>NC_058519.1:154938273-155273630 GCF_904849725.1 Hordeum vulgare subsp. vulgare | reverse complement strand
GAGCAGAACCAATCTAGAGCTCCGGCAGGACGATCCTGCCGGGGAAACTTCCCTCCCGGAGGGGGAAATCATCGCCATCGTCATCACCAACACTCCTCTCATTGGAGGGGACTCGTCACCATCAACATCTTCATCAGAACCATCTCATCTCCAAACCCTAGTTCATCACTTGTAACCAATCTCCATCTCCCGACTCGGATTGGTACTTGTAAGGTTGCTAGTAGTGTTGATTACTCTTTGTAGTTGATGCTAGTTGGATTATTTGGTGGGAGAGTTTATGTTCAGATCCTTGATGCTACTCATTACCTCTCTGGCTCATGAATATGATTATGCTTTGTGAGTAGTTACTTTTGTTCGTGAGGACATGGGATAAGTCATGCTAATAGTAGTCATGTGAATTTGGTATTCGTTCGATATTTTGATGTGTTGTATGTTGTTTTTCCAATAGTGGTGTTATGTGAACGTCGACTACATAACACTTCACCATTATTTGGGCCAAGGGGAAGGCATTGGGAAGTAATTAGTAGATGATGGGTTGCTAGAGTGACAGAAGCTTAAACCCTAGTTTATGCGTTGCTTCGTAAGGGGCTGATTTGGATCCACTAGTTTAATGCTATGGTTAGACTTTGTCTTAATTCTTCTTTCGTAGTTGTGGATGCTTGCGAGAGGGGTTAATCATAAGTGGGATGCTTGTCCAAGTAAGGGCACTACCCAAGCGCCGGTCCATCCACATATCAAACTATCAAAGTAACGAACGCGAATCATATGAACATGATGAAACTAGCATGACAGAAATTCCCGTGTGTCCTCGGGAGCGTTTTTCCTCCTATAAGACTTTGTCCAGGCTTGTCCCTTGCTACAAAAGGTATTGGGCCACTTTGCTGCACCGTTGCTACTTTTGCTATTTGTTGTTCGCTACGAATCATCTCACCACACAATCACTCGTTACCGACAATTTCAGTGCTTGCAGATATTTCCTTGCTGAAAACCAGTTGTCAGATCCTTCTGCTCCTCGTTGGGTTCGACACTCTTACTTATCGAAAGGACTATGATTCATCCCCTATACTTGTGGGCCATCAGCGATCTACAAGGGTATGTGGATCCGGTCTGCCCTCTCGTAGATGATCATCACCATGATAGGTCTTGCATGTGCGTAGGAATTTTTTTTCTTTCCCATGCGACATTCCCCAACAAGTACAGGGCAAGCTAATCATCTACAATATAATTTGCAAAGACATTTTGACTATGTTCATGCTAATGAGTTCAATTAATCATATTACTTAAGAACTCCCACTCAAATTGACATCCCTCTGGTCATTCGAATGGTACATTATCCAAATCCATCAACCCATGTCCGATCATCACGTGAGATGAGGTGGTTTCAATGGTGAACACTTCCATGTTGATCATATCTACTATATGACTCATGTTTTACCTTTCGGTCTTGTCATTGTTTTGTCACAGCAGATGTCCTCGTGGAAGGACTTAGTAATGGAGCCATCGCACCTTGGTGGCGACTCAAAGAGGGTGAGCAAAAGCGAGACTCAGGTTTACCCAGGTTCGGCCCCTCCGGTGGAGGTAAAAGCCTACGTCCTGCTTTCTGTATATTGACGGTGGATTCGATTACAAGGAGGGCGTAACTCTCCTTACCTAGCTCTCGATGGATTCTAACTTAACTTCTCTACCCTAGAGACTCGCCTTTATATATAAGTCGAGGCCCTAGGGCTTACAAAGTCCTAGCCACGTTACAAACCATGGCTTTCCATATCTCTAAGTCACCGTGTCTTCCAAGTCAGGAAACCTCCTTGACGACTTATCTTCTCTTAATCTTGAACTGCCATTCAGCTCAAGGGCCGTGGCAACCCTTTGTCAAGGTCTCCTGGCGCATCTCAGACCGTGGACCAAGGCTTATCTTGATCGTTAATGTAGAATCGCCATTTTACCTGACCCGACCCAATAGGGCGGGTCATACCGTAGGTAATATCCACAACATTAGGCCCCAGATTGACTTGAATTTGTTCACGCTAATAAACCTTCACGCTTGTCTTCGAGGACTCATACACGATCTCTGACCCTTCTTCAAATAAGTGACGAGCCGTCAATTCTCATGAATTCTCTGAGTCGCCAGGTCCTTTATTGGTGATGTCATCTTCTCCACAATTCCCGGGATCTTGATGACTTCACTCCCCAACGGATCTTTTGTCTTATCCTGTCATCCCGAAAATCTTGGCGCCATCATTGCCGGTTTTCAATGTAGCTCCTCGATTCACGCGCCTGTCGTTTTGATTCTGCCATAGGTCTTTAAATAGCCGCAGGGGGGAGGAGGGGCACCCCACCTATCTCTATTCCATTTCCTCGGTTGCATATTCTTCCTCGAGCTTGCGTCATGACCACCACACCATCGCCAAACCTCTGTCGCGGACCAGCCGCTTCTCAGGCTCATCGGGGGCGCGGTCTCCGGCACAAAACCTCCGCGACATTCTTCATTCGTTGTCTTCCTTCTTCAGGTAACTTCCCTTTCTCCATTAGACCTAGATCTCGAACCTTCATATTTCTTAGGGTAGCACCGAAACTCCATGAATGCAAGCTCCTCGCGCCATTAGCCCGTCTAAGCATGGTTTTTAGATCCTTCCTTTTAGCAATAAACTGCGGTAGTTCCATCACAATCTTCAACAAGTTTTATTCTTCCTCCATTGTTTTACAGATCCACACACTGTTTTCACAGTGTTTTCGTGTTCTTAGCGCCTGAATTTTTGCAAGTATTATTTTCCTCAATAGAATCACCCGTAGATCCATAAATTATCTCTCGGTATTGTAAACATGTTTGTCCTCGATTAGGAATATCCTAAGGAAATTTTAGAGTCACAACCCGCCCTCAATGTTGTGGCGAGTCACAAATCCCTTCTAGTCATGCTCTCAGTTGTTGGCTGGCGAGTTACCATTCCATAGGTCCTGACAACCCGCCAATCCTTCTTATGCAGATCTCCGTCCCTTCTTTTTTAACTTTGCAATTATAGGTTCCATCTCCAAATGCAACTGGCTGCCAACAGAAGTCAATGATGCTTATCTTGCAAAATTTGTGAAAGTGGGCAACCTTGCGCCCAAAGAAGCAATCGGCTGGCGAACCGTCTTTGGGGAGAAAATTCATCAACCCGCCGAAGAAGTAGTCGTTTTTGCTGATCACCTCGAGCGAGGCTTCACACCGCCCTGCTCAAAGTTCTTCAGGGATGCCTTGCATTTTTTCAACCTCCATCCTCAAGACTTAGGGCCAAACTCCATCAGCAACCTGTGCCAATTCCAAGTGTTCTGCGAGGCTTACCTGCAAATAGAGCACACTGTGCTTTCGTTTAGGAAATTCTTTTACCTGAACTGCCACACTGAATTTGCCAACGGGCCCTGCCTAGAGCTTGGGCGAGTTAACATCCAGCGACGGTGAGAATGTGGGTTCCCATCTGTTACTTTGCCTAGTCATCCCAAGGGTTGGGCAAAGACTTGGTTCTACTGCCGCGACACTTCTCCACCCAATGAGAACCCTTTACCAGGATTCAGGGAGGAACGCCTCCCCATGGATTTCAAACTGCCTGAAAAGTTAACTGAAGAAGAAGAAGCCACATTCGTCCCTATCTTCGCAAAGCTCAGGGCTCTTACTATCAATGGTCTCACTGGGATTGATGTGAGCCACTGCTGGGTGGAGTGGAGAATCATACCTTTGAGCCGCCGGGACGGCTTGATGTGTGAATATAATGGCGACTTAAACCACCCCCAATGCTTTTATAATGTGAGGCTTGAAGAAGAAGACATTACCGAAATCATAAACAAGCTGAGTGGCGAGCCTGCTGAGAACTGCTCCAAAATCAGGTTCAAACCTTTCTGTGTTTTTAACCCGGCTCCAAAGGTAAAAAAATCCTAAGTCGCCCTTCTAGCTTTTTAATATATTCATGGATGTTTCTGATCTGAGCTTTTAATCATGTCAATCAGAGGAATTCGGCCTTTTGGACCCAAAGACCCAAGACAGTCGTCAATAAAACGACCAAACCCGCCCCGAAGAAGAAGAAAAACGAAGGCAAGGTGACTGCAAAAGAGTCATCTATTTTGGGCGAGTCTCGGGCCGCCGACGAACAATCAGAGGTAATGCTCTCTTGTTTTATTGCTGTAATTTGACTTGTACTCATGCTTTACTACCTCTGTTTATAGGATGATGACTTGGAGAGCCAAGATGAAGATGTCGAGGTAATTTCCATTTTTTCTGACTCAAACTTTTCTCCTTCCAAGCCGGCCAAGTGAATCTGTAGGAAAGTTCCCCCGTCTCACCCAGATGCTTATCTGGATCCCAATTTCCTTTTTAAGAAGGCGAGTATTACGCCCAAGCATCATACTCGAAGCAACTCTAGGTACCTCTTGTCCGGCTTGCCCAAGAAAACAACCAGTCGCAAACGTCAAAGCGAGGTACGTTGCTATAAACATCTTTCTTCCTATGTAAATTGTTCTCGTGATTTACCTAATTTTTGAATCCTTCACCCAACAGGTTTCACCTCCTTCATCTGGCGACTCGGCTGCCTCAACTCTTCCCCCATTGATCCGTCTTCAGGGGTAAGTTCCTTCATTAACATATTTCTTCGGGTGTCAATGTTTCTGTTTTAACATTGGTGCCATCATTCCTTAGGGCTCAAGCAAAGAAGAGAAAAACCGGTGAGTCATCTTTTGTTCCTAAAACGACTGAAGTGTTTGACATGAGTACCTCCATCCCAGAGGCTCAAGAAGAACCAACTGAGACTTAAGACGATATCTTTGATGATTTCCCTGACATCCGGGTCAACCCTTCAAGCCCTCAAAAGGAAGTAACTTGAAACATCAACCCGCCCAGTCCTCATAAGGCGCCTGAAGACCCAGGTTCAGTCGTCGTTAGTGGTACCGGCTATTCTAAGCCTGGAACCACGGTTTTAACCAAACATGCACCAAAATATGCCCAAGTATTTGCAAAAAAAGATATCACCAAGCTGAAGCTCCCCAATTATGAAAAATTGGAGTTTGATGAACTGTACTCTGGTTTTGTGAGCCGCCTTAAGACGAGCCATGAGATGGAAAAGAGCTTGGCCAAGATGATGCGGTTAAAACATGAGGTATGATATCTTTTAACCTTCTTGACATGTCCTCCCATTAGCCCTCCAAAGGCCGATTCATCCACGACGAATCGTGCATTTATGCCATCTTTCAACGTGTAGCCCCCAAGGACCGGGTCATCTTTCTAAAGATGAGTCGAGTCTTTAATTTACAACTTGGAATAAAAGGCTTCAACCTGTAGCCCCCAAGGGCCAGATCATCTTGTTAAAGATGAGCCAGGTCTTTTAGTTTATAACCTGAAGAAAAGCTTCAACATGTAGCCCCCAAGGGCCGGGTCATCTTTTTAAAGATGAGTCGGGTGTGTAATTTGTATTTGAACAAGAGCTTCAGCCTATAGCCCCCAAGGGACGGGTAATCTTTTGAAAGATGAGCCGGTACTTTAACTTTGTACTTGACGAAAAGCTTCAACATGTAGCCCCCAAGGGCCGGGTCATCTTTTTAAAGATGAGTCGGGTCTTGCTTGAAGGTATTACCTTATAAAAAATGAATCATAAATTAGCCCCGAAGTGTCAAGGATGTTTCTTGCAATGGTCCTGAAACTTGCTTTCCCAATGTTTGTTATAGGAATCATTGACTCGGGCCGACTCAACTGTGGCCGGCTTGAAACAAAGCCTGGCAGAGCAGCATGATGCTCGAGCTAAGTTTGAAGAGAAACTTCGCCTTGCTCTAGCCCACATGGAAAAAATGAAGGCAGAGCACACAAAATTTGAAGGCAAGGCCCATGATGAGCAAGCTGCCGTTTTGAAAAGGGTGAAACAAGCCGAAGAAAACCTGAAAGCCGTCGTACAAGAGCTCTCCGGATTGAAAAATCACATCTCCAAAATGACCCAGGGTGTGTTTGGTAAGTATCAATTACTTCCTTATGAAAGTGTACTGTACGACCTTGCAACAACTTATGGTCTTGCTTCTTATCTATAGGTCCGCGAGCCGCCACCCTGCAGAATAATTGTGTTCTGAAGCTGAAAGCGATCTACACTTTGACGGAGCAGTTGTACACTGGTGGTGTGATGATCATGAAGGCTGTCATGGGCAACAAGGAGCACGTAAAATCCATCAAGCATATGCTGGGTTTTTTGTCAACACTGCCACCCCAGACAGAGGAGCTGAAGAGGTCAGCCGCCCGCAAAGGAGCGCTAACTGCCCTAAGCCGGTGCTTGCCCTATGCTCCAGAACTTGAGCCGGAAGAAGTAACTAGGGGATTTCCGGAGCTAAAAGACGACGGGTCAGCACCGAAGAGGATTACCACCGCTGTGTAAAAGAATCTCGCTTTGCGGCGACTCAACTAGCTGCCGGCCTGGATTTAGGCAAATATCAGGCGGCTTATGATGAGCACATCAAACGGGTTACTCCTCCTTCGTATGAAATCACCGTCCTGACTCCGCAGCGCCGTAAGAATCCTTTTCACTCTAATGTCGATCTGTCCACCATCTTGACTGACGAAGACGAGTTCCACGTCTTGACCAATTGCAATTGGAAATTAGGCGACTTACAAATCGAAGATAATGAAAGCTCGAGGCAGGATAACCCGGAGGCGGCTTGAGTCAAACTGACATGAAGATCACCCGCGGACAACACATTGATCCTCTTATGGCCGGATTATGTCTCCTGGTATGGTCTTTTGAGCCATGTAATAGTCTAGGATTTTGAAAACAATATTATAAATGTACCTTGTGATGGCATTTGAAGTTTCACCCTTTATTAATATGAATTGCCTTTGCCAATACTTTGCCATGTTTGACAAAAAACATCTTTCCCTATTTGTCAGAGAAAAACAATAAGCCGGCTCAATGAGTCGCAGTGGTTTATAATGGAGTTTTTATGAAACCCTTGGGCTATGCCACAAAGATAGTCATAAAGTTCGTCGGCTCAATGAGTTACGACAGGGTAGGACGAGTTTGCAAGACTCTAGTGCTACCCAGGAAGGCTTTTGCAACAGCCTGAGTTGTTTAGACCGGCTGATCAGGCGCGATTCAAGCTTCAGTGAAGCAGGTTCAGTGAACCCATGGTTTGTCTATTTTCCATGTGCCGGCTCCCGCTAGCACCCTTCATGTTTTAACCAAGGCGAGTTCAGGGTCCAAAAAGTGGATTGACTCGACAAGAGTGCATGGGACCATAGGGCTGGTCGAAATATGCCCTAGAGGCAATGATAAAATAGTTATTATGATATTTCCTGTTTCAAGATAATCGTTTATTATCCATGCTATAATTGTATTGAATGAAAACATAAATGCATGTGTGATATATAGAAAAACTATGTCCCTAGTAACCCTCTAGTTGACTAGCTAGTTGATCAAGGACGGTTAAGGTTTTCTGACCATATGCAAGTGTTGTCACTTGATGAATGGATCATATCATTGGGAGAATGATGTGATGGACAAGACCCAAACTATAAACGTAGCATGTGATCGTGTCATTTTGTTGCTATTGTTTTCTGCGTGTCAAGTATTCATTCCTATGACCATGAGATCATGTAACTCACTAACACCGGAGGAATACCTTGTGTGTATCAAATGTCGTAACGTTACTGGGTGACTATAAAGGTGCTCTACAGGTATCTCCGAAGGTGTCCGTTGAGTTACCATGGATCAAGACTGGGATTTGTCAATCCGTGTGACGGAGAGGTATCTCGGGGCCCACTCGGTAATACAACATCACATATAAGCCTTACAAGCAATGTGGCTAAAAGTGTTAGTCACGGGATCTTGTATTACGGAACGAGTAAATAGACTTGCCGGCAACGAGATTGAAATAGGTATAGGGATACCGATGATCAAATCTTGGGCAAGTAACATACCGAAGGACAAAGGGAATGGCATACGGGATTATATGAATCCTTGGCACAGAGGTTCAACCGATAAGATCTTCATAGAATATGTAGGATCCAATATGGACATCTAGGTCCCGCTATTGGATATTGACCGGGGAGTGTCTCAGGTCATGTCTGCATAGTTCTCGAACCCGTAGGGTCTGCACACTTAAGGTTCGGCGACGTTTCGGTATAGTTGAGTTATAGGTGTTGGTGACCGAAGGTTTGTTCGGAGTCCCTTATGAGATCATGGACGTCACGAGGGTTTCCGGAATGGTCCAGAAATGAAGATTGATATATAGGATTGTTTCATTTGGCCTCCAGAAAGATTTCGGGCATTGCCGGCAGTATACCGGAAGTGACGAATGGGTTCTGTGTTTTTACCGAGAGGGGGCCACCCACCCGGGAGAGAACCTAATAGCCCATGGGTGGCGCATCAGCCCTTGGTGGGCTGGTGAGGCCAGCCCAATAGGGCTATTTCGGCCAAGAGGAAAAATCAAAGGAGAAAAAAAGAGGAGGTGGGAAGGAAGGAAGGGACTCCTCCTTCCCAAACCGAATTGGAGTGGGAGTCCCTCCTCCTTTACTTGGCCAATGCCCTAGGGGCTCTCTTGAGCCCCAAGGCTAGACCCTCCCCTCCTCCTATATATACTAGATGTTTTAGGATTTTTGAGACACAACTTTGCCACGTGCAACCCTAAACCTCTACTTCGTAGTTCTTCCTCTAGATCGGTTTTCTGTGGAGCTCGGGCGGAGCCCTGTAGGAATAGATCATCACCATCACCGACGCGCCATCACGCTGCCGGAGAACACATCTACTTCCCCGTCTCTCTTCCTGGATCAAGAAGACGGAGATCGTCATCGAGCTGTACGTGTGCCGAACATGGAGGTGTCGTCCGTTCGGTGCTAGATCGGGACGGATCGTGGGACAACGGTGATTTGAATCACGAAGTTGTTCCACTACATCAACCGCGTTTCTTAACGCTTCCCGCTTAGCGATCTACAAGGGTATGTGGATCCGATCTCCCTCTCATAGATGAACATCACCATGATAGGTCTTCGTGTGCGTAGGAATTTTTTTGTTTCCCATGCAACATTCCCCAACAAGGGCGAGTCGCCAAACACACAGTCCAGTATAACCATTATAATGCGTTAATTTTTCGCTAGCCAAGAGTGCATTCAGGCTAAACTGAATGAGCAGAAACCTCCAAGTGACCTATGATTAGGGAAAAGCCGGACATAGGATTACACAAGCGTGTACGCTCTTACTGCAAAACGACTTGGGAACCAGTAGCCCCCAAGTAAGCCGGCTTAATTCTCAAAACCATATAGGGTGCCTATGTTTGAACCGTGCAACATGGCAACTTTGGTCCTCTTTGGCGTACCAACATCCAGTTTTCAAATAAGTGCAGCATGGCGACTTATGCTCTTTGATGTTGATAGCGTCCATGCTTGGGCGACTTATGAAACAATAAAGACTCATTCTTTCAAGAAGCTGAAATGACAGAAACCCCGAAGTTCGTGGGCGTCGGATTTAAAAGATATTACAAGGACTAAATTATGTACATATATAAGGAGCCAGTGGCTCTAAGTATAGTAAGGCCGTAAGTGGGCAATGTTCCATGGCCGGGTTGTCTCAACCTCTGTTGTTGGCCTATCTGGGCGGAGATCCTCCAGGTAGTAGGAACCATTGTGAAGAGTCTTGCTGACGACATAAGGTCCTTCCCACGGAGGGGATAACTTATGCATACCAGTATGATCCTGAATCAACCAGAGCACTAAGTCGCCCTCCTGAAAGACTCGGCTTTTGACTCAGCGGCTATGATAGCGTCACAAGTCGTGTTGATAAATCACCAATCGTGATGCTGCCAAGTCGCGTTCTTCCTCCGGGGTGTCCAACGAATGTTGACGCGCCGGCTCGTTGTCTTGCTCTATATAAGCGGCGACTCGTGGCGAGTCGTGCCTCATGTCACTTGGTAACACCGCCTCAGCTCCATAGACCAAGAAAAAGGGTGTGTAACTAGTATACCGGTTAGGGGTGGTCCTTATGCTCCATAAAACTGAAGGCAACTCTTCAACCCAACATCCCGAAGTACGTTCCAGAGGTACCATAAGCAGGGGCTTGATTCCCCGCAATATTTCTTGATTTGCCCTCTCCGCCTGTCCGTTAGATTGGGGGTGTGCAACTGCAGAAACATCAAGCCGGATGTGCTCCTTCGCGCAAAACTCTTGCATGGCGCCTTTGGATAAATTAGTACCATTATCAGTAATAATACTATGAGGATACCCGAAGTGAAAAATCAACTTCTTAAGGAACTTGACGGCCGTGTCTGCATCGCAACTGTTGACCGGCTCTGCTTCAACCCACTTGGTAAACTTGTCAACTGCCACCAATAGGTGAGTCTTTTTATTAGATGACATCTTGAAGGGACCAACCATGTCCAGCCCCCAGACCGCAAAAGTCCATCTAATTGGGATCATCCGCAATTCCTGAGTCGGCACATGCATCTGACGCCCAAATATTTGGCATCCATCACATCTGCGTACTATATCCTAAGCATCTGCATGGGCTGTCAACCAGTAAAATCCATGCCTAAAGGCTTTGGACACCAAAGAGCATGACCCGGTGTGATGACCACAATTGCCTGTGTGTATCTTGTTGAGAATCGCACACCCTTCCTCATATGAGACACACCGTTGAAAGATGCCAGAAGTGCTTCGCTTGTGCAACTCGCCTTTATGTATGATCATGGACTTGCACCGACGAATAATTTGGCGGGCCAGCAACTCATCAACAGGTAACTCACCTCATGCTAGATACGCCATGTAAGGGATTGCCCAATCCGGGGTAGCACGGAGAGCCGCCACAAGTTGAGGCTCAGGGTCAGGAACCGCTAAATCCTCCTCCGAAGGCAATTTTACTGACGGGTTATGCAATACATCCAAAAAGACGTTAGGGGAACTGTCTTACGCTGTGAGCCGAGTCGTGAAAGAGCATCAGCTGCCTCGATGAGTCGATGATCAATACGATCAACCTGATAACCATGAAAGTGACCTGCCATGTGTGACACGACACGCCTATAAGCCGCCATCACAGGATCTCTGGAATCCCATGTGCCAGAGACTTGATGTGCCACCAGATCTGAGTCACCCAAGCATCTGACTCGACTGAGGTTCATCTCTTTGGCAATTCTAAGCCCATGGAGCAAAGACTCGTATTCCGCCGCATTGTTGGTACAAAGGAACATGAGTTAGAGGACATAGCAAAACTTGTCACCCTGAGGTGAAGTCAATACCACACCAGCCCCTGAGCCTTCCAGCTGCCTAGACCCGTCAAAATGGATAGTCCAATACGTATGGTCAGGTCTGTCTTCTGGAATCTGTAACTCGGTCCAATCATTGATGAAATCCACTAAGGCCTGAGATTTAATGGCCGTGCGAGGGGCATATTTCACATGATGGGGTTCAAGCTCAATAGCCCACTTAGCAATCCGCATGGTTACTTCACGGTTTTATACAATATCACCAAGCGGCGGAGCACTGACTACCGTGATTGGATGCTCCTGAAAATAGTGCTTTAATTTCCGACTCGCCATGGAGATCCCAAAAACCAACTTTTGCCAGTGTGGGTAACGTTGTTTGGAAAGGGTTAGGACTTCACTAACAAAGTAGACCGGCCTTTGAACCGGGTATTCCTTCCCTTCTTCCTTGCGCTCGACGAACACAACTACGCTTACTACTTTGGAGTTGGTAGCAATGTACAGGAGCATAGGATCTTTGTCAACTGGAGCAGCTAAGATGGGCGGCTTAGCTAGTTGTTTCTTCAAGGCTTCGAAAGCTTCATCGGCTTCGTCCGTCCAGACGAAACAGTCAGTTTTCTTGAGTAGCTGATAAAGAGGGATGGCCTTCTCCCTAAGGCGACTTATGAAATGGCTTAGAGCCACAATACGACCCGACATGCGCTGAACTTGGTTGACATTGGCCGGCTTGCCAAGCGAAGTAATTGCTTTGATTTTGCCCGGGTTAGCCTCGATGCCTCGTTCTGACACCAAGAAGCCCAATAATTTTCCTACAGGAACACCGAAAACACACTTGGTCGGGTTAAGCCTCATCTGATACACGTGCAAATTGTCAAAGGTCTCCTTGAGGTCCTCCAAGAGTGACTCTTTCTTCTAGGATTTCACCACTATGTCATCAACATAGGCATGAACATTGTGCCCGATCTGACTGTGCAGACAATTATGGATGCAACGTTGATAAGTCGCCCCCACGGTTTTGAGCCAGAAAGACATAGACACATAACAAAAGGCTCCGAAGGGAGTTATGAATGGCGTCTTCTCCTGATCCTCCAAATCCATCTTGATCTGGTGATATCTTGAGTAAGCATCCAGGAAACATAGTCGCTCGCAACCCGCCATAGAGTCAATGATTTGATCAATACGAGGGAGGGAGAAAGGATCTTTCGGGCAGGCCCTGTTGAGGTGTGTATAGTCAATGCACATGCAAACAGTACCGTTTTTCTTGAGTACTAGAACCGCATTGGCCAACCATTCGGGGTGAAAAACCTCGACAATCAATCCAGCGGCCAAGAGCGGGGTGACTTCCTCCCCAATCGCTTTACGCGTTTCTTCGTTAAACTGACGAAGAAACTACCGAACCGGCTTCATCTTAGGGGTTAATGTTAAGGTGGTGCTCAACGAATTCTCTCGGTACACCCGACATGTTAGAAGGTTTCCATGCGAAGATGTCTCGATTCTCACGGATGAATTTGATGAGCGCGCTTTCCTATTTGGGATCCAAACCTGCCCCAATGGTGAATTGCTTGGAGGAGTCGTCGGGCCCGAAATCTACCAACTTTGTGTCATCTGTCGGCTTGAACTTGAGGGGCGACTCTGAATCAATTGTGGGCTTATTGAGCGGTGTCATATCTGCTGCGTCAATATTGGCCTGATGGAACTTGAGTTCCCTAGGTGCGCAACCGACTCAGCATAAGCCGAGTCTCCCTCTTTGCATTCTCGGGCTATCTTCTGGTCTCCATTGATTGTGATAGTTCCTTTAGGGCCCGACATCTTGAGCTTAAGGTAGACATAACATGGGCGGGCCATGAAACGAGCGTAAGACGGCCGACCAAAAAGCGCGTGGTAAGGACTCTTGATTTTGACCACCTCAAACATGAGGGATTCACTCCTGTAGTTGGACTCTGTGCCAAAGGCCACATTAAGCTTGATCCGTCCTACGGGGTATGCCGACTTACCAGGGACAATGCCGTGGAAGACCGTGGAGGATGGCATCAAATCTCCTTCCGAGAAATTCATCCGTCGGAAGGTATCGAAGTATAAGATGTTGATGCTGCTACCTCCATCCATAAGGACCTTGGAGAGGGTATAGCCCCCTACCTGGGGCGCCACGACCAAAGCTAAGTCGCCAGGGTTATCGACCCGGGGCGGGTGATCCTCCCTACTCCAAACAATGGGTTGCTCAGACCAGTTGAGGTACCTGGGGAGCGCCGGCTCAATAACGCTGAAGGTTATGTGCCTCACCTTTTGGTCCCTTTTGCAAGTACTGGTGGTGAACACATGATATTGCCCGCCGTTTAACTTCTTAGGATTGTTCTGGAAGCCGCCATTGTCATTCTGCTGCTGGGAGCCGTCCTGCGGAGACTACTACTAGAAAACACCCTACGCATTGTATTGCTGTCTATTTTGGACCTAATACTGTCGGCATTAGCCTGTGACCCGCCCTGCGGGCCCGGGTTAGGAAAACCACCGAACGGGTTTCTGTGTGAGACGCTCGTACCGAATTGATCCAGGTGTCCGGCATGGTTGGCTCCGTGCCCGTTTTTGAGTGCTTCGGCACGGAACTCCTGCATCACATATCAATCTTCCCAAGAATGGGTGGATGGACCTTCCGCAGTAGCGTGCTGCGGGCAGGGGCTCTTGAGCATCTCATGATAGTTGCGTGGCTTTTCCCGTTGAAGCCCCTTTTCTTCTGATGTTGGTTCCCGTTCCCAGCGTTAGTATTGGCAACGAAATCGGTGGCGCCTTCCTGTTGCCTCCTTTTCCCTTGTCCCGCGAGGTTGTGGTTGCCTCGCCCCTGGAAATGAGGGTGGCCTTTGGATGACTCGTCCCTCCTGGAGGTGCTGACCTTGTCGTCATCCTCCCCGGGATCCTTGGTATCATATGATTCGGCATACCTAGTCAAAGTGTCCATTAATTCCCCCATGCCTTGCACCTTACGCTTGAGCCGCCCAAGTTTCAACACCAAAGGCTCGTAGTGACAATTTTTCTCCAAGATCAGCACGGCCTGAGCCGCCGAAATGCCATCTGATGAGTGGATCACTTCTGCAACTCGCCGCATCCAGTGGTGGGCCGATTCATCTGGGCGCTGGACACAATGTTGTAAGTCGACGATAGTCATCGGGCGCTTGCAAGTCCCTCTGAAATTCTTAACGAACGTTCCTTCAACTCGGCCCAGGTGCTGATGGAGTTGGGCGGCAGGTTCTTCAGCCAAGTGCGCGCAGTCGCCTCAAGCATCATTGTGAAATACTTGGCGCACACTGCCTCGTTCACATCGGGCATATCCATGGCAAGCTCATAGCTTTCAATCCATGCCCCTGGCTCTAGATCCCGCGTGTAATTGGGAACTTTATGTGGGCCTTTGAAATCTTTCGGCATACGCTCGTTGCGGAGGGAGGGTGATAGACAAGGTATCCCAATATTCCTGCCACCTGACTCGGCCTGCGTGGGGGAAGACAATATATAAGCCGGATAACCTTGACCCGCCGCGGCTGCCGTTTCCATCTGGAGGGCGGCTCGTGCCACATCTACGAGCTCTTGAGCCCGTGTGTCGGGTATTCCAGGCGGATTGATCTATGGTAGCCGTCGTCGTTCGCTAAACACTACGGGCGGGTCATCATGATGACTCCTGGTGTGACTCGCTTAGGTGTGGAGTGTAGCCGCTCGCGGCTATATGAGTAGTGCGCCTGTTGGACTACCGCTGTTTTCAGCATCTCAATGGTGTTCCTTGCCTCTACCTCGGCCGGAGAGTTTCCGTGAATGGGGAGAGATTCGAGGTTGCGGGTTGCTGCCAGCATGTTGTCAACGGGGTTTGAGAAGTGACCCCACGGCGTCTGGAAACGGGGCGCATGAGCCGCCGCCGGCTGAGGCGCCTGTGGGTTGGGCGGCGGCTGAGCCGGATCACCCCGCGGGGCGACTTGCCATGGCCAGTTGGGCTCCATCCCATGGGTATGTGGACTGTCAAAGAGCCGAGTTGGGTTTAAATCGGCCGGCAGACGGTTGTGATGCCTTCTGTGGTGAATCACATCGGAGGCACGCTGTTGTCGTTCGAGCCGCCATCCCTCAGCATTCAGTCGCTCTGTCTCCACAGTGATCTCGGCCCATTGTGTTGCCATCCTGGCGGCTTCTCCTTCTATGTCGCGTTGGATTTTGGCCATCCCTTCCCGTAGTTCCGTTAACTTGGCGTTGACCTCTTCCTGGTTCTCCGCCATCATAGTGATTGCCATGAGTTTGTCCATCTCTGCTACCAGATCCGCCATGGCTTGAGCCGGAGTCTTCCCCGATCCGCTGGCTTCATTGTTACCAGCCACGATTGGCTGAGCTGGCGCTGCTCCCGCTATGTAGATGGCAACTTGACGGTGGGGACCTTCAACATCCTCGGAGATTACAGCTTCGGGCAGCCCCCCGAGCTATCCTTCGTCGAGGGGGTAGATTGAATCTTTGTCTCATATGGACGACTCGTCGTCCGAGTTGACAGGGGTGATGTCCTAGATCACCGGCTCGTCCGATAGGTCGGTTCCTTGTGTAAAACCAACGAAAGCATGGTGTTTCCTGACCTGATGTTTGGCGGGATGGGCACACCGGGCCGGCTCGCCGATGTCGGTGAAGGTGTCCGGCTTAGGTACGGGAGCCCCAATCTTGATAATGAAGGCGTGAATCTTGCCAAAGGGGACTCTGTATCTAGATTCGATTGAATCGGCCTCAGGCCCCGACTAAGAGTTGTCGATGTAGTACCTCCTGCGGCGGCTCTTTGTCATGATGCCGATCGCGTAGATTCCTAACCCAAGAAGGGCTCCCTTTGAGAACACAACTCCACCATGCGCAATCCCGACGGTGGGCGCCAACTTTCGTGGTTTTGTCACGGCAGATGTCCTCGTGAAAGGACTTAGTGATGGAGGCATCGCACATTGGTGGTGACTCAAAGAGGGTGAGCGGAAGCGAGACTCAGGTTTACCCAGGTTTGGCCCCTCCGGTGGAGGTAAAAGCCTACGTCCTACTTTGTGTATATTCATGGTGGATTCGATTACAAGGAGGGCGTAACTCGCCTGACCTAGCTCTCGATGGATTCTAACTTAACTTATCTGCCCTAGAGACTCTCCTTTATGTATAGGTCGAGGCCCTAGGGCTTACAAAGTCCTAGCCACGTTACAAACCATGGCTTTCCATATGTCTAAGTCACCGTGTCTTCCAAGTCAGGAAACCTCCTTGGTGACTTATCTTCTCTTAATCTTGAACAGCCATTCAGCTAATGGGCCCTAGCAGCCCTTTGTCAAGGTCTCCTGGCGCATCTCAAACCCTGGGCCAAGGCCTATATTGATCGTTAATGTAGAGTCGCCGTTTTACCTGACCCGGCCCAATAGGGCGGGTCATACCGTAGGTAATATCCCCAAGAGGTCTCCTGTGTTCCGAGGCCATGTCTGTACATGCTAAGCTCGTCAACTTTAACCGAAGTGTTCCGCGTGTGCAAAATTGTCTTGCACCCATTGTATGTGAACATAGAGTCTATCAAACCTGATCATCACGTGGTGTCTCGAAACGACGAACTTTCGCAACAGTTAGCACTTGGGGAGAACACAATTTTATCTTGCAATTTTAGTGAGGGATCACGTTATAATGCTACCGTCGTCCTAAGCAAAAGAAGGTGCATAAAAAGGATTGACATCACATGCAAATCATAAGTGATATGATATGGCCATGATCTTGTTCTTTTGATCTCCATCTCCAAAGCATCGGCATGATCTCCGTCGTCACCAGCACAACACCATGATCTCCATTATCATGATCTCCATCATTGTGTTGCCATCAAGGTTGTCGCGCCAACCATGCTTGTACTACTATTGCTACCACTTAGCGATAAAGTAAAGCATTACGTAGCGCTTAATGATTGACACACATGGCATACAATAATTAAAGACAATCCTATGGCTCTTGTCGGTTGCCGTAGCATCAACATGCAAGTCGATATTAACTATTACAACATGATCATCTGATACATCTAATATATATCATCATGTCTTTGGCTATATCATATCACAACATACCCTGCAAAAACAAGTTAGACGTCCTCTGATTTGTTGTTGCATGTTTTACGTGGCTGCTATGTGTATCTAGTGAGAACGCTTCTTACCTATGCAAAACCACTAGGTGATATGCAAGTTGCTATTTAACCATCTCCAAGGACCACCTTTGTCGAATCTGATTCAACTAAGGTGGGAGAGACAGACACCCGCCAGTTATCTTTATGCAACAAGTTCAATGTGAGTCGATGGAACCGGTCTCTCGTACGTGGACGAGTAAAGTTGGTCTGGGCCGCTTCATCCCACAATAGCGCTGAATCAAGAAAAGACTAAGGAGGGAAGCAATCTGAATATCAACGCCCACAAACTCCTTTGTGTTCTACTCGTGATGTCATCTACGCATAAACCTAGCTCATGATGCCACTATTGGGGAACGTCGCATGGGAAACAAAAAATTTCCTATGCTCACCTAGATCAATCTATGAAGATCAACATTTACGAGGGGGGGGGGAGTGCATCTACATATCCTTGTAGATCTCTAAGTGGAAGGCTATATAACACGGTTGATGTAGTCGGACGTCTTCGTGATCAAATCACGAGCCGTCCTGCGATCTCATCACGATCCATCCCGCGATCCCATCACGATCCATCCCGATCTAGTGCCAAACGGAAGGCACCTCCGCGTTCAGCACACGTACAACTCGATGACGTTCTCCACCTCCTTGATCCAGCAAGCGAGGGTGGAGAGGCAGATGAGTTCTCCATCAGCACGACAGCATGGCAGCGGTGGTGGTGGAGCTGTTCCGGCAGGGCTTCACCAAGCAATACAAAAACCAATCTAAAGGAAGAAGGCGATCTATGGAGGATAGGGCAGCACGTGGCTTTTCAGGTCGTGGCTTCCCTCAATACCTCTACTATATATAGGAGGAAGGGGTAGGTGGGCTTGCCTTGGCCCCTCCTCCAAGGAGGAGAGGTTCGACCGAAATAGGGGGGAGTCCACCTCCCACAAGGGAGGTGGACACCCTTGGGAGGATTCCTCCTCCACCTCCTCTCTCAAGCCTTGGCGCATGGGTCTCTTGAGGTTGACTGCCCAAGTCCACCAGGGGCTGGTAGTACACCTCCCCATGTGCCTCCCCGGGGTGGGTGGGCCCCTCCCGATGGACCCCCGGAACCCTTTCGGCACTCCCGGTACAATATCGGAAATCCCCCAAACTTTTCCAGAACACGAATACTACTTTCCTATATATAAATCTTTACCTCCGGACCATTCCGGAACTCCTCGTGACTTTCGGGATTTCATCCGGGACTTCGAACAACCTTCGATCACAAACATACATAACTCAATAGTACCGAAACGTCACCGAATCTTAAATGTGCACACCCTGCGGCCTACAGGTTCGAGAACTATGTAGACATGACCGAGACACTCTTCGGTCAACAACCAATAGTGGAACCTGGATGCCCATATTAGTTCCTACATATGCTACGAAGATCTTTTTTGTTCGAACCACGATGTCAAAGATTCAATCAATCTTGTATACTGTTCTCTTTGTCCATCGGTATGTTAGTTGCCCGAGATTCGATCATCGATATCTCCATACCTAGTTCAATCTCGTTACCGTTAAGTCTCTTTACTCGTTTCATAATACAAGATTCTGTGACTAACTCCTTAGTCACATTGCTTGCAAGCTCATTGTGATGTTGTATTACCGAGTGGGCCTAGAGATACCTCTCCGTCATACGGAGTGACAAATCCCAATCTCGATTCGCGCCAACCCAATAGACACCTTCGGGGATACCTATAGAGCACCTTTGTAGTCACCGAGCTAAGTGTTCATGCATATTAAGGAAATGTATAATATATTTTTAAGTGTTCATGCATAGTTAAAAATGTTCAGCTTAGCGTTTGTCACAAAAGAGTTCAATGTGTATTTAAATATTGTTCAGCGTATATAAAAAAAATGTTCGATGTGTATTTAAATGTTGCTCCTCATATATTACAGAAATGTTCAATGTGTATTTAAATACTGTTTAATGTATATTACGGAAATCTTATTGTATATTAAGAAATATTCATCGTATATGAAAAATTAAGAATTTTTAAGAATTTCAATACTGTGTTCACTTTTTTCATTTTTTTTCACTTTACAAAAAATGTTCATGTTCTAAAAGGCTTTTTCAATTTAATACTTTGTTCACAATTTTTAAAGATTATTCACATTCTTTCTTAAAGTGTGTAAACATCTTTTTTAGCAAATGTAAAAGCTTTTGGTAAAAATGTATCTTCCGATTTACTTAGTATTTTGAGAATGTAGAATGGATTTGGCCACCAATGGTTGTTAGCTCAACTGGTGAGAAACTCCACTACACTTTGTTTTTCCTGACATTTATTTCCCTCAATGGGCCGGCCCGTTCAGTAATAGCGTACGCGTGACCCATTGTATATATACCAAACTGAATACAGCTAGTGAAAGGTCTATATTGCCCTTTATACTATTTGTGAGAGGGGGGGGGGGTGTACCGAAGCGGGACTCTCATTTCTATCTATTTTGATGTGCCAAGTAATTCGGGACGGAGGAAGTATATCTTATGTATGTTAAGAGAAATAGTTAGGGTGGTGATGAGATGTCATGTGTGCATGTGGAGAGACTTGAGATAATGGGGACCAACTCTTTAGATAGTACATAGAATGTCAAAACTTACATGCCATCCAGCTTGCACGACGGTGACATTGCTCCGCCTGTCATCCACAACCAGCATCTGAGCCGTAGAAGCAGCATTTGACGGCATAGGGAGATAATACACCTCAAGCACAGCCCTCGCGCTCTGGATTGTCTCGCCTTTCTGGCTGTCTAGCAACACCAGGGCGAACTACGAGAAGAAATACATGGCATGAACGATGAGAATGTGCTTCCCGTTGTTCAGATATGTAATGAGTAGTAATATTGTGAACCCAATCAATGAAGAAATACAACAAAAATTGAACACAACTATCTTAAAAACAATCAAGAGAAAGAGGAAGGTTGACGATGACAACTTACATGTTGACCGTCAATTCCACTGGTGTAGTCTTGTGTTGGTTTGTACACTGGAGGAAGTGCACCTCCCCTTACAAGATCTTCCCTGAGCGTTCTCCGTATCGGGACAGTTCCATTAGGACAACTTTCCCCTGTTGTCGGTAGAACAATGCCCGAACTTGAATTTGGCGGCAACTGTTTCCAGATAAATGTTTTCTCAGAAAATCTCTCAATAATTTGTGCATACCAAAGCAAATAAGAACTAATGATGCACAAGGTGATGGGTGTAATTAAGAAATACACCTTTTTTAGGAGAAATATACCGTATAATACAATATTATAGTACAAACAAATATACTTTTTTCCAGCAAGAAATACACCTTATATAACGGAAAAGATGGACAAACAGGAGAGCTGTACTAACATCTTCCTAACGGAAAAGATACACCTTATATAACGTTTCTCATATCTTCGGCTGCTTCTCAACGAATATTAGATCAAAGCAATCTATCTCCTTACAGTTTTTTGACAGTAAAAATAGAAAATGTAGAATGGCGACCTGTATCTTGTGGTTCTTCAGGAGAGGATGATCGAATGCGGGCTGCTTGTAAATGTCAACGCAGTCAAACTACCCCATAATTATCCTGTCATTTCATCAAATACATAATAAGTACGGTCGTATTTGGATTCTCGAATCATCTTGAGAACTTAACAACGAAGTGTGTGTCGTTCCGATGGCATGGTTACCTTGAAGGATTTGAAATAGGGCTTGTTAAGCATCTTGAGCTCTCTCTCCACTTCGAAGTCGCTTTCCGAGAACGTTGAACTTCTTCCCCGGCCACAGCTAAAGAACGAATAAGAGAGGAATAGCGTCACAGTGATCAACGGGTGCCTCTTCATCTTAACTTCTTCTTGATTGAAAATTGCCTACGACGTTGGGACGTCTTTCGTAATTCGAACGCACATATATAATTGCCGAAGTATAGGGTTGTATTGACAATGATGGAAAGTTATGGAATATATAGGAACCAGTAATTACGGGGAAACAGCAACATAATTAGATGATTTCTGCTCTCATTGTTTTGATTTTGTTGTCGAAAAAAAGGGATTCATTCATTTGATGGACGAATTACTAATCTGAGTGCGGCAAGGAATTAACCATATACTATCATTAGATGGCAATACATAATCATGATTTGATTTTGTTACTACATTTTCTCAACGATCTCATGTTTAATTTGGCAATATGGATATGACTGGGTGACTGCTGCAAAATATCTAAGTACTAGCTATATTTCACGTTAAGAAGAAAATACTAGCATTTTCTTTGATGTGGAACACCTTGCATTCCAACATTACGGTGGACCAGGCAAATCAGTGGCGATCAATGACTCCCACCATACTACGCGCCGCCAGCACATGCGCTGCGGTATTACGCATACCAGGAGAGTACACAACCTGCCACTCAATAAAGCCGAGTTGCAAACGAAATTTAGCTTCACGGAAGAGGATACCCAACGGTCCCCGATCCTGCGTAGTGGAGTAAATAGCCTGCTGGAGGTTGGAGCAGTCCGTTTCGAAGATAACCCGGCCCATCCCCTGATCGTCGGCGAAATCGATCGCATGCCGCAAAACCTCTGTTTCTGCTTGGAGAGGGTCTGTCAGGTGGGCTAGTCTCCCTGCCTCCATTCCGACCGTGGCTCCTTCATGATCACGGGCGACAACGCCCCAGCCCCCGCCACCGGTTATGGGATTGTAAGCGGCGTCCAGGTTGATCTTTATAACATCTCCAGGTGGAGGCTTCCATCGCTCCATGCGCCTTGGCTTGGGTTGTTTCTTCCGCAAGAACTCCACCCATTCCCTGGTCGTGAAGTTGACCGATGCCCCCAATGCTTCTGCTGGCCGTCGCCCCTTCTTATGATTTACATTGTTCCTCTCCGACCACCAACACCATAGAAGGCAAATCACCCACAATTTATGCGCTTCCTGCAGTCTAAAGATAGTGGCCAGCATGTCCTTTGGATGGTGACATAGCAGTAGCTCTCGCCGTATCCATTCCAGACCTCCCTCCCTCCATAATTGTTTCACATGTTTGCACTTTAAGAAGAGGTGTGCTCCATCCTCATGTAGGCAGCTACACATGATGCACCTCGTATCAAGCTCCACTCCCAGGCGTTCGACATTACGTAGAAGCGGGTGGCTATTATGTGCCAGGCGCCACATAAAATGATGAACGCGGGCTGGACACCGGGTCTGCCACAACTGCTTCCAGAACCTCGCATCTTGCCCCTGGTCGTCTGAACTTTCACCAGTTTGTCGCACTCTCGATTTTCGTTGGATCTCCACGTGCACCCTGTATGCCGACCGCACCGAGAACATGCCCTTTGGATCAGGGTGCCACGCTACAAAGTCATCGTAGTGCTCACATATGGGAATGTTGAGAATAGTATTGGCATCATCGGCGCAGAAAGTTTGTCGCACCAACTGCTCGTCCCAAGTATTAGTTGTCGGGTCGAGGAGTTCGGATACCTTCGTCAGCAGATGCGATCCCTGTAAGGTGCGTGGTTGACAGGTGTCGCTAGAGGGTAGTCAGGGGTCTGACCAGATGTTGATATTATCGCCAGAACCGACCCTCCAGATCATGCCAGCTTTCACTACCTCCACCCCTTGCAGTAGGCTCCGCCACACATAGCTCATACCAGGTTGGGCAGTAGCTTGCAACACGTCACCATGAGGGAAGTACTTCGCTTGGAGGACACGAGCACACAGGGATTCATGCACCTGGATGATTCTCCAAATTTGGCGTGCCAACATGGCCATGTTAAAAGAGTGCAGGTCCCGAAAGCCCAATCCCCCTGCTCCTTAGGTAACATCATCTTCTCCCAACTGACCCAGTGGTGCCGATCCTCTTCATCCTGATTTGCCCACCAGAACTGGCACACCATCTGACTTATACTATCACAAAGTGCTTTCGTGAGATCGAAGCATCCCATGGCATATGTCGGAAACGCTTGGATTACCGCTTTGATAAGTACCTCCTTCCCTGCCTTTGTCACGAGTTTGATTTTCCAACCCTTCAGGATCTCCCAAATGCGGTCCCTAAGGTACTCAAAGCACTGTCTCCGCGATTGCCCGACATAGCTAGGGAGACCAGGGTACTTCCCGTGCTCCCCTTCTGAGTTTAAACCTAGCAGTGCTAGCAACTGATGCTTCCGCTGGTTCGATACATTCCGGCTGAACAACATTGCAGACTTGTCCATGTTTATCATTTGTCCAAAGCCACGATCATACACTTGCAGTATCTGGTTAATGACCTCAATACTCTCCGGGGTGGCCTCAAACGACAATAGTGAATCGTCCGCAAAGAGGAGATGACTGACAGTTAGCGCGGCTGTAACCACCTGGATCCCGCGGAGCTGACCAGTGTCCTCAGCTTGTTGCAACAGAGCCGAGAGCCCCTCGGCGCACAAGAGGAAGAGATACGGTGAAATCGGGTCACCTTGGCGTAGGCCTCTACCCGGGATCACCCGTTCCGTATACTCCCCGTTGACCTTGAACTGAAAGCGCACCGTAAGAATGCACTTGCTCATCAGCCCCACGAAGCTCGAGGCAAACCCTAACCGTGCCATCACCGTCTCCAGGAAATCCCACTCGACACGGTCGTAGGCTTTGCTCATATCCAGCTTAAGTGCAGCATAGACACTGCTTCCCGACCTCTTCCTCTTCAGAAAATGTGTCATCTCATATGCTAAAATAGTGTTATCCGAGATGAGCCTCCCTGGCACAAAGGCACTTTGGTTTGATGAGATAACTTCCCCCAAGACACATTTGAGTCTGTTAGCTAACACCTTAGACACCAGCTTATAAACTAAGTTGCAAAGGCTAATCGGGCGTAGATCCTTCATCGTTTCCGGGTTTTGAACCTTTGGGATAAGAGCCACTAGGGTGTCGTTCCATCCCTCCGGTAAACTGCCGCCTCGCAACACGTTCCACACCTCTCGAGTCACATCATCACCAACTAAGTGCCAGTAGTTTTTGTAGAAGATTGCTGGTAGACCATCCACTCTAGGGGCTTTCAGATCACCAATACTGTCCAGCACCTCCTTGACCTCCTCCGCGGTGAACTCCGCAGTCAGCACACCATCCATCAGAGGCATGACTTTGGGGGATATGTGTTGGAGAATGTTGGAAGCGTCCGCACCTGCCATGGGGGTAAATAAGGAGGAAAAAATGGTTAGTTATGAGGCTCTTTATGCCCGCTTCATCCTCCACCACCACACCATCCTCCCTTTTCAGCCGTGTTATGGAGTTCTGCTTTTTCCTCTCCGATGCATAAGCATGGAAATACCGCGTGTTACGATCGCCATTAGTAAGCCAATTAGCGTGTGCACGCTGAGGCCAAACTAGATTCTCTTGCTCTTCAAGGCGTTCTAAGTTTAAACTCGGAGTATATTCTTTCCTGACTTGATGATCCGAGATCGATTCCTTCTGTATGGCCTCCAATTCAGATTTAAGCTTCTTAATCCGCTTCCTTAAGTCCCCCAGCACCTCCCAATTCCAATTGCTAAGGGCTCCCATGACATCCGCTAGCCTGTTCTTAATAGTTGGGTCCATAGCCTTTCCCCATGCATTCTCCACAATGCTATCACAATCCTCTTCTAGCAGCCACTTCGCCTCAAAACGTGGTAGTCGTGGAACGACAGCCATGTGCTGCACTCTCGGGCTCCCATCCCGTGTTAGCAACACCGGACGGTGGTCAGAGTGATAAGGATCCCCATTCGTGACTTCATACGCTGGAAATCGAGTACACCATCCCGGGTTAGCGACAATACGGTCGAGACGCTCGCGGATATAGCCATCAACTCGGTAGTTTTTATTCCTCCAGGTGAAAACATCACCTTCAAAACCAAGGTCACGTAGATTACAAAAGTCTAAGGCATTCCTACAGTTTTGCATCAGTCTATGATCACGCGGGACACCCCCCTGCTTCTCATGGCTAAATAAGATCTCATTGAAACCGTCCAAGCAGACCCAGGGCAGCGCCAATTGGTGATGAAGAGTCCACAACATCCTCCACATCTCCACCTTCCTCTCCGTGTGTGATTCCCCATAGATCCCTATAAGACGCCACTTGAAACCATCCTTCTCCTCGACTATAGCATTGATGTGCATCCTGCCTTTCCATCGGACTGTAATCTTGATTCCTTTCCGCCAGAACAATGCCAAACCTCCACTTTTGCCGACGTTATCCTGCACCTCCATGTGATACAATCCCAGCTGATCTCTGAATTTGCCCATCCTCCCTCCGTCCAGCTTTGTTTCCGACAGGAAGAGAATGTCGAGGTCCTCCTCCTTCTGCAACTTCAGAAGGCTACGAACTGCCGGGCTATTCCCCAAACCCCGGCAGTTCCACGCACATAGTTTCATTGGGACTCGCAGGGTTGTCTCGGCAACACTGCGTTCGTTAGTGCATCAGTAGTCTGGCCCTGCTCAATCTTCTTCTTCTTGTGCTCCTCTGAGTCATCCAGTTCCAAGTGATCACCACCACGCTTCATACCAGTAATTGCTACGTGATAACCGCGTACTCCTTCGGTAAATGTCTCTCCAACCTTCCTCCCTCCCTTCGACTTTTTGAACGTACCAGCATTCTTTCCCTTTCCCTTGTTCTCCATGACTTTTCCCTGGCGGAATCTTACTCTCACAGTGCTTTGTCCATGAGGGATGCGTCGGTGCGTGAGCATCCAGTCCTAGACCTCCCTCCATCCTCGTCAACCAGCATGTTACCCTGCTGCAGGGCCACATTCTCCTCCCCACAATCCTGTTCCTCAACCTCCTTTGTATCGCTACTCTCCACATCTACTCCCCCATCTCCTTCGTGCCCTTCTCTCCGACCGAGAAAGTTAGTTGCTTTACCACTCCCGCCTCCCGTGCACACGCTGGTTTCTTTAACGGGCTCGTCACCTCCTGCGCCTTCTCACCGCCTTTAGTACGCTCATCACCACTGCTCCTATCCTTACGCCAAGACGGGGCGTTGCTCCCAGATAGACTACGATGAC
This sequence comes from Hordeum vulgare subsp. vulgare, assembly GCF_904849725.1. Classification (NCBI taxonomy): domain Eukaryota; kingdom Viridiplantae; phylum Streptophyta; class Magnoliopsida; order Poales; family Poaceae; genus Hordeum; species Hordeum vulgare. The sequence goes on along the minus strand of NC_058519.1, from coordinate 155,247,320 downwards.
CCCATCCTGTCGTGCTCTTGCCTCCAAAGCTACGGCCCCCAGCCCCCCATCAACTTTCCCCCTGCTCCTGCCCTCCAGGCCGCCCCTTATAGGGATGAACGCACGTAGCCAGGGGCCAAACTGTGGCTTCTCTCCTTTCTTCAATTTCATACCACAGGCTTTATCAGTATGCCCTATGATCCCACACACATAGCAGAAGTCAGGAAGATGTTCATACTCAAACGGACACCAATTATTCTAATCCAGTGCTTCTTCTCTCTCTTGGGGTTCTTCCTGTTCCTTATGATCATCTACGTCCTCCTCCTCCTCCACGGTAAAACCCCGCATCAAAGGAACCTTGATATTCATACGCACCTTCACCCTTAGGAACCTTCCCATAGCTTTGCCATCCGCTCTAGCTTCCACTTCCTGCACCTCCCCAATCAATGAGCCGATCGCCTCACCAGCCTCCTTACACATCATCCCAAGTGGTAACCTCATGATTCTCACCCAAATAGGGATAGTATCAAATTTAAAATCATCCGATCTCTTACTAGCGATGAAATCTTCAGAAACCAACAAATCATTCCCTAACTCCCACGACCCCACTTCCAGGGCCATGTGCTTGCCCGATTCCTGCCCAAACGTGAAGAGGAAAATACTTTCCCCAACTTCCTTGCACTCCAGGCCTTTGATCAGGCACCAAATTGTGCCCATCATTTCAGCCATCGCCTCCACAAACACCAGCTTTTTTGAAAGAAGCTTTGCCAAAGCTTGCGGTTCCACCATCCCCACCTTCCCCGATCCAGCCCATTCGATCTTGACCCCCTTCTGCTCCTTCTCCGGCAGCTTCAGATTATGCAGCAGTCCTTCTACCTTCTCCATCAGAATGCCAACCGCTCTCACAGGCACCTAACTAGGGTTTAGATGTGGTGTACGATCGCGGCCCCTAGACCCGCGAAAGGCTGAGAGGTGGATGGGTTGAAAGAGGGGGTCGAGGGAGGACGAGTACTCCCCAACGCAGACTCCCAAGGCGAGGTGTAGAGCGTCAACGAGATGGCGGGATGGCGGCGGCCAGGCAAACCCTAGATCGCCTTAGGACTCGCGAGACAGGACACCAACCGTCACCCTAGGGACGGACGTTCGGATGATTACCTACTAGCAATTTTTTTAACGAAGTGTCACGTGAAAACCAACGACCAAAGAAAACCAAGGCAAAACCGTGCCTCTTGCAGAAGCAAAATCGTGCCTCTCGGAGAAAAAACCAAAAAATATGTTTTCCCTTTCCGAGAGGCACGACAGGGTCGTGCCTCTCGCAAAACCAAAATCGTGCTTCTCACAAAAAAAAAATAGAAAATGTGTTTTTCTTTTTCGGGAGGCGTGCCTCTAGCAAAGCCAAAACCGTTTTTTGAATTTTCTTTCATCAAAAAGGTCAGAAATACCATTGAAAAAAATGAAACACAAAAAGAATAAGAAAAAACCAATCTAATAACGCGAAAAAACGTGTTGAAAAATAAAATAAAATGAGATCCGGAGAAAACGTTCAAAGGGCGACATGTGACGGCGGCTGAAAACGCATCATGTAACGATGCGTGGGAGTACTTGCTACGAGGGTCCCAAAGAAGCGCTCGCTAACTAATGGCTTAGGTTGGATAGGAGAGCGCTATGGGTTGGCGTGAGGTTAGTGTTTTTTTTCTTTCTCGTTTTTTGGGCTTGCTTCTAGCCTAGCGTGAGATTTCTTTTCTTAGTGTTCGTTTGCCCATGGGATAGAAGCGACACTAACAAGACTATTCTTTTACTTTGCTCTAATTTTTCTTTTTTATCTTTATCTTTATCTTTTATTTTTTTCTTTTCCTGTTTTTTATTATTATTTATATTATTGAAAATATTGCCACATGTTTGTACATATGTGCATACAATTGCATGTATGGAAATCTCAGTCGACGAGCTAAGAGCATCTCTAGCGGATCCTGCATTTTGCGATCCCACAAACCTAGGATGAGTGTCGCAGCAAAGCGCTTTGCAGTTTCATTTTTGGCTACGGCAGAACAGACACCGCAATGCGGAACTGCAAAACAGAATATTCTGTTTTGCAGTTTCGCATTGTGGTGTCTGTTCTGCCGCGGCCAAAACCGGACCTGCATACGTAAGTTTTGAAGATCGTGCATCAATCACCTCGTCCGCTAGGGAAATGCACTCCTGAATAGACTCGCTAAACCGACAGTGACGCTGACTCCATACCGGATATGATTGGTCTGCCTTATGTGCTGAATTATGGGCAGGGACTGAAACAGCTTTGGGAGCTAGGCATAGTAAAATCTGGAGCAAATTCTTATGTAAACATTAATTAAAATATAAATATATGTTTATTGTACATTACAACAATAGTCAAACTTACAATAATGGTTCAAATGAAAGAATTAAACAAATAATCCAATACAACAATTGTCCGGAATAAAATAATAGTTCAAATTTCACAACAATCAAATAGATGAACATAAAAATCTCTATTGCCCATGCAACTGCTATATGTGCTCAATGGGATTGTGCTGCAGCTGGGTGTGCCCATGGGCGTCCTCTATATGCCGGTAGAACTCCAGGAAAGCCTGAATACGACCAGGGTTTCTAGATGGCTTCACACTGCTATCAACATTGTCGTAGAAGAACTCCAAGTTTAAATCCCTCTCATCTTTAATGATCATGCTGTGAAGAATCACACAACATGTCATGATGTTGCTTAGGGTTTTCTTATCCCAAAAACGAGCTGGCCCACGAACAATAGCAAATCTGGATTGCAAAACCTGAAAGGCTCTCTCAATATCCTTTCTGCACGCCTCTTGTTGCTTAGCAAATTCAGCTTGTTTTCTAGTGCTTGGATTGGATATAGTTTTCATGAAAGTAGTCCAAGGAGGATAAATGCCATCGGCAAGGTATTACCCTTGAGTGTAGGCATTACCATTCACAGTGAAGTTGCAAGCAGGAGCATGACCACTAGCAAGCCTTCCAAATAGGTGTGACCGTTGCAACACATTGATATCACTGTTGGTGCCCGGCAAACCGAATTGGCAATGCCATATCCACAAATCCTCGGACGCTACGGCCTCAATCACAATTGTTGCATCTTGGCTTTTGCCACAATATTGCTCGTGCCAAGCCGTCGGGCAATCTTTCCAGGTCCAATGCTTGCAATCTGTGCTACCTAGCATACCCGGCCAACCTCTCCTTTCATTCATCATAATCAACCTCTTCGTATCATTTTCGTTTGGTGCTCGAAGATAAGTTTGACCAAACACATGGATCATAAACTTCGCGAACCTACGCATGGACTCTATTGTAGTATTTTCACCAATACGAAGATACTCATCGACGTAGTCCGCAGCGATTTCGTATACAATAACCCTCATGGTCGCGGATATCTTTTGGTATGCACTAAATCCCAATAATCCATCGGCGTTCCTCCGGCGAGTAAAATAGCGAGAATTTGACTCGCAAGCCTCTACTATTTTGACAAAGAGGGGTCGACGCATTTGGTACCTTCGCCTCAAGAGATTGGCAGGATAAATTGGCCGCTGGGCGAAGTAGTCTCGCATCAGTAGTTCGTTGCCGAGGTGGCGATTGCGCGGGATGCATAGGCAGCCTACCTTCGATCCGCGCCGCTGACTCCTCCGTCGATTCTCGTACTCCTTGATGGCCATCACGACCACCAACATCTGCTGCTGATGGCTCGCCAGGAGGTTCTCCACATCCGAGTCGTTGGAGGAGGAAGAATCAGCGAGCACAAATTCCTCATCGGAGCTCAATTCCATCTGCCGAAAGAAGAAAATGAGAGTGCACGGCGGAGCGGTTGGGGGGGAGGGGGGAGAAGGAGGCAAACACCACCTGAAGTCAAGAGGCAGACGCAGTGGGGGTCGGTCCCGACAGGCGGTGCCGCGGTGGCGGATGCCCTTTCGCCAAGGCGGCTTCGATCTTGGGCGACAGAGATAAAGACCCGGCGCCGCCGTAGGAGTTCGGACGCGCAGGGCCTGCGGTGATGTGCGGCGGCGGCGGGGGTGGGGAGAATGTGTTCGGCGGCCGGAATCTAGGGCGGCGACGGCGAGGGCGGTCGTGGTGGCTGGAGGGGGAAAGAGGAGGGAAGCAACCCGCGCGCTGAAATGTCCCTCCCGCCAAGTATTTCCATGCAATGCAGGGCATCTCCGGGTCGGGTCGCAAAACCTTGTTATTACAGTTCCGCGGGCGAAAATTGTCGCGCCCCTCAATTTTTTTTGCAGGTCGGTCACTTTTGCGGGATCTGGTGTACGAGCGTTTTCGGCCCGAAACGGCAAAGCGGTGGTTATTATACAGTTTCCGCGGAAATGCGGGAGCTGCTAGAGATGCTCTAAGCCGTTTGATCGGTAGATTGAAGATTTGTGAGTGATGCTTTTTTTAGGGGTGAGTGATGTTTTTTTGTAAGGATCAGCGATGCTTTTCTTTTGTGTTGTGTATTACGCTGCGACCGATCTGCTGCGTGCTTTTTGATTTTTTTGGGTTGTTGGGCATGTCACGGGATGGGAGGCCCGGAAGCCTTTTCCTTTAAAAGCTAAACTTTTTTGATTATTTATTTATGTCATTTTTTTTGATATGGACTAAAAAACTTTGTTTTTCGGTCTCTTTATTTTCTTGTGAATTTTTTGAAATCATCTGTGTTCCTTGTGACGTTAATTTCTCTTTTGGTTTTCTGTTTATTTTTCTTGATTCCTTCATTTATTTTTTATTTTTACTTTATTTTTGCTTTTTAAAACCTTTTTATTGCTAACAACTTGATTTTTGCTGTTTTTTTATTAAACAACAGATTATTTTCTTGTTTTTGTGTTTTTATTTTTACATAAAATGCATGAAATACATTTTTATCCAAGTGTGTATAGGTTTTGTTAAAATTCAGTTGAGTGAGTTTTAGTCAAGTCTCAATCAACTCATACACCACGAATTTCATTTGAATCTCATTATGTCTTTGTTTTTCGTGTGGGAAGCAAGGTATGCCCGGTTGCTCGAAGGGAACGAGGCGTTTTCGTATTTTGTTGGATTTTTTATCTTTTTCTTTTTTTTCATTTTTATTGGTGTTTTATTGTTCTTTTTTGTTTTATTCCAAGTGCTTCTAAACACTTTTTTGACACTAGGCATTCAGGTGCAAGTGTCGCTGATGACCGCAATTGTATGTCTTCAAGACGAGTGCAACTATGTAGTATTTTTGTCGAGGGAGGGCAATTGCATGTTTTATCGCTAGGGACGGAACTACAAGTGTTGCCAGTGACTGCAACTCGTGGTGTTTTCTCGAGGAGAGCAGGGCAGTTGCATGTTTGTTACTAAGTACGCAACTGCAAGTGTCACCCTCCGACCGCAACCGCATCTCTTCAATGTGACTGCAACTCTTTAGTGATTTTGTCGGGAGGGAGGGCAATTACATGTTTGTCACTAGGAACGCAATGGTAATTGTCGCCCTCTGACTGCAACTTCATGTCTTCAATATGATTGCAACTCAATGGTGTTTGATCATGTGGGGGGGGGGGGGGGGCAGTTGCATGTCTGCCATTGGGCACGCAACTGCAAATGTCATCCCTAACTGTAATTGCATGTCTCCAAAGCGGTTGCAACTTAGTGGTGTTTTGTTGGGGGGACAGTTGCATGTTTGTCACTAGGTATGCAACTACAAGTGTCACCCCTGACTGTGACTGCATGTCTTCACCGCAATTGCAACTCAACGGTGTTTTATCGGGGGAGCGGGGCAGTTGCTTGTCTGTCACTAGTTACACAACTACAAGTGTTTCCCCCAACTGCAACTGCATGTTTTTCAATGTGATTGCAACTATTTAGTGTTTTTGTCAAGGAGGAGGGCAATTAGATGTCTGTCACTAGGAACACAACTGCAAGTGCCGCCTGCTAACTACAAATGTATGTCTTCAACGGGTCTGCAACTGAGTGTTCTTTTGTCATGTGGGGGGGGGGGGAGTTGCATGTATATATTTTCATTAGACACAAAACTACATGTGTCGACCTCGACTGCAAATGCATGTCTTCAATGTGAATGCAACTCTATGTAGTTTACTTGGGGGGAGGGTGCATGTCTATCACTAGGCACAAAACTAGAAATGTCGTCCCTGAATGCAACAACATGTCTTCAATGAAGCTGCAAGTCTGGTATTTTATCGGGGAGGGGAAGTTCCATATCTTTCACTAGGAACACAACTAAAAGTGTCGACCCGACTGCAAAAATGTATCTTCAACGCACAACTCTATGGTGTTTTGTCGGGGGTGGGGTGTTGCATGCGTGCCACGGGACGCATAAATGCAAGTGTTGGGTCCGAGTGAAAATGCATGTCTTCAACATAACTGCAACTTAGTGGTACTTTGTCTCGGGAGGGGCAGTTGCATGTCTGTCAATAGACACGCAACTGTAACTGCAAGTCTTCAATGCGAATGCAACTCACTGGTGCTTTGCTAATGGAGGGTTAGTTTAATATGGGCCACTAGACACGTATTTGCAAGTCTCACCCCAACCGCATCTAATGTCTTTAACGTGATGACAACTTAGTGTTGTTTTGTCATTGTCACGGGAATGGGGCCAATTGCATGTCTACCATTATTTCTATTATCCGCTTCTATTTTTCATTTTGTTCGGTAAGTGTTTCATTTTTTAGATAATGGTGTTCAAATTTGAAATGTCCACCGAATTACACATCCCCTCCAATCACGCACAACTAGGGGCGGACCGTGGGTGGTGCATGGGCGGCCGTGTATATGGGTTTGTTATTCATTTTATATATTTTTTTATACTTTTCCCTACTTTATTTTTGTCTTCTGGATTTGTGTTTTTTCTTTCTAAATAGTAGTGTTTTGTTTTTCTAAAACTAGTTGTACTCCCTTTTTTTCTTAAATATAAGGTTTATTATTTTTTCAAAAAATCAAACTTATTTGACCTTGACCAAGCTTATAGGCAAAAGTATTAATATCTAGAATACAAAATCATAATGACTACATTCACCATGAAATGTAATTTCATATTTGATTTATATTTTTTTATACAATTGGTCAAACATAGATTACGTTTGACTTTGTAACAAACTAATATACTTTATATTTAGGAACGGAGGAAGTATTTGCTTGCACACACGTGTGCTCACATAGTTGCATGCCCATTCACTAGTAGGAGAAAGGCTACTAGTAGCGCTGGTTTTACCTTTACTAGTAGCGTTGGTGCAGTGCTACTGCAACCACTCTACAACTAATCTGTTAGCAGTAGCGCTGAAATTAGAAATGTTACTCGTATACACATTACAATACCGCTTGTATAAATAAAGCGCTACTGCTAATCCAATGCTACTGCTAATGTTTCTTCTTTTAATATTTAATTCACGTCGTATTTATGTCCCCTACATATTTGTGCATTCTCTATACAGTGGTTTCTAATCATATTATAATAAACATGCATAATTTGCATCACATCATACACATAAAGTTGTCTCTTCATTTATACCACCACCATCATCATCATTATCCAACACAAATATCATCAAATCTCAAAAATAGCGATACACACGAGTCATGGCACATACACAAGTTTCATCATCCCTATCTAAACCATCACATAGAAGAGAAGGGCGATCAACATGAGCAAGAGCGTGACTATGTAGTACTTCTTGAGGCACCGGTTTCGCTCCGTCTCTTGCCGTAGCATCATCCAGCTCAAGCAACTCATTTTCGTTTTGGCTATGCTGTCGAACCCTTTGTGGCTAGCCCCCGGGTACCTGTCCACCCGGGTCTGAGCGTCTGGCGAGTGGTCGTACACTCCTGGAACCCTCCCAATGAATACGACATAGCAGCCCTTCGCCATCTCCGATCTATGTACCTGCATCGTAAGTTGATTAATTCAACGATATATAATATGCAACATAATGTACTTGAGAAACACAAGCAGTAAACATATATAAATAATGAAGTTCCTCATACACAAACTAATTAACTAGAGCGACGTACGGTAGTTCATATAAAGACTAGTAGTATTAATTATAATTGAACACACACATTGTCATCATCAATCACTATTCCTCATCGAAGTTCCAATCTTCATATTCAGGGATGAAGCACTCGAGCTTCTTGAAAGGATTCATGTCCAAACCCTGAGCGACTAGCACATCTTGGACAGTCACCCGCCTCATTGGCCCATGGTAGAACATCCCTCCTTGTTCGACGACCTGCTTCATGATCACCTGGGCAAGTTCACACTGGGTGTGATAAAACTCAGCTCGGATTCAATGAACCCGGTGTGCTTCCTATGCTTGTGGCCCAGCTGAGAATCTTGGCATCACCGGAATTTGATGACATGCGAAGGCGTTGTCTATCGCTTCTCAACTCGATATTGTGATGCATGAGGTAGAATCCATCAGCCCTACTACCGTTTGGTTGCTCGATGCACCAGAAGTTGGTATTATGGCCGAAAGTCGGTGCTTTGTTCCTGTATTTTTTCACCTTGATATATCCACCAGTAAGGTTGTAGGTGAAAATGGCACTATCAAGAACATTCTTTATGTACGTGTAATCCTTCTTCTTGATGTTCATCGATGAGTCCAAGTAGAGAGCATAGGAGTATTGAGGGTACAAACAGATGAGTACGCCGCCCCGCTGCGCAAAATAAACAGAGCTCAAACTAGCCTCCATGCTTGCAAAGGAATGATCAAAACTTACAAAAGGATATCCACGGATAAATTACGTGGGATGATAAGGCAGGAGAATCATTTCCTTGTCCTTATCAGCGAGCATGAAGTCGCTAATGTACTTGCTCGCAGAGTCCCGGTGCTCTTGACACTGTGCCAACAAGCTCTCGTGCATATAATACGGGTCTACGACACACATATATTCTATGTTCTCGCGCCTGATGATATAGTTGAGATGCAGCGCATACAGGCGGATGAATTGAAAATCTAGCTTGGTCAGGTGAAACATGTCATAGATGTAGTGAAATCACAGGATGAACTTGTCCACGGGCCATGTGTCGACCTATTCACTCGCACCCGGAACCTGAACCGGGTAAAGCTGGTATCCTGGTTTTTTCAAGCTGAGAAGTTTCTTCTCTATGGCGAGCACATCATCATGAAGTCTCCTTAGATCATTGTTCTTTATGATCTCTACCGCTTTGTGAGGTAGGATCGGGTGGGCGGGACATGGAAATGCTCCGCACCTTCGATAGGTATCATGTCTACCTCCCGGAGCTGCGGCTGGCAGCTTGAAGCATCTATGGCGCCTTTACAACCTTTCTTTTCCGGTCTCCTCCTTTGCTTCTTGGCGGGTGGCTGTAGTGAGCCCGCCATACCTTCCCTAACCACACCCCCAGCGGCGTCCGGCTAATTATTAGTGGACGTCCCCTGCATTGTTCTTGCTGGGTAGAGGCGGCATCTGGAGGTGTCTCCTGCGAGGATCGCAAGAAGAGAGACTTTTTGCAATAAGCCGTCGGACGATCCGGCTCTGGCAAATCAGGCATCATCAACCCATCTGCACGCTCATAGTCTGAGTCATATTGCTGAGCATCGTATTTAATTATAATAGTTTAATTCTACGAGTATTTCCTACGACCAGAACCCCCGGCTTCGTCGTGGCTAGACATATTAATCCTACAAGTATTTAATTATAATAGTTTAATTCTATGTCGAATAACATGAATAATAAAAAGGGAACTATTATAATAGTTCATGTCATTTATAAACATAATTAACCTAAATAATTCTAAAACAAAATTAACCTACATAATTATAAAAACAGAATTAACCTAAAAATGTAATTCCCTCTCCTTCCTCCACTTCTTCGTCTCCTTCCTCTTCTAATTCTCCTCTTTTTCTTCTACTTTTCATCTACTTCTACTTCTCCTCTACTTCTCCTCTTCATTCCCATTTCCGGGAATTTCACGGCAGTCCATATGTCCTAGTTTCTAGTGCTACTGATGCCGAAATTCACGAATTTTTTTGGCATGATCTTTGCTAAAAAGTGGACATATGGAGCAACTGAAATTTGCCGGAACGGAAATGAATCAACATTCCGGCAAAACATAGGCCACTCAGATATATCAACTATTTGGAACTGAATTAAGTACAGATCTCTCCATTGTCTGTTTATACACTTCTGAATGCATCAGGAGCATCCAAAATCTGGAGAAAACAATGATTGAAAATTTCCAAAATTTGAATGCACCAAGAGCATCCAGAATCTAGAGCGAACAATGATTGAAAGTTCAGCTAAGGAGATGGTGATTTATTTAACCTATCTTGCATCTCAGCCACAACAACAAATATACAACAGGTGCGCCAATATGTGTTGTCAGCTGTGCGCCAATGTTTTTAACATAGCAAAAGTTAGGCAACACTTAATCGACATGTCAAAATGCTACCAACACCATAGAGAAAAGAATCACAGAACTCTAGGATTTTTCTTTGAAGATCTAAAAGAAAAACTCAGCTAAGGAGACAATCATCTGCCATGCTTATGTTCTAAATTCTCATTAAAAAATCTCAACCTGCAACCTACAAACGTAACAAAACACACAATTGTATAAGCTACAAACATAATCATAAAAAACTATTGTATAAATTACAACCATGAGCATCAACAAAATCTACTCTACAAACTACAACCATAAGCATCAACAAATATGATACGGTTTCATTTATCTACATAAACTACCACATATGCCACGGTTGCCGTGGGTAGAGTTGGGCGGCCATGGGCATTGTTGGAGGCATGATAGGGTGCGTGAGCAAGGTAGTGGCGAGGGCTCTGGTGGGGAGGTGGGGGGGGCTCCGGTGGGGAGGTGGGGAGGGCTCTGGTGGGCGGGGAGTAGGGGGCTTACCGGACGGGGTGGGGAGGGCTCCGGTGGGCGGGGAGCGGGAGGGCTCCGTCAGGGAGCAGGGGGCTTACCGATGTGGGGAGGGCTTCGGGGGAGGGCTCCGACGGGCGTGGAGGGCTTCGGCGGTGGCGGCGAGGGAGGGCTCTGGCGGCGGCGACGGCGATAGTGGGGAGTGGAGCGCGCGTGGGAGTTAGGGGAGAGGGAAGGAGTGGAGGGAGAGGGGGAGTTAGGGGATTTTGGGACGGTGTAAAATAAAGTTAGCAGTAGCGCTAGATTGATTCCAACGCTACTGCTAACTTAAAAGTAGCGCTGGTGCCAAATGAGCACTATTGCTAACTTTATTTTCTTTATTGCTTTTCTTTATTAATTTATTTTAGTTATTTTTCTTTATTATTTTATTTTATTACCTTTCTTTATTTTTTATTATTTTCCTTTCCTTTTCTTTTTCTTTTCTTTTATGTTGCTTTCGCTTTTTTTTGTCTTCCTTTGGCCGTTAGGTAGGGTGTGTGGGGGGTGATAGGTAGAAGAAAGAGAGAAGAAGGGCAAGAATGCTGGAGAAGTAACAATGGAGGAGAAAAGCAGGGCAAAGGGGAGGAAGGGGGAGAGGGTGTGTGTGGGTGTAAATGAAGCTGTCCCTTTTAGCAGTAGCGCTGGTTTCGAGGACGCGCTACTGCTATTGCACTTAGCAGTATCACGTTTTACAGGCTAGCGCTAAACTAGAGATACTGTGGGTTGCCTCGTTGGGCCCATTTAGCAGTAGCGCTGCTTCCAAGGAAGCGCTACTGCTATGGAACGTAGCAGTAGCGTGTTTTACAGTCCAACGCTACTACTACAGATACTGTGGATGGCCTCATTGAACCCCGTTTAGTAGCAGCGCTAGAAATGCAGGCAATGCTACTACTACGACAGTTAGATGTAATGCGTCTTATTTCCAACGATACTGAGCAGCAGAGCGTGCTATTTTTCAATGCAACTACTAGGTTCCTACCTATAAGGTTTTCCTATTAGTGATCGGCCATGTACAATTACATGCCGTTTGGATGCGACTTAGTTTTTCCATGTTAAAATAATATTGCTATCCGCTTGCACGCCAATTGACCGCACACAATTGTATATCCATCGGTCACACCCAACTAAATTATTTGTTCCTTCTTTAATTGTGTTTAGTTTTTTATTTCTTTGTTAAATAAAAAATGTTTTCATTTGAATATAAAATGTTTTAAAAAATGATAAAAGAAAATGTGTACGCAAGATGACAGGAAAGAAAGGAATGAACCATAACTGAAACTAGCGACAAAATCAGAACTTCATTAAACTGTGTAGCAATACATGTACGTACTAGTTGATAAAGTAAAAAACGAAAAAAACACAAAGTCGTATGATGACAACACAACCCAACAAAAGCCCATGTAATGCCTAGCACACCTTGCACATGACCACACTTTAGGTGCGAGAGAAACAGACAAAGTCACGTTCAATTCATATTCATATGACGTCACTCGACTCACACTTCACCAAGTTTTGGTCCACTCATTTGTAGACACATCCTTTAATCAATGCATCACCAGCTAGAAGATTCTCTCGACACCCTAATGCCCTACCATGTCTTCTTCTCGAGTGCTTCGCAACAGAGCCATGTTGTGCTTGGGACTTTGCAACATGACTCATGTAGCAAACTAGGTGGGTCAATTCATAACATGAGTCATGTTGCGTTCGGGAGTTTGCAACATGACCCATGTTGCAAACTGGTTCGCCGAGTTTTCACGCATCGTAGCAGCCTCTTTGTGACAAGACACATGTTGTGAGGCCACCTTTTCAACACGACGCATGTTGCGAAGCCTGCCAACTTAAAGCACACTACCTTGGCGACCTTCCCTTGTTGCAATACAAGCCAGACATGACACTAGACCATGGTGGCGGCTACCTTATAGCATCGCTGGCAGGCCTTGCAATAGCCTCAACTGCCTCTGATCTATACATCGCTCGCAACAGTAGCCGGCCTAGTAGGGACATCATGTTTGGTGCTGCGATGGTAGCTAGCTGCGAGATTGACAGATTTAGTGGGTGACACATATGAGATGAAGACGATGTGTGCGGGGGATAGGGTTGTTTGTGGACGGTTGGTGGGACACGTGCCGACGCATAGGGGATGTTCTTCAACCAAGCGCAATGCACGTATGTCGCATGATCAAAGCAAATCGTGTAGATTCGGAGGCGATCGACGCAACGTCGTTGATTACAATCATTTCCCAAACATGAAAGAGAAATATTAAGATGGCCCCAACTAGTGTGGATCATTCGTTATGATTCAAGGGTCCAAATTAGTACAAGGTCACCCAACACTTATATTTCTTACAAGGCCCCTTATTAAAAATATTACTACCATATGGAGATTATATTTTTTATAAGACCCCGAATAGGTCACCCAACACATATATCTCGTTCGGGATTTTGGAGCATGACTCATATAGCAAAACGGTTGCTAGAAAAAACAAAATTGGTAAGTACAATAATAATAGTGTAATAATATTACTACCATCACTAGTAGAAAATGTCCCATTTGTTCCGGTTTCAAAGACCCAATAGCCCCGGTTCCGGAAGCGGGACTAGAGGGTCAGGACTAAAGCCCAAAACCTTTAGTCTCGGTTCGCTTACCAACCGGGACAGAAGGGTCTCCACGTGGCCTCTGCGGGGAGCCCAAGCAGGAGGGCCTTTAGTCCTGGTTGGTAACACCAACTGGGACCAAAGGGCATCCACATGCCAGCATGTGGCAGGAGCTGGGGTATTTTTTTTTTGAAGGGGAGATTGGGGGGTTTTGGAGGGTTAATTTAGGGGTTTCATATTGTTTTAGCTAGCTAATAGAGATAAGTGTCATCTCTTTCTCCGTGCTTGGTCGAAATACATATAGAGAGAACTCGACGCTAGCTAATAAGAAAATGAAGGAAACCATTAGTTACACAAGATCGTCATGCTGAACATATATAGGGAGAAGTGACATCTCTTTCTCCATGCTTAGTCAAAGAAAAAGTTTTCGTATATCTATCCGACACTACTACATATATACAATATAACATCTTTTTCGATCCCTAACATTATCTACCTAAGATCCAATCACAAATCCACATGGTATTCTCCGTCTTTAGGTGTGACGTGGTCCAAAAAGAATCCCGCCAATTCCTCTTGAATTGCTCGTATGCGATCATGTGGTAGGAGTTCATCTTGCATCTGCCAGATCTAATTTAAAGAAGGGGGTCAGTACATGCATATATATGAATAAAACTCAACACAATTCATGGTAATATATAAAATAAAATTATGAATATTATTTACGTACTTGAAATTGTTTCCCGGGGAAACCCCTCTCAGAGGTCGAGAGGCGAATGAACTCGCATACGTAATATACACATAAAACAGTCCCTTCTTTCTCGTACATGCACTTTACGAGAATAGAGTTCAATCAAATTGATAAGCAAGCATGGTAATGATATAGTTATGAAAATTTAAATCAATTAGAGATGCGCGGAACTAGCTAGTACTATTTACGTTGGGGTGCGTAAATCGCAACTCTTTTTTTAGACCGAGAGCCTTTTTGGTGAACTTCTTCTAAACCCTGCCAGGCAAAGAAAATGATTACTTGATATCAGGAAATTAACGAAATTTGCATGCCGATATGGTCCCGGTATGGACTGAACTTACTTCTTGAGCATTGCAGTCATGTCCGCATAATCCTCGGGATTTTTACGTTTCGAGTCTAAGACAGTTACTAATGCCCCGTGAAGCTTAATGAATAGCAGAATAAAGTGGAAACTGCGCACACATATATAACTCATCAATTACATTACTTAACCTCGAGTAAGCAAAACCGAGTATACAAAGAAGACAACAACACTCACTTGAAGTTGTAAGGAAACATTATTTCCTTTTTGTTTTGATGTATAAGTAACGACTTTAGCAAGTTCTCCTCGGTCTCGTTGGTTTAGTGTAGTACCATCCATTCATTTACGGCATCTGGGCTAATGAACCCGACGTCGAAGATTCCTGCTTTTTTGTATTCGACGATCTTCATTCTGCAAAATATAGTGAGGATAATTATAATTACATGCAATGAACGAGCTGAGCTAGAAACTTAACTATAAAAGTAATACTTATAGACAGTAGAAACATGAGTTGCTTGTCGAGGGCCAGTTGATTGTATAACTGAAATAACTCCACAAATTCAATAGGCATCACGGGAAGTCCAATGAATTCGTGCTCTGGTTTCACTGCCACATACATAGTGTTTATCCCAGACTCCCTGCAGGTTTTCATGTACCACTTATGCAATTTGTGCATCATCGTTGTTAGAGGAGGATGATCAGGGGGACGAGAGGATTCCCGTGCATGTATTTATATTGTTTTGTTACCTTAGCCGTTTGAATAATTACATCATCCCCCAAGTAATCACTAGGATTGGTACTGGCACCATCCCTGGAGGATTAGCGACGATATCGCTAGACACCTTGAGAGGGGGGGACGATTCCTTCTCCTGTTCGCCGAGCTGGGTAATTTTTCCCACTTCCTTGTTCTGCTAACCTTGCATCACTACAAGTACTTCCCGACCGCCGCGTTGCTTCATATGTCTTTTTAAGAATGTGGTCATAGTTGGAATCCCGCAGAGGCGATGGTGGTCGCTTCAGGGCATTGATAGTGCGGTTCACTTTCACCGGATCTAGTTTCTCCTTCGGAGGTGGAGTTTTCTTTGCAAAATTGTCCCTCAATTGGGCACGGCATATGTTCTCGTTTTCCTGCACGGTCCTCTCATATGGAAACTTTTCCAGAGGCTTGAGAGATGGACCATATCTGAATTGCCTCCCGCCTGTGCTTGTACTGCTAGCCACCGGAGTGGCGGCGTCTCTCTTCCGTCGTTGCTGACGAGGAGGAGAAGGAGGCGGACTCCTCTGACGCGCCAGAGGACACGTAGAGGTGACGTCTATGTTCCTCCGTTGCCGATGAGGCGAAGGAGGAGGCGGACTGCTCTAATGCGCCGGAGTAGGCGAAGGAGGAGGCGGAGTGCCCTCACGCGTCGGAGGAGCCGGAGAAGGAGGCGGAGTGCCCTGATCACTCGTTGGACGAGGAGGAGGGGGAGGAGGAGGCGGAGTGCCCTGACTCGCTGGAGGAGGAGGAGGAGGAGGTGACGTCCAGTTTGGAAGCTTGATGTACTCCTTCTTCCATAGACATGTACTCCTCACATCACGAACCAGCTGATTCTCCCCTTCACCTGTAGGGTGGTCATGCTTGAGCTCCTCAAATCCCCCCATTACTTCATCCACCATCACAACAGCATAGCCATGTGGAATCAGAAGGAAGTGAATAGTTCTGTTGGGTTGAGGAGGTGCAACAGAGCCGACGGCCGCCTTGAAAGTGAGGTTCCGGCATTTTGTCATAAGCTCGCAATGTTGAGCCTGTGCGATAGTATCCACGGGGTAGCTAGGAGCCGTGAAGTCCGGCTGAACGTGTTCCGTGGAAGCCACGCTACTTCTCCACTGAGATGGCGGGGTACCTTCTGGGGTAGCTTCGTGCCGCCGAGATGGTTGGCCGGCAGCTCGCTGATTCTCAAGTCCTCTAGCTTTTGTAGTCTTGCATTGATCTTCTGCATGTTGCTCAGCTCTGCTTTCCTCTTTCTCTCTCGGCTTTTGTAACTGTCTGCGTCGGGAAACCCAACCTTCCATGGAACGGAGCTTGATGTGCCTCGTGTTCGTCCAGGGCGCTCAGCATTCCCTAGGGCCTCAGTCAGCTCGTCCTTCTCTCCATCAGGAATGAACGTCCCTTTCTGCGCTGCGGTGATATACTTTTGAAGCTTCTTGATGGGTATTGCAAGTTGCTCGTTCGTCCAACGACACTTCCTTATTTCAGGGTCCAGAGTTCCCCCAACCCCGAAGAAGCAGGTCCTTGAACGGTCTGTCGAGTTCAATGTCTGTGGTTTGACCCCTTTAGCAATCAGGTCATTCTCAGCTTTGTCCCAGAACGGCCGGTCTTTGATGTAGCCACGTGACCCGGTGTGATGGTGATACTGCTTCTTTGCATCATTGTTGTTGTTCGTCTCTGAAATTTTATTACTCTTGTCCAATGTCTTGTAGAACACAAATGCAGGCCAGTGATCTCTTATCTTGTCAAATCGGCCGATGAATTGTGGAGTCTTCCCTTTATCGACAAACTTTGATTTCAACTCTTTCTTCCACCTCCTAAATATATATGCCATCTTCTTAAGAGCACACGCCTAGACCAGTGGCTCCATAACTGGCTTATTCGGATCCTCCTCTGGCGGTAGGGTGAAATTTGCCTTCAGCACGGTCCAAAAATCATCTTTATGTCCATCAGTGACATAATCACCTTCACGGACGTCATCACCCTTAGTCTTATTCCATTGCTTGATGCTGATCGGGATGTTGTCCCTAACAATATCTTTGCACTGAGCATAAAACGCGTCCTTGGTCTTCTTGGGTAGAATCGCTAGGCCATCGTTCGCGAGTGCTACGATCGTGAACCTTTCATCCTTGTGCAACCTTCTCTTCGGGCCTCATCTCATTACCGAAGTTTGGCTCGATCCGGAGGGCTATAAAAGAAGAAAGAACAGTTAATATATGTACATACCAAAACAATTAATGCATCAATTAGCTAGTCACCACAGGCTTAAGTAATATATATACCTCGTCGGACTTTGCAACAGCTCCCTCCTCCGTTCGGTCACCGGAGCCGTCATCATGGTCTCCTTCTTCCTCTGGCATTCGATCACCGGAGCCATCATGATCATGTCCTTTCTCCTCCATTGTTCGATCACCCAAGTCGTCATCCTCTCCTTCCAGACCATCAGTGTCGTTGAGATATGACAAGACATCACCTCCGGCGAGGATTATCTCCACCAACAATTGTTCTTGTTCCAAGTCTCTTTGATCCATAGTTTATGCAAATATTTCAGCTCCTTTTATGAATAACCGAATTACACAAACTTCTATGTTTTAAACATGCACAAAAAATGTTGAATAGTTCATAGATGTATGTTATGATATATAATGCAATAGATCTCAAGAGGCAAAAAGGTTCTCTTTCAGTTACAACCAATAATCAACTTAATACATCTCGAATTTTATCGAATATAATCTCGAATATACATCTCAAACTGATCACCCAAAGAGCTGCCGTTGTACTAAGGCGCGGGCAGTGGAAACCCACAGAGAAGGAACCATAACAGGATCATAGCTCGAGTGAGATTCCTGAAGAACCAACAAGGTATTGGAGAACCTGGCGTCCAACGCAACAAAGTAGCGATGGACGTGCTCGTCCTCCTCCCTCACATGGTGAAGTACCTCCTCCTCGGGGGCCGGCTGCCTCTGCACCGAAAGTAACCCACGCAACCGCCACCAAAGAAGCTCCGGGTCAACGACGGGAGCCCGATTCCTCACCAAAATGCGTGCCCCACAAGGTAGCACCTCCCAGTTCCAGCCCGGCGGAGCCCAGTCCCACACATGTTGGCGCCTCTCAAGCAGGTGGTCGCCACCGAGTCGATGACGAGGATGCGTGAGGGGTATCATCGACGTCGAGAACAATTTCTACAACTATTTAAAGATAGCTTTTTGAACTGCAATGGCTGAAGATGTAGCGCATAGAGGCCGAAAGTATGTACATTGCATGAACTATGTATATCTAAGTATCAATGTAAACATAACATTTCAAATGCAAGCAAAAGTCCAATACAATTTTAATTGTAACCGTTTTTGTTCAAAGTTCGCTTTATACAAATACATAGGATACAAATTACTTCTATACTTACATCTACATAGATTTGTGGTTTTGGTTTAAGTATCAATGTAAACATAACAGTTCCGTTACTTACATCTACATAGGGTACAAATTATTTCTATACTTAAGACCTATGTACTACTCCCTATGTTCCTAAGTATACTTCTATACTTAGAGGTGAAAATTCCTAAAATTCCTAAAATTCTCAAAATTTTCTAAAATTCCTAAAACAAACAAACAAAGCTATATACTCCCGCCATGAGACACCACATTTCCTAAAATTCCTAAAATTTCCTAAAATTCTGCATCTACCTTAGTGAATTGAGACACCACAATTTCAAGTATCTGATGCCCTTAGTTTTTTTATAAATTGGACCATTACAATAGTGAATGAGAAATTTGTTAAACAATGAAATTAGGATCACTCGCGTAATGTAATTATAGCTAGCAAGAATTTTGGTTTTCCACAAAGTCAAGAGTAGCGACGGTACACCCAAAACCACGAAATTATTTATATTTCTAGGAAATCTATCGATGGAACTGTTGGAATTATGCCTTAGAGGCAATAATAAATATAGTTATTATTATAATTCCTATATCAAGATAATCGTTTATTAACCATGCTATAATTGTATTGAATGAAGACTTAAATACATGTGTGGATACATAGACAAAACACTGTCCCTAGCAAGCCTGTAGTTGGCTAGCCAGTTGATCAAAGATAGTAAGTGTCTTCTGATTATGAACAAGGTGTTGTTGCTTGATAACTGGATCACGTCATTAGGAGAATCACGTGATGGACTAGACCCAAACTAATAGACGTAGCATGTTGATCGTGTCATTTTGTTGCTACTGTTTTCAGCGTGTCAAGTATTTGTTCCTATGACCATGAGATCATATAACTCACTGACACCGGAGGAATACTTTGTGTGTATCAAACGTCGCAACGTAACTGGGTGACTATAAAGATGCTCTACAGGTATCTCCGAAGGTGTTCGTTGAGTTAGTACGGATCGAGACTGGGATTTGTCACTCCGTGTGACGGAGAGGTATCTCGGGGCCCGCTCGGTAATACAACATTACACACAAGCCTTGCAAGCAATGTGACTTAATGTAAGTTACGGGATCTTGTATTAAGGAACGAGTAAAGAGATCTGCCGGTAAACAAGATTGAAATAGGTATACGGATACTGACGATCGAATTTCGGGCAAGTAACATACCGAAGGACAAAGGGAATGACATACGGGATTATATGAATCCTTGGCACTAAGGTTCAAACGATAAGATCTTCGTAGAATATGTAGGATCCAATATGGGCATCCAGGTCCCGCTATTGGATATTGACCAAGGAGTCTCTCGGGTCATGTCTACATAGTTCTCGAACCCGCAGGGTCTGCACACTTAAGGTTCGACGTTGTTTTATGCGTATTTGAGTTATATGGTTTGTTACTGAATGTTGTTCGGAGTCCCGGATGAGATCACGGACGTCACGAGGGTTTCCGGAATGGTCCGGAAATGAAGATTGATATATAGGATGACCTCATTTGATTACCGGAAGGTTTTCGGAGTTACCGGGAATGTACCGGGAATGACGAATGGGTTCCGGGAGTTCACCGGGGGGGGGGGGGCAACCCAACCCGGGGAAGCCCATAGGCCTTGGGGGGTGGCGCACCAGCCCTTAGTGGGCTGGTGGGACAGCCCAAGAAGGCCCTATGCGCCATAGGAAGAAAATCAAAGAGAAAAGAAAAAAAAAGAGGAGGTGTGAAAGGGAGGAAGAACTTCTCCTTCCAAACCTAGTTGGACTCGGTTTGGAAGGGGAGGGTTCCCCCCTTAGGCTCGGCCGACCCCCTTGGGAGTCCTTTGACCCCAAGGCAAGGCTCCCCCTCCCCCCCTATATATACGGAGGTTTTTGGGCTGATTTGAGACAACTTTGCCACGGCAGCCCGACCACATGTCTCCACGGTTTTACCTCTAGATCGCGTTTCTGCGGAGCTCGGGCGGAGCCCTGCCGAGACGAGATCATCACCAACCTCCGGAGCGCAGTCATGCTGCCGGAGAACTCTTCTACCTCTTCGTCTCTCTTGCTAGATCAAGAAGGCCAAGATCATCGTCGAGCTGTACGTGTGCTAAACGCGGAGGTGCCGTCCGTTCGGCACTAGATCGTGGGACTGATCGCGGGACGATTCGAGGGGCGGATCGAGGGACGTGAGGACGTTCCACTACATCAACC
Source organism: Hordeum vulgare subsp. vulgare (assembly GCF_904849725.1). Taxonomy (NCBI): domain Eukaryota; kingdom Viridiplantae; phylum Streptophyta; class Magnoliopsida; order Poales; family Poaceae; genus Hordeum; species Hordeum vulgare. The sequence continues at coordinate 155,226,470 of NC_058519.1, read as the reverse complement.
TTGTTCACTAACGCTTCTGCTGTACGGTCTACAAGGGTACGTAGATCACACATCCCCTCTCGTAGATGGACATCACCATGATAGGTCTTCGTGCGCGTAGGAAATTTTTTGTTTCCCATGCGGCGTTCCCCAACAGTGGTATCAGAGCTAGGTTCATGCGTAGATGTCTTCTCGAGTAGAACACAAAAGTTTTTATGGGCGGTGATGTGCGTTTTGCTTCCCTCCTTAGTATTTTCTTGATTCCGCGGTATTGTTGGATCGAAGCGGCTCGGACCGACATTACTCGTACGCTTACGAGAGACTGGTTTCATCGCTACGAGTAACTCTGTTGCTCAAAGATGACTGGCGGGTGTCAGGTTCTCCAACTTTAGTTGAATCGGATTTGATCGAGGAGGTCCTTGGATGAGGTTAAATAGCAACTCATATATCTCCGTGGTGGTGTTTGCGTAAGTAAGATGCGATCCTACTAGATACCCATGGTCACCACGTAAAACATGCAACAACAAAATTAGAGGACGTCTAACTTGTTTTTGCAGGGTATGCTTGTGATGTGATATGGCCAATGATGTGATGTGATATATTGGATGTATGAGATGATCATGTTGTAATAGATAATATCGACTTGCACGTCGATGGTACGGCAACCGGCAGGAGCCATAGGGTTGTCTTTATACTAACCTTTGTGCTTGCTGATGCGTTTACTATTTTGCTAGGATGTAGCTTCAGTAGTAATAGCATGAGTAGCACGACAACCCCGATGGCGACACGTTGATGGAGATCATGGTGTGGCGCCCGTGACAAGAAGATCGTGCCGGTGCTTTGGTGATGGACATCAAGGAGCACGTGATGATGGCCATATCATGTCACTTATGAATTGCATGTGATGTTAATCCTTTTATGCACCTTATTTTTCTTAGAACGACGGTAGCATTATGAGGTGATCTCTCACTAAAATTTCAAGACGAAATTGTGTTCTCCCCGACTGTGCACCGTTGCTGCAGTTCGTCATTTCGAGACACCACGTGATGATCGGGTGTGATAGACTCAATGTTCACATACAACGGGTGCAAAACAGTTGCGCACGCGGAACACTCGGGTTAAGCTTGACGAGCCTAGCATGTGCAGACATGGCCTCGGAACACATGAGACCGAAAGGTCGATCATGAATCATATAGATGATATGATTAGCATAGGGATGCTTACCACTGAAACTATACTCAACTCACGTGATGATCGGACTTGAGCTAGTGTAAGTGGATCATGAACCACTCAAATGACTAGAGAGATGTACTTTTTGAGTGGGATTTTAGCGAATAATTTGATTAACTTAAACTCTAATTATCTTGAACATAGTCTAAGTCCACTTTGAATATATTTGTGTTGTAGATCATGGCTCACGCGACAGTCACCCTGAATTTTAATACGTTCCTAGAGAAAGCTAAGTTGAAAGATGATGGAAGCAACTTTGTAGACTGGGCTCGTAATCTTAAGCTAATCTTACAAGCTAGGAAGAAGGATTATGTGCTTAATGCTGCGCTAGGAGATGAACCACCCGCTACGGCTGATCAGGATGTTAAGAACGCTTGGTTAGCACGTAAGGAGGACTACTCAGTAGTTCAATGTGCAGTCTTGTATGGCTTAGAACCGGGACTTCAACGTCGCTTTGAGCGTCATGGAGCATTTGAGATGTTCCAAGAGTTGAAGTTTATCTTTCAGAAGAACACCCGGATTGAGAGGTATGAGACCTCCGATAAATTCTATGCTTGCAAGATGGAGGAGAACTCGTCTGTCAGTGAACATGTGCTCAAAATGTCTGGGTACTCAAACCGCCTAGCTGAGCTGGGGATTGAACTCCCGCAAGAAGCTATCACTAACACAATCCTTCAATCACTGCCACCAAGCTATAAAGGCTTTGTGTTGAACTACAACATGCAAGGGATGAACAAGTCTCCCGGCGAGTTGTTTGCGATGCTGAAAGTCGCAGAGTCTGAACTCCGTAAAGAGCATCAAGTGTTGATGGTGAATAAGACCACTAGTTTCAAGAGAAACGGAAAAGGGAAGAAGGGCAATTCAAAGAAGAGCGGCAAGCCTGTTGCCAATCCGACGAAGAAACCCAAAGCTGGACCTAAGCCTGAAATAGAGTGTTACTATTGCAAGGGTATGGGTCACTGGAAGCGCAATTGCCCCAATTATCTTGCTGATAAGAAGGCGGCCAAAGAAAAATCAGTTATATTTGATATACATGTTATTGATGTATACTTAACCGGCTCTCGTAGTAGTGCCTGGGTATTCGATACCGGTTCTTATGCTCATATTTGCAACTCGAAACAGGAACTGCGGAATAGACGAAGGCTGGCGAAAGATGAAGTGACGATGCGCGTAGGAAATGGTTCCAAGGTTGATGCAATCGCCATCGGCACATTTTCACTTCAGTTACCATCAGGATTAGTTATGAACTTGAATCATTGTTATTTAGTGCCTGCGTTGAGCATGAACATTATATATGGATCTTGTTTATTGCGAGACGGTTACTCCTTTAAGTCAGAGAATAATGGTTGTTCTATTTCTATTAGTAACATCTTTTATGGTCATGCACCCAATGTGAGAGGATAGTTCATATTGAATCTTGATAGTGATACACACATACATAACATTGAGATCAAAAGAGTTAGAGTTAACAATGATAGTGCCATATTTTTATGGCACTGCCGCTTAGGTCATATTGGTGTAAAGCACATGAAGAAACCCCATGCCGATGGACTTTTGGAGTCACTTGACTTTGATTCACTTGACACGTGCGAACCATGTCTCATGGGCAAGATGACTAAAACTCCGTTCTCCGGAACAATAGAGCGTGCAAGTGACTTGTTGGAAATCATACATACCGATGTGTGTGGTCCGATGAGCGTAGAGGCACGCGGCGGATATCGTTATTTTCTCACCTTCACTGACGATTTGAGTAGATATGATTATGTCTACTTAATGAAGCACAAGTATGAAACATTTGAAAAGTTCAAGCAATTTTAGAGTGAAGTCGAAAGTCATCGTAACAAGAAGATCAAGTTCCTACGGTCTGATCGTGGGGGTGAATATCTGAGTTTCGAGTTTGGTGCTCACTTAAGACAATGTGGAATCGTTTCACAGTTGACACCACCTGGAACACCACAGCGTAATGGTGTGTCCGAACGTCGTAATCGTACTTTATTAGAGATGGTGCGATCTATGATGTCTCTTACCGATTTGCCGTTATCGTTTTGGGGTTATGCATTAGAAACAGCTGCATTCACTTTAAATAGGGCACCATCAAAATCCGTTGAGACAACACCATACGAACTGTGGTATGGCAAAATGCCAAAGTTGTCGTTTCTTAAAGTTTGGGGATGTGATGCTTATGTCAAAATGCTTTAGCCTGAAAAGCTGGAACCCAAAGCGGAAAAGTGCATCTTCATAGGTTACCCAAAAGAGACAGTTGGGTACACCTTCTATCTCAAATCCGAGGGCAAAGTGTTTGTTTCTAAAAACAGAGCTTTTCTCGAGAAGGAGTTTCTCTCGAGAGAATTGAGTGGGAGGAAGATAGAACTTGATGAGGTTGACGAACCTCTCATCCCTCTGGATGGTGGCACAGGACAAGGGGAAACCTCTGTCGTTGCGACGCCGGTTGAGGAGGAAGTTAATGATGATGATCATGAAACTCCGGTTCAAGTTTCTGTCGAACCACGCAGGTCGACGAGACCACGTGCTGCTCCAGAGTGGTACGGTAATCTCGTCTTGTCAATCATGTTGTTAGACAACAATGAACCTGCAAATTATGAAGAAGCAATGGTGGGCTCAGATTCCAACAAATGGCTAGAAGCCATGAAGTCCGAGATAGGATCCATGTATGAGAACAAAGTGTGGACTTTGGAAGTACTACGTGAGGGCCGCAAGGCTATTCAGAACAAATGGATCTTTAAGAGGAAGACGGACGCTGACGGCAATGTGACCGTTTATAAAGCTCAACTTGTGGCAAAGGGTTTTTCACAAGTTCAAGGAGTTGACTACGATGAGACATTCTCACCCGTAGCGATGCTTAAGTCCGTCAGAATCATGTTAGCAATAGCTGCATTTTTCGATTATGAAATCTGGCAGATGGATGTCAAAACGGCGTTCCTTAACGGTTTCCTTAAGGAAGAGTTGTATATGATGCAACCCAAAGGTTTTGTCGATCCTAAGAATGCTAACAAGGTGTGCAAGCTCCAGCATCCATTTATGGACTGGTACAAGCATCTCGGACTTGGAACAAACGCTTTGATGAGGTGATCAAAGCATTTGGGTTTATACAAGTGGTTAGAGAATCTTGTATTTACAAGAAAGTGAGTGGGAGCTCTGTGGCGTTTCTAATATTATATGTGGATGACATATTGCTGATTGGAAACAACGTAGAGTTTTTGGAGAGCATAAAGGATTACTTGAATAACAGTTTCTCTATGAAGGACCTAGGAGATGCTGCTTACATTCTAGGCATTAAGATCTACAGGGATAGATCAGAACGACTGATAGGACTTTCACAAAGCACATACCTTGATAAAGTTTTGAAGAGGTTCAAAATGGAACAGTCCAAGAAAGGGTTCTTGCCAGTTTTACAAGGTACGAGATTGAGTAAAACTCAGTGCCCAGCAACTGATGAGGATAGAGAGCATATCAGCACCGTCCCCTATGCTTCAGCCATAGGTTCTATCATGTATGCAATAATGTGCACTAGACCGGACATTAGCCTGGCCATAAGTATGTCCAGTAGGTTCCAGAGTAATCCAGGCGTGGATCACTGGACGACGGTCAAGAATATCCTGAAGTACCTGAAAAGGACTAAGGAGATGTTTCTCGTGTATGGAGGTGACGAAGAGCTCGCCGTAAAAGGTTACGTCGATGCAAGCTTTGACACAGATCCGGACGACTCTAAGTCGTAGACCGGATACGTATTTATTCATAATGGGGGTGCGGTAAGCTGGTGCAGTTCCAAGCAGAGCGTTGTAGCAGATTCTACATGTGAAGCGGAGTACATGGCTGCCTCGGGGGCGGCTAAGGAGGGTGTCTGGATGAAGCAGTTCATGACGGATCTTGGAGTGGTGCCAAGCGCACTGAATCCAATAACCTTGTTCTGTGACAACACGGGTGCCATTGCTCTAGCAAAGGAACCACGGTTTCACAAGAAGTCCAGACACATCAAACGACGCTTCAACCTCATCCGCGACTACGTCGAAGGGGAGGACGTGAATATATGCAAAGTGCACACGGATCTGAATGTAGCAGACCCACTGACTAAACCTCTTCCACGGGCAAAGCATGATCAACACCAGAACTGTATGGGTGTTAGATTTATTACAATGTAATTCACATGATGATGTGAGGGCTAGATTATTGACCCTAGTGCCAGTGGGAGACTGTTGGTACTATGCCCTAGAGGCAATAATAAATATAGTTATTATTATAATTCCTGTATCAAGATAATCGTTTATTATCCATGCTATAATTGTATTGAATGAAGACTTAAATACATGTGTGGATACATAGACAAAACACTGTCCCTAGCAAACCTCTAGTTGGCTAGCCAGTTGATCAAAGATAGTCAGTGTCTTCTGATTATGAACAAGGTGTTGTTGCTTGATAACTGGATCACGTCATTAGGAGAATCACGTGATGGACTAGACCCAAACTAATAGACATAGCATGTTGATCGTGTCATTTTGTTGCTACTGTTTTCTGCGTGTCAAGTATTTGTTCCTATGACCATGAGATCATATAACTCATTGACACCGGAGGAATAATTTGTGTGTATCAAACGTCGCAACGTAACTGGGTGACTATAAAGATGCTCTACAGGTATCTCCGAAGGTGTTCGTTGAGTTAGTATGGATCGAGACTGGGATTTGTCACTCCGTGTGACGGAGAGGTATCTCGGGGCCCGCTCGGTAATACAACATCACACACAAGCCTTGCAAGCAATGTGACTTAATGTAAGTTACGGGATCTTGTATTACGGAACGAGTAAAGAGACTTGCCGGTAAACAAGATTGAAATAGGTATACGGATACTGACGATCGAATCTCGGGCAAGTAACATACCGAAGGACAAAGGGAATGACATACGGGATTATATGAATCCTTGGCACTGAGGTTCAAACGATAAGATCTTCGTAGAATATGTAGGATCCAATATGGGCATCCAGGTCCCGCTATTGGATATTGACCAAGGAGTCTCTCGGGTCATGTCTACATAGTTCTCGAACCCGCAGGGTCTGCACACTTAAGGTTCGACGTTGTTTTATGCGTATTTGAGTTATATGGTTTGTTACCGAATGTTGTTCGGAGTCCCGGATGAGATCACGGACATCACGAGGGTTTCCGGAATGGTCCGGAAATGAAGATTGATATATAGGATGACCTCATTTGATTACCGGAAGGTTTTCGGAGTTACCGGGAATGTACCGGGAATGACGAATGGGTTCCGGGAGTTCACCCGGGGGGGGGGGGCAACCCAACCCGGGGAAGCCCATAGGCCTTGGGGGTGGTGCACCAGCCCTTAGTGGGCTGGTGGGACAGCCCAGGAAGGCCCTATGCGCCATAGGAAGAAAATCAAAGAGAAAAGAAAAAAAAGGAGGTGGGAAAAGGGGGAAGGACTCCTCCTTCCAAACCTAGTTGGACTCGGTTTGGAAGGGTAGGGTTCCCCCCTTAGGCTCGGCCGACCCCCTTGGGAGTCCTTGGACCCCAAGGCAAGGCTCCCCCTCCTCCCCCTATATATACAGAGGTTTTAGGGCTGATTTGAGACAACTTTGCCACGGCAGCCCGACCACATATCTCCATGGTTTTACCTCTCGATCGCGTTTCTGTGGAGCTCGGGCGGAGCCCTGCCGAGACGAGATCATCACCAACCTCCGGAGCGCCGTCATGCTGCCGGAGAACTCTTCTACCTCTCCGTCTCTCTTGCTGGATCAAGAAGGCCGAGATCATCGTCGAGTTGTACGTGTGCTGAACGCGGAGGTGCCATCCGTTCGGCACTAGATCGTGGGACTGATCGCGGGACGGTTCGCGGGGCGGATCGAGAGACGTGAGGACGTTCCACTACATCAACCGCGTTCACTAACGCTTCTGCTATACGGTCTACAAGGATAGGTAGATCACACATCCCCTCTCGTAGATGGACATCACCATGATAGGTCTTCGTGCGCGTAGGAAAATTTTTGTTTCCCATGCGACGTTCCCCAACAGGAACTACTTAAATCTTCTACCGTAATGTGAAAACCATTTAAATCTTCTACCTAAAATTCCTAAATTCTCAAAAATGTCACCTTTAATCAAAAACACATTTTAATCAAAAAAAGATTTTAATCAAAACAAATACTTTCATCATGTGAACATACTACTTAAATCTTATACCGTAATGTGAAAACCATTTAAAATCTTCTACCTAAAATTCCTAAAATTCTCAAAAAAATTTATGAACTAATCAACATTTTGAAGTTGTGTGTACGTACTCACCGGGGGCGTCGACGGCGAGGCGAGGCAACGGGGCGATGGGGCAAAGGTGAGGCGAGATGACGAGGCGACGGGGCGACGGCGAGGGGGAGGGGATATGGCGACGGGCGACGACGAAGGCGAGACGAGGCGACGGGGCGATGGCGAGGCGACGACGAGGGCGTCGACGGCGAGCTCGGGCAGCCTGGCGGCGTTGATGTGCACAACGTCGTCGGGGGGAAACTAAAACTGAAATATGAAAAGACAAGCATATATAGATAGATCATTTGTCCTGGTTGGTGGCGTCAACCAGGACTAAAGGCCCCCTTTAGTCCCGGTTGGAGCCACCAACCAGGACTAAAGGTGAATTTTGCCAGGCGGAAGGGCGGGAAGCCAAGACCTTTAGTTCCGGTTGGTGAGGCCAACCGGGACTAAAGGGGGGTATTGGTCCCGGTTGGTTCCTCCAACCGGGACTAAAGGAGGGCATTGGTCCCGGTTGGTGCCTGCAACCGGGACTAAAGGATGGTGCTCCCGCGGCCAAATTTTTGGTCGCACCTCGCTAGTCGAGGGGGGCTCAAAGTTGTTTATAAGCTCCACTGCGAGTGCCACTTTGAGCTCCTCTCTACTGCAGGGAGTACTTGCCTATCTGACGCCCTCTTGGGCCTGTTGGGCCCGCGGGCCTTCATCCTGGCCCATTTACACATGGGTTCTAGTCGTATGGAGGCCGTGGTTGCCTAGTAGGTGGGCAATATTTTTTATTTCATGAAAACTTTTTTAGTTGATATTTTTTTGATTCTTGTTAGTTCATTCTTTTTATTAATGTTTTATTTGATCATTTTTAGTTCATTCTTTTTAGTCCATTTTTTAACAAATAAATAATTTGATAATTTGAATTCTTTGAAATTTGTGTGAATCACTAGTTTGTGAATAACTTTACTTTAAAAATAGATTTTTGAGTGATTATTTTTCCTGCTATTTAATATTAGTGTATTTTATTATTATATTCAATTTGGTAATTTTTAGGTTATTTTAAATGGGTGTTTTAACCAAAAATAAATTTTGTTATTTTAGTTTGCTATTAAAGTTTCTAACAAAAAAATAATTTTTGAAAATTGTTTTGTTATTAATATTTTGAACAAAAAATACTTTGATAATTTTAGTTGCATACATTTTATATAATTTTAGTGTAAAAAATACTAGAGGTTTACAAAAGCTTTTTAGTTGATCCTTTTTGCTATTAGAGTATTATAAAAGCTTTTAAGTTGATTCTTTTTGCTAGTGAATAATATTATAGTTTTTTTTAGTTGATCAAAACATAATATTTTTATTAATTATTTTAAGTTCATTCTTTTCGCTATTAGAGTTCCATAAAAGTTTTCTAGTCCATTTTTTTTGCTGTTAGTTCATTCTTTGAGCTAAATGACGCTGAAATTGAAAAACACTACAAATGAACTCTAAAAAGGTTGAAAGTTGGCATGGTATCATCATTTCACCCACATAGCATGTGCTAAAAAGATGCGAGGGTTACGACAAAAACTAGATGCACTTCGTGTACAAATCGGACAATCTCTTTCGAAGTATCACGGTTTCATACGAAAACTCATCTGTTGTAAAGGGATTTCATTTCTTTGAACTTAGTTCTACTCCAGACTTTTTGTGCGTTCAACGTGCACCATTCAAAGCCACATCATAAATTTTCAACCCTTTTTGACATCAATTGGTATTTTCGTCCATTTACTAATTGTTTTGAGCTAAATGACCCTGAAATTGAAAAGCACTACAAATGAATCCTGAAAAAGTTGAAAGTTGGCATGGTATCATCATTTCATCCATATAGCATGTGCTAATAAGTTGAGAGGGTTACATCAAAAATTGGATGCACTTCGTGTACAAAACGGGCAATCTTTTTCAGAGTATCATGGTTTCGGACGAAAACCATGTGTTACAAAGGGATTTCATTTTTTGGAACGTATTTCAACTCCTGACTTTGTGTGTGTTCAACATGCACCATTCGAAGCCACATTATTAATTTTCAACACTTTTTGACTTCAATTGGTATTTTCATGCATTTTCTTTTTTTTTGAGCTAAATGACCCTGAAATTGAAAAGCACTACAAATAAAGTCTGAAAAGGTTGAAAGTTGGCATGGTATCATCATTTCACCCACATAGCATGTGCCAAAAAGTTGAGATGGTTACAACAAAAACTGGATGCACTTGGTGTACAAAATTGAGAATCTCTTTCGAAGTATTAGGGTTTTGGACAAAAACTCATGTGTTACAAAGGGATCATTTTTTTGAATTTATGTGAACTCCAGACTTTTTGTGCGTTCAACATGCACCATTTGAAGCCACATCATTAATTTTCAACACTTTTTTACTTCAATTGGTATTTTTCATGCATTTACTGATTTTTTTGAGCTAAATGACCCTGAAATTGAAAAGCACTAAAAATGAACTGTAAAAAGGTTGAAAGTTCGCATGGTAGCATCATTTCACCCACATAGCATGTGCTAAAATATTGAGATGGTGACGGCAAAAACTAGATGCATTTCATTTACAAAATCGACAATCTCTTTCGAAGTATCAGGGTTTAAGACGAAAACTCATGTGTTACAAAAGGCATTTCATTTTTTCAACATGCACCATTCAAAGTTTATTCTTTTTAGTTCATTCTTTTTAGTTAATATTTTAGTTGTGGAGAGAAAGTGTTCAATTTTTCTTCGCGTGTTTCCCTTTCTTATATATTGCACCGAAACCATGGACAATCTTCATCACATACATCACAATGCTTCGGAAAGCTTGCTCACATCATATTAAATATTCTTACACACAAATCGTACTTAAACAGGGTCATAATAAAAATAATACTTTAGATATCCATTACAGAAAGTACCGCATAACATGAAGAGACCCCTAAGCACTACTCGTCGTCCGGATCAGAATACTCGTCGTCCGGATCACAATACCCCCAAGCAGTAGATATTAGCGGTACAAAGTGACGCTGCCCATAATTGAAGATTCTAATCTTGCAGTACAACTCGTATGACACATACCCATCTTTTTCTGCATAATCAATGTTGATAGGGTCAAGTGGGGTCTGACCCCAAAGTTTGTGCCCTGACTTGGGGAATTTTGTCTTCATATCAGTGTACTCCTCATCGATCAGGGCGGCTGCCATATGAGCCATTGAAGTCTTGTCATGCTCAAGCCTGAACCTGTCCTGAAGATCAATGTGGCATTCGGGTGGTATCTCAATACCCCAAGTGCGCCTCATCTTGATCTTGTCATTTCTTATATCGACGCTAGCAAAATTTATGCCGTTGCGAAGGAAGTCCGTGAGTGTTGGACAGTGCTTGTCACTAGTGCAACAACAAAATGGAACAAATGTGTTAAATATATACTACTGCAACAAGTACATTTTAGAACAAGTATAATAAAATCATAACAAGTATAATTCGGAAAAAGTATAATAAGAATCATATATAACAAGTTTCCTGTTTTCTATATGCATTTCCTATCCTATGAATGAAAAGAAGCCCTTAATCTATGACATGTTCTCACGATGGCCAATATGCAACTACAAGGAAAATTCCTACGCAATTTTCCTAATCCTCCTATTCCTATGCAATTTTCCTATGAATCAAAGAAAATCCTCATTCCTATGAATCAAAGAAAAAGCCCCAATTTTCCAATGCATTATTCCTATGAATCAAGGAAACTATGACATGTTCTCGTCATTCCCAATACTCCTATTCAAATGCAATTTTACTATCCAATGAATCAAAGAAAAGCCCCAATTAAAACTATATGACAAGTTTCATATTACCTTGCCCACTGAAAGACCATGACACGATGTTTGAAACAAAGTTGGACGACGGCAACATCGCGATAATCGGCCGTGTACTCGAGATCGAGGCCCATGAACTTGTGTTTCTCCTCTCGAAACCATGCCTTGAACATGGAAAGAAAAACCAGGACCTTGGCACTGTCGTTCGTGTAGACGACTCATAACCCACAAGTATAGGGGATCGCAACAGTTTTTGAGGGTAGAGTATTCAACCCAAATTTGTTGATTCGACACAAGGGGAAGCCAAAGAATAATCTCGAGTATTAGCGGTTGAGTTGTCAATTCAACCACACCTGAAAGACTTAGTATCTGCAGCAAAGTAGCAGCAGCTGAGTGGTGTGATAGCAATAGTAGCAACAGTAATAGTAGCAGCAGTGACAGCAATAGCGACAGAGTAAGAGTAGCAACAGTGACAGCAGTAGTGAGAGAGTAAAAGTAGCAGCAGTGACAACAGTAGCGACAAAGTAACATAGCAAGGACCAGTACGAAAAACTCGTAGGCATTGGGTCGATGATGGATAATTATGCCGGATAATATTCATTATGCAATAGTTATAACACGGAGAAATATGTTACTAGCTCCAGTTCGTCAATGTAATGTAGGCATGTATTCCGTATATAGTCATACGTGCTTAGGGAAAAGAACTTGCATGACATCTATTGTCCATCCCTCCCGTGGATGCAGGGTCCTAATGGAAACTACGGGATATTAAGGTTGTCCTTTTAATAGAGAACCGGAACAACGCATTAGCACTTAGTGAATACATGAACTCCTCATACTATGGTCATCTCCAAGAGTGGTTCCAGCTATTGTTACTCCGGGGTTGCCGGGTCATAACACATAGTAGGTGACTACAACTTGCAAGATAGGATCAAAAACACACATATATTGACGAGAACATAATAGGTTCAGATCTTAAATCATGGCACTCGGGCCCTTGTGACAAGCATTAAGCATGGCAAAGTAGTAACAACATCAATCTCAGAACATAGTGGATACTAGGGATCAATCCCCATCAAAACTAACTCGATTACATGATAGATCTCATCCAACCCATCACCGTCCAGCAAGCCTACGATGAGATTACTCACGAACGGTGAAGAGCATCATGGAATTGGCGATGAAGGAAGGTTGGTGATGACGATGGTGACGATCTCCCCTCTCTGTAGCCCAAAACAGACTCCAGATCTGCCCTCCAGAGGAAGAATAGGTGGTGGCGGCGCCTCCGTATCGTAAAACGCGATGAACTCTTCTCCTTGATTTTTTTTCAGACGAAAGGGACTAAATAGAGCTGGAGTTGGAGGCGACGGAGCTCTGTGGGCCCCACAAGCCTTCTAGGCGCGGCCAAGGGGGGCCCGCGCCAGGTGGGCTTGTGGGCTCCTTGCTCCACCCCTCCGGTTGATTCTTGCGCCGGTATTTTTTATATATTCCACAAAAAATCCTCGTAAATTTCTAGGTCATTCCGAGAACTTTTATTTATGCGCAAAAACAACACCATGGCAATTCTGCTGAAAACAGTGTTAGTCCGGGTTAGTTCCATTCAAATGATGCAAATTAGAGTCCAAAACAAGGGCAAAAGAGTTTGGAAAAGTAGATATGATGGAGACGTATCAACTCCCCCAAGATTAAAGCCTTGCTTGTCCTCAAGCAATTCATTTGACAAACTGAAAGAGACAAAAGAAAAACTTTTACGAACTCTGTTTGATCTTGTTGTTGCAATTATGTCTAACTCGTATTCAGATTTTTAGCAAGATTATAAGCTAACCACATAAGCAATGACATTTAGGTCTCAAGAGGAACTCATATCAATGGCATAATCAACTAGCGAGCAATAATAATAAGTTTCAAACGTCAACACTTCAATCAAAACAATCATGAAGCAATATGAACAGATGGTATCTCGCTAGCTCTTTCTGAGACTTCAAAACATAAATACAGAGCACCTTCAAAGACCAAGGGCTGACTAAACATTGTAATTCATGGCAAAGAAGATCCAGTCACAGTCATACTCAATAACAATTAAAAGCAAAGCATAAAAATGACAGAGGTGCTCTCTAATTGGTGCTTTTATAAGAAGAGGATGACTCAACAGAAACATAAATAGATAGGCCCTTCGCAGAGGGAAGCATTTATTTGCAGAGGTGCCAGAGCTCAAGCTTTGAAGACAGAGATAAAAAAGTTTGGGTGGCATGCTTTCATTGTCAACGCAATGCCCAAGAGTTTTCACCATCTTCCATGCTACACATACTATAGGCGGTTCCCAAACACAAAAGTAAAGTTTTGACTCCCCCACCACCGATCAATCACACTCCACGACTAGCCGAATACTCGGGTGCCGTCCATACTAACAACAATCCAGGGGGAGTTTTGTTTGCCATTATCTTTTTGATTTGAGCATGGAACTGGGCATTCCAATTATCGGCCCCTTTATCGTGAGTGATAGTGAATAAAGACATATCAAGGATAACACGCCTAGCATGGAAGATACTGATCGCCCCTTGTCACCACATGAGCGGTTCGGGCATGCAAAACAGATTATTTCTTGAAGGTTTAGAGAGTGGCACATGCAAATTTACTTGGAACGGCAGGTAGATACCGCATATAGGTAGGTATGGTGGACTCATATGGAACAACTTGGGGTTTGTGGAAGTGGATGCACAAACAGTATTCCCTCTTAGTACAAGTGAAGGCTAGCAAAAGACTGGGAAGCGACCAACTAGAGAGCAACAACAGTCATCAAAATGCATTGTGATTAAGCAACATTGAGTGCAAGCATGAGTAGGACACAAATCACCATGAACATGAATATCATAGAGGCTATGTTGATTTTGCTTCAACTACATGCGTAAACATGCGCCAAGTCAAGCCACTTGAATCATTCAAAGGAGGATACCATCCTATCATACTACAGCATAATCATCTTGAAATTCATGTTGGCAGCCAAGACAAACCATTATAAGATCCAGCTAATTAAGCATGGCATCAGAAACTATGATCTCTAAGTTGTCATTGCAAACATGATTCTCTCATAACAAAGCTGAATCTGGAACGATGAGCTAGTCATATTTACAAAAACAAAATAGATCGAGTTCATACCAGCTTTTCCAGGGTCAGTCACTTCATCATATATCATCATTATTGCCTTTCACTTGCACGACCGAATGAGGTGAACAATAATAAGAGTGCTCGTGCATTGGACTACGCTGGAATTTGCAAGCAAACACAAAGGAGAAGACAAAGTAGTATGGCTCTTTGATAGATAAACAGATATGCATGCGAGAGCCACTAAACATTGTAACCATGGTCTTCTACGTTGACCCAAAGAAAAAGAAAAATATTTACAGGGGAAAGCTCCCAACAAGCAAAAGAAGAACGAGAAATATTTTTGGGTTTTCTCAAACTAGATAAACACACGAGAAGAAAACGAGAAAAAGAAATAAACTAGCATGGATGATACAGTGGCAAAGTGTGAACACCGACTACCAAAGTGAAAGTGTGACATGAATATAAAGTCGGTGAGAAACACGTACTCCCACAAGCTTAGGCTTTTGGCCTAAGTTGGTCTACTCCCAAGGAGGGAAATAACCCTCTCCGGGGTACTCCGGAGTGGACTCAGGGTGCCACTGCTGTGTGAGCTCCTCTGGCTCTCACTGATAAACTGGCTTGTGGTACTCGACTGGTAGCTCGGGCACGTGCGCCTGTGGTGGTGCTATGCCCCAATATGCGTAGATGTCCGAGGGCATAATAATGTACCTGCCTAGATGAAGATTGAACAAAGAAGGAGCAGGCAAAGTAATAGTCTCACGAGTACCCTGACTAAATATCAGGTTATAAATCATCCTCTTATTTATATCTCTATCAAGAAAGTCATGGCGAACCATGCTATCATAATCTAGATATCTCTGAGGAAGAAGAATCTCTTCTTCCTCGTGCAGTCTAATAGGTATCTCAAAATGTCTAGCAAGACGCGTAGCATAGATACCTCCATAAACAACGCCTTTAGAATAGTTCGTGTTCAACCGTTGATCTACTATAGCGCCCAAGCTATAAGTTTTATCGTTATAAAGGGCTTCGCACAAAACCCCAAGATCTGGGGAGCTAAGGGCCCCAGCTTTCCCACGACCAATCAAGCATTTTCCCACGAATAATGAGAAATACGGAAGTAGGGGAAAATGTATGCTAGCAGCTCTAGCGCAAGACACTCCTCTGTCCTCTCCTACAACAATAGTATCTATGAAAGACTCCATGTCCCATGGACGAGGTTCATGAATATCCCCAACATAAGGTAATTTGCAAATATTGCAAAAATCCTGAAGTGACATGCGCCGGGGGATATCATATAACTTGAACTCAACCATAAGAGGACTCTTCCTTGGATAGAAATTAAAGCTTTGCACGAAGCTATTAGTGAGGAGGAGGTATTGTGGACACTTATCTTCAACGAAGGCGGTAAGGCATGTGTTCTCCACCAAGTAGTAAAAGTCCTCATAAAGTCCGCCGGCGCGTAAGAACACATCGCTTGGCCACTCGCACGCTCGAACTTCTGCAACTCGGGGGACCGGATACTTGGATTTCTTCTTCTCATTTTCATCATCCTTGGGGTCACAACTTGAAGAGCCTCTTAAGAACCTCCTCATCTTTTCCTTTTTCTATCTCTGAAAATTTCTGAAATTTTTAGTGACTCTAAGGAAAAGTGAACAAGGCTCAACGAAACTCATAGCGACTAGTCCGACAAGTGCCTAGAGGCCAAATCACGCATCAAAACTACTTGGGACCAGCTAAAATTAGCATGCAAACCTCAAGAACAGGGTCACCAAGGTAGCAAAAATACGCAATGAATAAGGCACTAGAGCAAAAACTAATTGGACCAGTGGAGGAGTCACATACCAAGGAGCAATTTCCCCAAAACAGTTTGGTGAATAGGGCTTTGCACAAGGAGATCAAAAATTGCATCAAGAAGAGAAAGAACACGGGTTTGAGCTGCGGGATGATTTTTTCTGGAGGTAGGAGAAGGAGATGGGAGATGGAATAAGTGGAGGGGGGACACGTGGGCCCCACAAGTCTGGTAGGCACGGCCACGGGTGTGCTCGCGCTTCCAGGGCTTGTGGCCCACTCGTGCATCCCCCTGACTAGCTCTCTGTCTCAGAATTTTTCAAAAATTCCAGAAAAAATCATACTTGATTTTCAGGACATTCGGAGAACTTTTATTTTCGGGACACTTTTCTAAGGGACGCAAAAAGCAGAAAACAGGGAAAACTAAAGCTGAATCTATTATTTTTCTTCTAAGCAACCGAAGGTGAAAGCTTGGAACAGAGGGTTGTGACTCCTCGATTCATCCATCCCATGGTCATCGAAATAAATCCGTCAATGAGGTTGATCAAGTCTCCTTGACAAAAAATTCGAATCGCATGAAAAAAGAACGAAGAATTTTTTGAATAGTCACTAGGTTACCTCAATGGGGATGTGCATATCCCCAACAAGCAAATCATACTTCATCTTAACAGTAGGTATAGGGCATTCAAAGCTCCCAATAAGAATCGATGAAGTTTTTTCAATAGCATTGATGCAATGTACTCGATATTGTTTCTTCCGAAAGTGCACCGTATGCTCATTACCGTTGACATGGAAAGTGACATTGCCTTTTTGCAATCAATAATAGCCCCTGCGGTGTTTAAAAAGGGTCTTCCAAGGATGACCGCAATGGCATAATCCTTGGGAATATCCAGGATAACAAAGTCCGTTAAGATAGTAACGTTAGCAACCACAATAGGAACATCCTCGCAAATGCCGATAGGGAAAGCAGTTGATTTGTCAGCCATTTGCAGAGAGATTTCAGTGGTTGTCAACTTATCCAGTTCAAGCCTACGATAAAGAGAGAGAGGCATAACACTAACACCAGCTCCAAGGTCGCATAAAGCAGTTCTAACGTAGTTGCCTTTAATGGAGCAAGGTATAGTGGGCACTCTGGGATCACCTATTTTCTTAGGAGTTCCACCCTTGAAGGTATAATTAGCGAGCATGGTGGAAATCTGAACCTCAGGTATCCTCCTCTTGTTAGTCACAATATCTTTCATGTACTTGGCATAGGGAGACATTTTGAGCATATCTGTCAAACGCATTTGCAGAAAGACAGGTCTAATCATTTCAGCAAATCGCTCAAAATCCTCATCATCCTTTTTCTTGGATGGTTTGGGAGGAAAGGGCATGGGCTTCTGGACCCATGGTTCCCATTCTTTACCATGCTTCCTAGCAGCGAAGTCGTTCTTATCGTATCTCTTATTCTTAGGCTATGGGTTATCAAGATCAACATGTTCAATCTCCACATCCTTATCATTGCTAGGTTGAGCATCATCATGAACACCACTATTGATATTATCATTAGGCTCATGTTCATCACCATATTGTGTTTCGGCATCGGAAATAGAGATATCATTTGGATTCTCAAGTGTAGCAGCAACAGGGTTGCTGGCGTGCAAATTCCTATCATCTTTCTTCTTCTTACTAGGATGACTAGGTGCATCAGTGCTAACTCCTTGAGAATCTTGTTCAATTCTCTTAGGATGACCCTGAGGATACAAAGTTTCCTGGGCCATCCTACCGCCTCTAGTGACGACTCTGACATAATTGTCATTCAAGTCATTGAGCAAGTAATTTTGAGCCTTAAGTACTTGTTCTACTTGAGTAGTAACCATAGAGGCATGTTTACTCAAGAGCTTAAGATCATTGACGTTTCTGTCCACACAAGCACTTAAATGACTAAGCATACGAGCATTCTGTTCCAATTGTCTGCTAACATAATCATTGAAACTTTGTTGTTTGGCAACAAAGTAATCAAATTCATCCAGGCATAAGCTAGCAGGTTTATCAAAAGGAATATCACTCTCATTGAATCCACGAAGAGAATTTACCTCTACTACCTGTATCGGGTTATAAAGACCATGGATCTCTTCGAGAGGTGGTAGATTTTTGACATCTTCAGATTTAATGCCTTTTCTTTCATAGATTTCTTAGCTTCTTGCATATCTTCAGGACTGAGGAATAGGATAGCTCTTTTCTTAGGAGTTGCCTTTGGAGGTGGTTCGGGAATAGTCCAAGCATTCTAATTGCACAAGATATTATTCAATAGGATCTCAGCTTGTTCTACGGTTCGTTCCCTAAAAACACAACCGGCACAACTATCTAGGTGGTCCTTAGAAGCATCGGTTAGTCCATTATAGAAGATATCAAGTATTTCATTCTTCTCAAGAGGGTGATCGGGCAAAGCATTCAATAGCTGGAGAATCCTCCCCCAAGATTGTGGGAGACTCTCTTCTTCAATTTGTGCAAAGTTATATATTTCCTGCAAGGCAGCTTGCTTCTTATGGGCAGGAAAATATTTCTCAGAGAAGTAGTAGGTCATATCCTAGGGACTACGCACATAACCAGGGGCAAGAGAAGTGAACCAAGTCTTAGCATCATCCTTTAGCGAGAAAGGAAACAGCTTAAGGATATAGTAGTGGCGGATCTTTTCCTCACTCGTGAATAGGGTGGCTATATCGTGCAGTTTGGTATGATGGGCTACAACCGTTTCAGAATCATAAACGTGAAAAGGATTAGATTCGACCAAAGTGATTAACTCAGGGTCGACAGAGAATTCATAATCCTTATCGGTCACAAAGATAGGCGAAGTAGCAAACTTCGGGTCGTATGTCATCCTAGCGTTCAAAGATTTTTCTTTCCACTTGTGAAGTAAAATCTCAACATCATAGCTGTCCTTACAAGCAAGAAAGTCCTCAGCTATCTCTCCCTCCATAACATAACCCTCAGGCATATCTGGCAATTCATATCTAGGAGAGCTAGTTCTAACAGGTGAAATAGCAGGTTCTACTTCAATAATCTCAGCAGTTTCAGAAGTATCACCACATCGAGCAGCAACTCTAGTAATTTGTGCATCAAGGAATGCACCAAGTGGCAAAGCAGTATCAAGCAAAGCATCATCACAAGCATCATGAATAGCAGAAGTAGAATCAGCAAGCACACGCGACATATCAAAATTTCTAGCAGGAGGTGGTGTCGCAAACTTACTCATAACTTAAGGTGAATCAAGTGCAGAGCTAGATGGCAGTTCCTTACCTGTCCTCGTAGTTGAGGGCAAGAATTTAGTTTTTGGATCTCTCGGATTCCTCATAGTGATCAGCAGACGTAAATCCCAAGTGACTCGGAGAATAGTGCTATGCCTCCCCGGCAACGGTGCCAGAAAATAGTCTTGATAACCCACAAGTATAGGGGATCGCAACAGTTTTCGAGGGTAGAGTATTCAACCCAAATTTGTTGATTCGACACAAGGGGAAGCCAAAGAATATTCTCGAGTATTAGCAGTTGAGTTGTCAATTCAAACACACCTGAAAGACTTAGTATCTGCAGCAAAGTATCAGTAGCAGAGTGGTGTGATAGAAAAAGTAGCAACAGTAACAGTAGCAGCAACGACATCAATAGCGACAGAGTAAGAATAGCAGCAGTGACAACAGTAGTGACAGAGTAACAGTAGCAGCAGTGACAGCAGTAGCGACAAAGTAACGTAGAAAGGACCAGTAGGAAAAACTCATAGGCATTGGACCGGTGATGGATAATTATGCCGGATGATATTCATCATGCAACAGTTATAACACGGAGATAGATGTAACTAGCTCCAGTTTGTCAATGTAATGTAGGCATGTATTCCGTATATAGTCATACATGCTTAGGGAAAAGAACTTGCATGCCATCTATTGTCCATGCCTCCCGTGGCAGCGGGGTCCTAATGGAAACTACGGGCTATTAAGGTTCTCCTTTTAATAGAGAACCGGAACAACGCATTAGCACTTAGTGAATACATCAACTCCTCATACTATGGTCATCTCAAGGAGTGGTTCTGGCTTTTGTCACTCCGGGGTTGCCGGGTCATAACACATAGTAGGTGACTACAACTTGCAAGATAGGATCAAGAACACACATATATTGACGAGAACATAATAGGTTCAGATCTGAAATCATGGCACTCGGGCCCTAGTGACAAGCATTAAGCATGGCAAAGTAGTAGCAATATCAATGTCAGAACATAGTGGATACTAGGGATCAAGCCCCATCAAAACTAACTCGATTACATGATAGATCTCATCCAACCCATCACCGTCCAGCAAGCCTACGACGAGATTACTCGCGAACGGTGAAGAGCATCATGGAATTGGCGATGAAGGAAGGTTGGTGATGACGATGGCGACGATCTCCCCTCTCCGGAGCCCAGAACGGACTCCAGATCTGCCCTCCAGAGGAAGAAGAGGTGGTGGCGGTGCCCCCGTATCGTAAAACACGATGAACTCTTCTCCTTAATTTTTTTCCGGACGAAAGGGACTAAATAGAGGTGGAGTTGGAGGCGACGGAGCTCCGTGGGCCCCACAAGCCTGCTAGGCATGGCTAGGGGGGCGCCTGGTGGGCTTGTGGGCTCCTCGCTCCACCCCTCTGGTTAATTCTTGCGCCACTATTTTTTATATATTCCACAAAAAATCCTCGTAAATTTCCAGGTCATTCCGAGAACTTCTATTTCTGCACAAAAAGAACAACATGGCAATTTTGCTGAAAACAATGTTAGTCCGGGTTAGTTCCATTCAAATCATGCAAATTATATTCCAAAACAAGGGCAAAAGAGTTTGGAAAAGTAGATACGATGGAGACGTATCAACGACATCGAGATTGGTCATGCCATGTGCCCACACCTTCTCGTAGCGAGTGATTGGACTCATGGCAGAGGATGGGGATGGAGGAGAGGGAGACGAACGGAGGAAACAGAGACGAACAAGCGAGAGGGAGGCATTGGTCTTGTTTGATCTCGCGGTTACTGTAGCGTTTGATCTCGCGAGGAACAACTTCTTGTTGGAATTATGCCCTAGAGGCAATAATAAATGTATAGTTATTATTATAATTCCTGTATCAAGATAATAGTTTATTATCCATGCTATAATTGTATTGAATGAAGACTCATTTACATGTGTGGATACATAGAAAAAACACCGTCCCTAGCATGCCTCTAGTTGGCTAGCCAGTTGATCAATGATAGTCAGTGTCTTCTGATTATGAACAAGGTGTTGTTGCTTGATAACTGGATCATGTCATTGGGAGAATCACGTGATGGACTAGACCCAAACTAATAGACGTAGCATGTTGATCGTGTCATTTTGTTGCTACTGTTTTCTGCATGTCAAGTATTTATTCCTATGACCATGAGATCATATAACTCACTGACACCGGAGGAATGCTTTGTGTGTATCAAATGTCGCAACGTAGCTGGGTGACTATAAAGATGCTCTACAGGTATCTCTGAAGGTGTTAGTTGAGTTAGTATGGATCAAGACTGGGATTTGTCACTCCGTGTGACGGAGAGGTATCTCAGCGCCCACTCGGTAATACAACATCACACACAAGCCTTGCAAGCAATGTAACTTAGTGTAAGTTGCGGGATCTTGTATTACGGAACGAGTAAAGAGACTTGCCGGTAAACGAGATTGAAATAGGTATGCGGATACTGACGATCGAATCTCGGGCAAGTAATATACCGAAGGACAAAGGGAATGACATACGGGATTATACGAATCCTTGGCACTGAGGTTCAAATGATAAGATCTTCGTAGAATATGTAGGATCCAATATGGGCATCCAGGTCCCGCTATTGGATATTGACCGAGGAGTCTCTCGGGTCATGTCTACATAGTTCTCGAACCCGCAGGGTCTGCACACTTAAGGTTCGACGTTGTTTTATGCGTATTTGAGTTATATGGTTGGTTACCGAATGTTGTTCGGAGTCCCGGATGAGATCACGGACGTCACGAGGGTTTCCGGAATGGTCCGGAAACGAAGATTGATATATAGGATGACCTCATTTGATTACCGGAAGGTTTTCGGAGTTACCGGGAATGTACCGGGAATGACGAATGGGTTCCGGGAGTTCACCGGGGGGGGGGGGGGTCAACCCACCCCGGGGAAGCCCATAGGCTTTGGGGAGACACACCAGCCCTGAGTGGGCTGGTGGGACAGCCCCAAGGGGGCCTATGCGCTAAGAATAAAGAATCAAAGGAAAAGGAAAAAAAAGAGGGAGGAAGTGGGAAGGGAGGGGGACTCCTCCCACCAAACCAAGTCCAACTCGGTTTGGGGGGGGGGAGTCCTCCCCCCCTTGGCTCGGCCGACTCCTTGGGGGTCCTTGGACCCCAAGGCAAGGCCCCCCTCCCTCCTCCTATATATATGGAGCAATTAGGGCTGATTTGAGACGACTTTCTCACGGCTGCCCGACCACATACCTCCATAGTTTTTCCTCTAGATCGCGTTTCTGCGGAGCTCGGGCGGAGCCCTGCTGAGACAAGATCGTCACCAACCTCCGGAGCGCCGTCACGCTGCCGGAGAACTCTTCTACCTCTCCGTATCTCTTGCTGGATCAAGAAGGCCGAGATCATCGTCGAGCTGTACGTGTGCTGAACGCGGAGGTGCCGTCCGTTCGGTACTAGATCGTGGGACTGATCGCGGGATTGTTCGCAGGGCGGATCGAGGGACGTGAGGACGTTCCACTACATCAACCGCGTTCTCTAACGCTTCTGCTGTACGATCTACAAGGGTACGTAGATCACTCATCCCCTCTCGTAGATGGACATCACCATGATAGGTCTTCGTGCGCGTAGGAAAATTTTTGTTTCCCATGCGACTTTCCCCAACAGTGGCATCATGAGCTAGGTTCATGCGTAGATGTCTTCTCGAGTAGAACACAAAAGCTTTTGTGGGCGGTGATGTGCGTTTTGCTGCCCTCCTTAGTCTTTTCTTGATTCCGCGGTATTGTTGGATTGAAGCGGCTTGGACCGACATTACTCGTACGCTTACGAGAGACTGGTTTCATCGTTACGAGTAACCCCCTTTGCTCAAAGATGACTGGCAAGTGACGGTTTCTCCAACTTTAGTTGAATCGGATTTGATCGAGGAGGTCCTTGGATGAGGTTAAATAGCAACTCATAGATCTCCGTTGTGGTGTTTGCGTAAGTAAGATGCGATATTACTTGATACCCTTGGTCACCACGTAAAACATGCAACAACAAAATTAGAGGACGTCTAACTTGTTTTTGCAGGGTATGATTGTGATGTGATATGGCCAACGATGTGATGTGATATATTGGATGTATGAGATGATCATGTTGTAATAGAAATATCGACTTGCATGTCGATGGTACGGCAACCGGCAGGAGCCATAGGGTTGTCTTTATACTAACGTTTGTGCTTGCAGATGCGTTTACTATTTTGCTAGGATGTAGCTTTAATAGTAAATAGCATAAGTAGCACGACAACCCCGATGCAACACGTTGATGGATGATCATGGTGTGGCGCCGGTGACAAGAAGATCGTGCCGGTGCTTTGGTGATGGAGATCAAGAAGCACGTGATGATGGCCATATCATGTCACTTATGAATTGCATGTGATGTTAATCCTTTTATGCACCTTATTTTGCTTAGAACGATGGTAGCATTATGAGGTGATCTCTCACTAAAATTTCAAGACGAAATTGTGTTCTCCCCGACTGTGCACCGTTGCTACAGTTCGTCGTTTCGAGACACCACGTGATGATCGGGTGTGATAGACTCAACGTTCACATACAACGGGTGCAAAACAGTTGCGCACGCGGAACACTCGGGTTAAGCTTGACGAGCCTAGCATGTGCAGACATGGCCTCGGAACACATGAGACCGAAAGGTCGATCATGAATCATATAGTTGATATGATTAGCATAGGGATGCTTACCACTGAAACTACTCTCGACTCACGTGATGATCGGACTTGGGATAGTGTAAGTGGATCATGAACCACTCAAATGACTAGAGAGATGTACTTTTTGAGTGGGAGTTTAGCATATAATTTGATTAAGTTGAACTCTAATTATCTTGAACATAGTCTAAGTCCACTTTGAATATATTTGTGTTGTAGATCATGGCTCACGCGACAGTCATCCTGAATTTTAATACGTTCCTAGAGAAAGCTAAGTTGAAAGATGATGGAAGCAACTTTGTAGACTGGGCTCGTAATCTTAAGCTAATCTTACAAGCTGGGAAGAAGGATTATGTCCTTAATGCTGCGCTAGGAGATGAACCACCCGCTACGGCTGATCAGGATGTTAAGAACGCTTGGTTAGCACGTAAGGAGGACTACTCAATAGTTCAATGTGCAGTCTTGTATGGCTTAGAACCGGGACTTCAACGTCGCTTTGAGCGTCATGGAGCATTTGAGATGTTCCAGGAGTTGGAGTTTATCTTTCAGAAGAACGCCCGGATCGAGAGGTATGAGACCTCCGATAAATTCTATGCTTGCAAGATGGAGGAAAACTCGTCTGTCAGTGAACATGTGCTCAAAATGTCTGGGTACTCAAACCGTCTAGCTGAACTGGGGATTGAACTCCCGCAAGAAGCTATCACTGACAGAATCCTTCAATCACTGTCGCCAAGCTATAAAGGCTTTGTGTTGAACTACAACATGCAAGGGATGAACAAGTCTCCCGGCGAGTTGTTTGCGATGCTGAAAGTCGCAGAGTCTGAACTCCGTAAAGAGCATCAAGTGTTGATGGTAAGCAAGACCACTAGTTTCAAGAGAAACGGCAAAGGCAAGAAGGGCAATTCGAAGAAGAGCGGCAAGCCTGTTGCCAATCCGCCGAAGAAACCCAAGGCTGGACCTAAGCCTGAAACAGAGTGCTTCTATTGCAAGGGTATGGGTCACTGGAAGCGCAATTGCCCCAAGTATCTGGCAGATAAGAAGGCGGGCAAAGAAAAATCAGGTATATTTGATATACATGTTATTGATGTGTACTTAACCGGCTCTCGTAGTAGTGCCTGGGTATTTGATACCGGTTCTGTTGCTCATATTTGCAACTCGAAACAGGAACTGCGGAATAGACGAAGGCTGGCGAAAGACGAAGTGACGATGCGCGTAGGAAACGGTTCCAAGGTTGATGCAATCGCCGTCGGCACAGTGTCACTTCAGCTACCATCGGGATTAGTGATGAACTTAAATCATTGTTATTTAGTGCCTGCGTTGAGCATGAACATTATATCTGGATCTTGTTTATTGCGAGACGGTTACTCTTTTAAGTCTGAGAATAATGGTTGTTCTATTTCTATGAGTAACATCTTTTATGGTCATGCACCGAATGTGAGAGGATTGTTCATATTGAATCTTGATAGCGATACGCATATACATAACATTGAGACCAAAAGAGTTAGAGTAAACAATGATAGCGCCATATTTTTGTGGCACTGCCGCTTAGGTCATATTGGTGTAAAGCGCATGAAGAAACTCCATGCTGATGGACTTTTGGAGTCACTTGACTTTGATTCACTTGACACGTGCGAACCATGCCTCATGGGCAAGATGACTAAGACTCCGTTCTCCGGAACAATGGAGCGTGCAAGTGACTTGTTGGAAATCATACATACCGATGTGTGTGGTCCAATGAGCGTGGAGGCACGCGGCGGATATCGTTATTTTCTCACCTTCACTGACGATTTAAGTAGATATGGTTATGTCTACTTGATGAAGCACAAGTCTGAAACATTTGAAAAGTTCAAGCAATTTCAGAGTGAAGTGGAAAATCATCGTAACAAGAAGATCAAGTTCCTACGGTCTGATCGTGGGGGTGAATATCTGAGTTTCGAGTTTGGTGCTCACTTAAGACAATATGGAATTGTTTCGCAGTTAACACCGCCTGGAACACCACAGCGTAATGGTGTGTCCGAACGTCGTAATCGTACTTTTTTAGAGATGGTGCGATCTATGATGTCTCTTACTGATTTGCCGTTATCATTTTGGGGTTATGCATTAGAAACAGCTGCATTCACTTTAAATAGGGCACCATCAAAATCCGTTGAGACGACACCATACGAACTGTGGTATGGCAAAAGGCCAAAGTTGTCGTTTCTTAAAGTTTGGGGATGTGATGCTTATGTCAAAAAGCTTCAGCCTGAAAAGCTGGAACCCAAAGCGGAAAAGTGCGTCTTCATAGGTTACCCAAAAGAGACAGTTGGGTACACCTTCTATTTCAAATCCGAGGGCAAAGTGCTTGTTGCTAAAAAGGGAGCTTTTCTCGAGAAGGAGTTTCTCTCGAGAGAATTGAGTGGGAGGAAGATAGAACTTGACGAGGTTGTCGAACCTCTCATCCCTCTGGATGGTGGCGCAGGGCAAGGGGAAACCTCTGTCGTTGCGACGCCGGTTGAGGAGGAAGTTAATGATGATGATCATGAAACTCTAGTTCAAGTTTCTGTTGAACCACGCAGGTCGACGAGATCACGCGCTGCTCCAGAGTGGTACGGTAATCCCATCTTATCAATCATGTTGTTAGACAACAATGAACCTGCAAATTATGAAGAAGCAATGGTGGGCCCAGATTCCAACAAATGGCTAGAAGCCATGAAATCCGAGATAGGATCCATGTATGAGAACAAAGTGTGGACTTTGGAGATACTACCTGAGGGCCGCAAGGCTATTCAGAACAAATGGATCTTTAAGAAGAAGACGGATGCTGACGGTAATGTGACCGTTTATAAAGCTCGACTTGTGGCAAAGGGTTTTTCACAAGTTCCAGGAGTTGACTACGATGAGACTTTCTCACCCGTAGCGATGCTTAAGTCCGTCAGAATCATGTTGGCAATAGCTGCATTTTTCGATTATGAAATTTGGCAGATGGATGTCAAAACGGCGTTCCTTAACGGTTTCCTTAAGGAAGAGTTGTATATGATGCAACCCGAAGGTTTTGTCGATCCTAAAAATGCTGACAAGGTGTGCAAGCTCCAGCGATCCATTTATGGACTGGTGCAAGCATCTCGGAGTTGGAACAAACGCTTTGATGAGGCGATCAAAGCATTTGGGTTTATACAAGTGGTTGGAGAATCTTGTATTTACAAGAAAGTGAGTGGGAGCTCTGTGGCGTTTCTAATATTATATGTGGATGACATATTACTGATTGGAAACAACGTAGAGCTTTTGGAGAGCATAAAAGGTTACTTGAATAAAAGTTTCTCTATGAAGGACCTAGGAGAAGCTGCTTACATTCTAGGCATTAAGATCTATAGGGATAGATCAAAACGCCTGATCGGACTTTCACAAAGCACTTACCTTGATAAAGTTTTGAAGAGGTTCAAAATGGAACAGTCCAAGAAAGGGTTCTTGCCAGTTTTACAAGGTACGAGATTGAGTAAGACTCAGTGCCCAGCAACTGATGAAGATAGAGAGCATATGCGCTCCGTCCCCTATGCTTCAGCCATAGGTTCTATCATGTATGCGATGTTGTGCACTAGACCGGATGTTAGCCTGGCCATAAGTATGGCAGGTAGGTTCCAGAGTAATCCAGGAGTGGATCACTGGACAGCGGTCAAGAATATCCTGAAGTACCTGAAAAGGACTAAGGAGATGTTTCTCGTGTATGGAGGTGACGAAGAGCTCGCCGTAAAAGGTTACGTCGATGCAAGCTTTGACACAGATCCGGACGACTCCAAGTCGCAAACCGGATACGTATTTATTCTTAATGGGGGTGCAGTAAGCTGGTGCAGTTCCAAGCAAAGCGTCGTAGCAGATTCTACATGTGAAGCGGAGTACATGTCTGCCTCGGAGGCGGCTAAGGAGGGTGTCTGGATGAAGCAGTTCATGACGGAACTTGGAGTGGTGCCAAGTGCACTGGATCCAATAACCTTGTTTTGTGACAACACTGGTGCCATTGCCTTAGCAAAGGAACCACGGTTTCACAAGAAGACCAGACACATCAAACGACGCTTCAACCTCATCCGCGACTACGTCGAGGAAGAGGACGTAAATATATGCAAAGTGCACACGGATCTGAATGTAGCAGACCCGCTCACTGAACCTCTTCCACGGCCAAAACATGATCGACACCAGAACTGTATGGGTGTTAGATTTATTACAATGTAATTCACATGGTGATGTGAGGGCTAGATTATTGACTCTAGTGCAAGTGGGAGACTGTTGGAATTATGCCCTAGAGGCAATAATAAATGTATAGTTATTATTATAATTCCTGTATCAAGATAATATTTTATTATCCATGCTATAATTGTATTGAATGAAGACTCATTTACATGTGTGGATACATAGACAAAACACCGTCCCTAGCATGCCTCTAGTTGGCTAGCGAGTTGATCAATGATAGTCAGTGTCTTCTGATTATGAACAAGGTGTTGTTGCTTGATAACTGGATCACGTCATTGGGAGAATCACGTGATGGACTAGACCCAAACTAATAGACGTAGCATGTTGATCGTGTCATTTTGTTGCTACTGTTTTCTGCATGTCAAGTATTTATTCCTATGACCATGAGATCATATAACTCACTGACACCGGAGGAATGCTTTGTGTGTATCAAACGTCGCAACGTAACTGGGTGACTATAAAGATGCTCTACAGGTATCTCCGAAGGTGTTAGTTGAGTTAGTATGGATCAAGACTGGGATTTGTCACTCTGTGTGACGGAGAGGTATCTCAGGGCCCACTCGGTAATACAACATCACACACAAGCCTTGCAAGCAATGTAACTTAGTGTAAGTTGCGGGATCTTGTATTACGGAACGAGTAAAGAGACTTGCCGGTAAACGAGATTGAAATAGGTATGCGGATACTGACGGTCGAATCTCGGGCAAGTAATATACCGAAGGACAAAGGGAATGACATACGGGATTATACGAATCCTTGGCACTGAGGTTCAAATGATAAGATCTTCGTAGAATATGTAGGATCCAATATGGGCATCCAGGTCCCGCTATTGGATATTGACCGAGGAGTCTCTCGGGTCATGTCTACATAGTTCTCGAACCCGCAGGGTCTGCACACTTAAGGTTCGACGTTGTTTTATGCGTATTTGAGTTATATGGTTGGTTACCGAATGTTGTTCGGAGTCCCGGATGAGATCACGGACGTCACGAGGGTTTCCGGAATGGTCCGGAAATGAAGATTGATATATAGGATGACCTCATTTGATTACCGGAAGGTTTTCGGAGTTACCGGGAATGTACCGGGAATGACGAATGGGTTCCGGGAGTTCACCGGGGGGGGGGGGGGGTCAACCCACCCCGGGGAAGCCCATAGGCTTTGGGGAGACACACCAGCCCTTAGTGGGCTGGTGGGACAGCCCCAAGGGGGCCTATGCGCCAAGAATAAAGAATCAAAGGAAAAGAAAAAAAAAGAGGGAGGAAGTGGGAAGGGAGGGGGACTCCTCCCACCAAACCAAGTCCAACTCGGTTTGGGGGGGGGAGTCCTCCCCCCCTTGGCTCGGCCGACTCCTTGGGGGTCCTTGGACCCCAAGGCAAGGCCCCCCTCCCTCCTCCTATATATATGG
Source organism: Hordeum vulgare subsp. vulgare (assembly GCF_904849725.1). NCBI lineage: Eukaryota > Viridiplantae > Streptophyta > Magnoliopsida > Poales > Poaceae > Hordeum > Hordeum vulgare. The sequence continues at coordinate 155,196,758 of NC_058519.1, read as the reverse complement.
AGCAATTAGGGCTGATTTGAGACGACTTTCTCACGGCTGCCCGACCACATACCTCCATAGTTTTTCCTCTAGATCGCGTTTCTGCGGAGCTCGGGCGGAGCCCTGCTGAGACAAGATCATCACCAACCTCCGGAGCGCCGTCACGCTGCCGGAGAAATCTTCTACCTCTCCGTCTCTCTTGCTGGATCAAGAAGGCCGAGATCATCGTCGAGCTGTAGGTGTGCTGAACGCGGAGGTGCCGTCCGTTCGGTACTAGATCGTGGGACTGATCGCGGGATTGTTCGCGGGGCGGATCGAGGGACGTGAGGACGTTCCACTACATCAACCGCGTTCTCTAACGCTTCTGCTGTACGATCTACAAGGGTACGTAGATAACTCATCCCCTCTCGTAGATGGACATCACCTTGATAGGTCTTCGTGCGGGTATGAAATTTTTTGTTTCCCATGCGACGTTCCCCAACACTTCTAAGGCACGGGAGTCGAACGGTTTGGACCTTTAGTCCCGGTTTGAGCCACCAGGCGGGACTAACAAGACTTGCGCCAGGTGAACGGTTGCCACCACCCCTTTAGTCCCGGTTTGTGGCTCAAATCAGGACTAAAAGTCCCATCTGAACCAGGATTGATGCCCTGGCCTCACGAACCGGGACTGATGCTCCCATTCGTCCTGGTTTGTAACAGAACCGGGATTAAAGCCCTTTTCTCGCCTAGACCAAAGCCCTGTTTTCTACTAGTGCATATAGAGAAAGACTAAGAGATCCAAAACGCTGTTACCCATGCGTTCTTGTAGGAACTGACCAAAACTACCTAAAACTATAGTACAAGAAAATAAGAACATGTGAATCACGCGTACACACATATGATCATAGAGGTAATTGCATTTTTGCAACGGGGGTTATGTTTTGTAATATAAATGAAATTTTGTGTCCACGGAGCTAACAAGGGTGTCGAATTTACCAATCTTACTAGTTCCACAATATAAATAAAAGACAATGTGGTAGATAATATTTTTGTATTTTTGAAACAAAAGTACGTGTAAAAATTGTTGGAAGATGATTTTTATACTAAAAACTAGAACATGGTTCACAGGTTTACCAAGTGTATCTCCCCAATACATAAAAGTGTCGTAAGTAACATAATAATGCGAAAAGGTGCAAAATGAAATATTTCATGCTCATGTTAAACATATGAATGTGATGATTATACATAGGCACTATGTTGAAAATACTACCGAGATACCCTCTACATGCTATAGCTAAATATACTTTCCATAGATCATTTCTCTCTCTTCAGCATCTGGAATTTAAGTGTAAACAGAGGTAATTTCTTTAAGCAAGATAACATACTATTATTTATGGGGTCAACTGAATCCTCTAATAAACCATTACCCTTAGTGGCAAAAATTCATTACAGACATTTTCCATTTCCTGACACTATGGTAGTTTACTTGCAAGATTTAACCCAACTAATGTACACCTCCCCTACTATTGATTGCCTATCTAAAGCGGTCAAGAGTAAACAAGAAACTATGTCGAAGCATACATCTATAGATCAAACATACAACTATCAGTGTATGTGAACATAAAGAAATAATTCATCAAATGATCTCCATGAAGAAATATACTATTTGTAAGCCTTGTTAGTCCTCACCCCATTAGGTATGATCTCACGCATCTTGTTAAGATGAACGTGGGAAGGTAAGGTTGCCACTTCATTATGTTCCCCTTCCCAGACACCTTTGTCTTTGGAACCTTCATGGTTGTCTTATGATCAGTAGAAGACGTAACATTAGGCATTGCCACCACAAATGATGGCTTCCTAACAAGCCCCTCAAACACATCTGAATCCGGAGGCATATGCTCGGACATAACATCGGAGTAATGAACTGGCTCCGGACAAGACAATGGCCTGATAATAGAGTTTGATGCTCATGTCTTGTAATCGTTAGCATCGGTACTAGTTCAACACACTGCAAATGAAAAAAAGGAAGTGGAAAACATACTACACATGGAGCCCAATCATGGACTAATCTACAAGATTGAAGAAAACTTTTGAGTTCAACACATTATTACACCTACATATCAACCATAATTGCATACTAGCATAGTAACATGCTTTGGTCATTAGGTTATTGCCATATCCACTATATTGTGATCAAAACTGACGTGGAAAACATCATGAACATCACCGAAACCTACAAGGAATCCATCAACACTATCTACTACAACATCACATGCTCATAGATCAACAGTCTACCATGGTACGACCTCTACAGTCTAACAGGTACCACATGCTCACAAATCTCAGATCACACAAGTAGGGAGGGGGGAGTGGGCGAGATTACATCCATTGGTGGAGCAAGGTAGTGACACACAACAACTCGGAGAATCAGATGAACAAGACTTGCCGCAGACGGAGAAGATGCACCTCTTACGTGCTCGTCAGTGAAAAAATCGCCGAGAACCAAAGGGAGCTAAATAGGGCGGCTCATTCGGCGGTCGGTGACCCAATTCCCCCGCCTGTTTTTCAGGAGTGTGTGTGAGCTCGCATCGGTCGACACCGCGTCCCCCTACACTGCACTCTATGAGCTTATTTGAGAGGAAATGACTGATTTTGCTAATCCTAGCTGGCCTGACTCGAGGTGCATCGTGTTTCGTACTTTGCAAGCCAAAAAGTAAACACAAGCATCCAATTGGGCCAAAATTGTACTCAACAGACCTAGTCGAGCTTGCAACAACCTAGCATACGCACCCTAAAAGATTATTTCATTCCTCGTGGATGGACACCTGGACAACTAGTGCATCTTGTTAGATACCGTTATTTGCTCAAAGGTTGTTTTTGTAAGTACAACAAAACATATCAAAGTATTTCCCTTATTCTACAAAAAATAAATTTCTAAATAATTAATGCAGCACATTAGTTCTATGAACTAATATGTTAGAATGATTACTTTTTATTGTGCAAAATTTTGCCTAGCTATTGCAAGTTGTAGGTTAAGAATGTTAGGAAGCTTAGTAATCAGAGTTATAACATATGTTGGGACTACTTATTGTAATTCTTGTAGTTTTTTGTTCTTATTTTCGATTTTTCATTTCCTTCAAGGAAAAAGGCTTCTAATGCATAGTTGCTATCCATTTTCAGTTTGTGTAGCCAAGTTCATAATAGACAATACTTCCATGAATGCATTATAATCTTCTTAATTAAATTCAGTTTCATACGTAGGAAGTTCTCGATTTGCATGGAAGATTTATGCGAGGCATGAAATAAATGATTGGTGAAACAAATATTCACACTCGAAAACATTAATTGTTGTGTTGCATGAATGACATTGTATATTGCCGAACATTGATACACATAAAGTATAGTTTTTTCTCATTTGATCCTACTATTTCTAACTTCATATATTTGAAGTTATGTTTGCTATGATGCATGGGTACCTTGGAGGAAATTATTTTTGTAGGGGAGGAGCGCATGCTTGTGTGGGTTGTTGATATCTTTATTCGCGTGCCCTTGTATACCACCTTACATTAAAGTTCAGAAGAAAGTTCATTGTTCTTTCTTTCCTTTAGCATATTGATGACATGCAATTTTTGTTATTAATATATATATATATGAATGAACTTACACGGGCACAATTAGGTCCAATTTTGATGGAGTAGTTGCTATGTTTATTTTGGAGTTTTTCCTTTGTTTTTGTATTGATGTCATTTCATTGAAAGAGTTTGGAGAGGATAGTTGTTGCAGTTTTCCAGCTTGTATGTCTCTAGCATGAAGATCTTTCGTAAATGAATTATATATTATCTAGTAACATCATTTATGTTGGATGTGCACTCATACATGCTGGTGTAAGCTTTTGAACGAATTAGTTCAATCTCAAACACCTTATTTAGTACACCAAAGTGATCTTATCTTATTTTTGTATTGTCATTATTTTGATTTTTTTAAAATAAATTACATGTATGATTATTAAAATCTTAGAACATGTTATGTGTGGATAGATGCATCAATTAGAATATCATTGCACCTCTTTTTCTCTTGTACTCACTCAGGTTTTCTCCGTGCAGACTTGGCTAGGAGAGGACATGGACCTGTCTGTAATGGACGTATCTCTTGATGCATATCGGAGGCAACATTTACCATGCTTCAACAAAATGATCCTACCAGGGTGGCAAAGCATTTTTTGTCATAAAAATGTCAACATATTTGATGGAGGCAATATTAGATGTGAAATCGACATGCCTCCTTGTCATTCTTAACAACAATATGTGTTAGACCATGAAAATGATATGCATATGAATGAAATAGATGAAATATCCTTAAACATAATTTTCATGTTTAAACATTAATATAGACATTGTATTCATAATTATCATGGCAATATTTAAGTATGGAATTTTTTTCATATTTGTAAGGAACATCATCATACTTTTCAAGCAAAGAAACTATTTTATAAGCACCTCTAAAATCAACAAATTATTCTCTTCGTTCCACATCATAGTAATCGTATATACCGTTAGCATAAGAATCCAAGGTTTTATTATCATTAAACTCACATTTAAAGGGAAGGTGTAGACCCTTAATCTTGGAGCAACAAGTATAATCACATCTCAAACATGCATCCCAAGCAAACCAATGCAAAATTCTAATTTGATCCCATAAGTGTTTCTCTTTTTGAGATAATTGATAATCCCTAAAGTACTCACATTGATCCGACATGTCTCCCATTATAAATTTAAATGAGGATTTCTCATTTTTATCAAATGAGTAATTAACACATTTCACATAACTAGCATCGAGGGTTGTAGGAGGTTCCCCATCTCCATGAGTAGCAAGTACACCTAATTTTTGTTGGTCTTTCAGGTTGCATATCCATAACTAAAGATATCAAAAACTAATAACAGAAAATAAAAATTACTTAGGGATAAAGCAAACAAGCACACACGAGAATATTCACCCCACGCTATTGCTCCCCGATAGCGGCGCGAGAAAAAAGTCTTGATAACCACAAGTGTAAGGGATCGTTTGTAGCCTTTTTCGAGAAGTAAGTGTCGAACCGAACGAGGGTGCTAAAGGTAGAATTAATATTCTCTCAAGTTCTATTGACCACCGATATAAATCTATGCATACAAACGATTACTTTACCGAGGGAAAGTATGAAACTATTTTGTCGAAAAAGAAATATCAAGTATATAAAAGTTTGGGGCTGTTCAGTAGAAAGTGTTTTTGTGTAACACAAGAGAAAGATTGTCCATAGGCAATTGAATATACCATGATAGATACTTATCATGTGCAATGAGGGAGAGGCATATGCATACACACTTTCCGTACTTGGATCATATGCACTTACGATTGGACATTTAGCAAGCATGAGCAACTACTAGAAATTGCTACTTCTCAAATTGGCACGTTGACGGAGACTTGGCTTGCGTTGGTTTTTCCCTTGAAGAGGAAAGGGTGATGCAGCACAGGAGCAGTAAATATTTCCCTCAGTTTGAGAACCAAGGTATCAATCCAGTAGGAGAATCTCGTCAAGTCCAGAGTACCTACGCGAACACAAAAGAGCTTGCACCCAACACTATAAAGGGGTTGTCAATCCCTTCAAGATTTATTGCAATGTGAGATCTGAAGGCGGAAAGTGCAACAAAGTAAAATTGTAAGGCTGAAAATATGGTGTGAAGTACACCCGGGGGCCATAGTGTTCACTAGAGGCTTCTCTCAAAATAGCAAATAGTACGGTGGGTGAACAAATTACTGTCGAGCAATTGATAGAACCGCGCAAAGTCATGACGATATCTAAGGCAATGATCATACATATAGGCATCACGTCCGAGACAAGTAGACCGATACTTTCTGCATCTACTACTATTACTCCACACATCGGCCGCTATCCAGCATGCATCTAGTGTATTGAGTTCACGACAAACAGAGTAACGCTTTAGGCAAGATGACATGATGTAGAGGGTTAAACTCAAACCAATGATGAAAACCCCATCTTTTTACCCTTGATGGCAAAAAAATGATGCGTGCCTCGCTACCCCTTCTGTCACTGGGTGAGGTCACCGCACGGTATGAACCCAAAACTAAGCACTTTTCCCATTGCAAGAATCATAGATCAAGTTGGCCAAACAAAACCCACAACTCGAAGAAAATTACAAGGATATGAAATCATGCATAAGAGAGATCAGAAGAAACTCAAAGAAGATTCATAGATAATCTGATCATAAATCCACAATTCATCGAATCTCGACAAACACACCGCAAAGGAAGATTACATCAGATAGATCTCCATGAAGATCATGGAGAACTTTGTATTGAAGATCCAAGAGAGAGAAGAAGCCATATAGCTACGAGCTATGGACCCATAGGTCTATGGTGAACTACTCACGCATCATCGGAGAGGTCATGGTATTGATGAAGAAGCCCTCCGTATCCGAATCTCCCCTCCGGCAGGGCACCAGAACGTGCCCCAGATGGGATCTTGCGGAGACAGAAGCTTGCGGCGGCGGAAAAGTATTTTCGTTGATCCCTTGATTTTTTAGGGTTTTTAGGGAATTTATAGGCGAAGGAGCTAGGGCAGGTGAGGCCCAGGAAGCCCACAAGCCTGGGAGGCGCGAGCCCCCTGGCCACGTCATGGGGGCTTGTGGCATCCCCCGGGAATCCCTGCCTTGGTTCCCAAGATTTCTGCGTATCTTCTGTTTCGGAAAAAATCTTTTCGGAAGTTTTATTCCGTTTGGACTCCGTTTAAAATCCTCCTCTGAAAAGGGTAAAAAACATGGAAAAAACAGGAACTAGCACTTGGCACTGAGTTAATAAGTTAGTCCCAAAAAAGATCTAAAAGGCATACAAAACATCCAAAGTTTGACAAAATAATAGCATGAAACCATCAAAAATTATAGATAAGTGGGAGACGTATCAAGCATCCCCAAGCTTAACTCCTGCTCGTCATCGACTAGGGAAGTGATAAAGACTGAATTTTTGATGTGGAATGCTACCTAGCATAGTTGTCCTTCGTAACTTCTTTCATGTGACATGAATGTTAAGATCCGTAAGATTAAAAACAATAGTTTACTATTGACATGATGTCGGGACCCCGATCCTAAGCCATAGGAATCCAGCCTGTAACACATCGCATCCCTTTGCGGTCCCACGCACGGTTAACTCCACGGCTGCAGCCTTACCTTAGCCGGGACCGTTTGCGTCTTTTGACTCACGTATGCAATAGTGTCGCTAGCATTCCAATGTCAAAGAACCTGGATCGACATATCTAGTCATAAACCAAAGTGGCAGTACCGCACAAGGACATGCATACATGACCCAACAAAGCAGGTGTCGGTCATTAGCGAATGTAGACGAGTCATAGCAAGCTACACGGACTCCATTACATCGCGTGACATTTCCCCAAAGGGGACAGACACAACAGCTAAGAAGGACACATGCCGGTCAACCAATGTGTCCGGAGCAGTAGCGAACTACCAAGGCTCATTGGATCACAAAGGGGCATTTCCTTGTAAGGAGTGCTACTAAAGTTCACGACTAAGTAATCGAACCCCATACATATCAAGTACGACACACGTACGCATGGCATACCGATATGTATAGATACATCGATGGCATCACAACATAACCCTAAACATACAATCTTTATTTAAGAGGCTCGGAAGAGCCACACACATAATATTACACATTAAGGGTCTCACGACCCATAATAGCAGTCATTCAGTTACAAGCCAGCGGAAGAGTTTAAACTGTCTGAGTACAGACAGGGCAACTAGAAGGCACATGGCCTGTCTATACTACGGACCCAATGTAGGGCCAGATCGTAGCTGGGACACCAGCTACTCGTCGTCGTCGATGTCTACGAAGAACCCTCCGTTAGGGTCATTAGTAACCTATGCAACATTTATTAAGCAAACATCAGTACGAAGGTACTCAGCAAGACTTTAGGATAACTAACTACTCATGCAAGGTATCAAAAAGGTATTGTGGGGTTTCATGCAGAAAGCCAGCATCTGACTCGTGGCTAGACAACTTGCATTTTTAAATAATTTTGACAACTTGATTTCTCGCACACGAGTCCACTAACACCACAACAATACACCATCGTGGAATCATTCCGTCTCTATACCGAAATGCCGTCCACGACACTCACGCTTATCTTGGCAATTTTATGAGTAGCCATTGAAGTTATCTATGAACAACATATGTCTCCAAGTAGTCCATATCCGCGGACGCGGCTATTCGAATAGATCATAACCCTGCAGGGGTGTACTTCGTCACACGCTCTCGCCACCTATCGCCATGTGCACGTCATGCACCTCGGCAACCTTCAAGCGGAAGCCCAGCGAGGGAGTCGGCCATGACCGTTAACCACACTAGTACCTAGTCCAGGTTTATCGCCTATCTGAGAGTAACCCGTACGGAAGTCCGGCCGAGGTTTCCACCCTGGCCTCAAACGATGTGCGCAGGGTTCCCAAGCCCACTATCCGGGTGCCACTTGGTACACCGTGCCACTGCCTACCGCATCACGGCCCACCTCTCAGGTCAGCACCATGCACGGCCTCCAGCATTACTATAAACACCAGAAACTACTTGCAACTCCTGGACCGAGTACTAAGCGATTAATAGGCCGAGCGGGGTCATATTTCAGGGCCCAGCATGTGGTAGTAACTAGTCTTGGATTACATACACGGAACTCAGTTCCTATGGACGGTTCCAATGAAACAACCCGCCATGTACTCCTACACAGCCTTTCACCGGTACCTTTACCAAGTCAGGTTCAACACACAACCTTTGCTTACCGAACACATTCTCACAATTCTGTTCATCTCCCAGATGACAGACCATACACAACTCTAAGAATAGCATGCATAGCAGGATAAGGCACATCATAGCTCAACAAACTACCAGGTATGTTAGGTTGCAAGGTTCGGCTATTTACTGTGACAAGGTTAGGTCATGCAAAGGAAGTGGGTTCAACTAACGTGGCAAAAGCAGTTGAAGCATTTGATCCTAATGCAATAAATAAGTGCAGGAGCAAGAACATGGGAATTATCGGGATGATGAAAAGGGTTGCTTGCCTTGTTGCTCAGAGGAGGGACAATATCCGTCAGACGGATATTCGGTGGAATCCGGGGGTGTGGAGCCTACCGAAATGAATGGCAACAATCAATAACAATCATATGCAAGCAAGATGATGCATGAGCATGGCATGAGAATGCAAGGTGATAAACTATTATAATCAACATGTATTAGGTTTAGGGTTGATTTGAATCACATTCGAATATCAATTCAAACGAGGTATTCTCGGATACCGATTTAATTGATTCGACTTGATGCTCAGATCAACTTGATGTTAGCATGCATGAGATGTCATGTTAAGGTACTGGTTTGTTATTAGATTAATGTTTGATCATGTCAAGCATAATGAAATTTAAATATTTTCCAAATTCCATTTATAAAGTAATTATAAGAATTGACTTATTCATTATTCTACATGTTATGGTTCTGTAACTTTTTCAAACATGATTGAAAATAGCATATTCAGATTCCTTGAATTTTTCTGATACTTTTTCATATATAAATTATTTTCATTGGAGTTACAGATTAATTTCTATGAATTTTTGAAGTTTTAAACATTTCTGGAATTATTTTTATACTGGAAAATACTCTTATTGCATCAGCATGACAACAGAGGTCCATCTGGCCGTTGAAAGTCAAACCTGACCAGTGGGACCCACTGGTCAGTCTCACTGGTCAATTTTAGATTAAGTTTAAACTTAATTAGTTGATTAAACTTACTGGTCCCACATGTCAGTGACTTATTAACTTATCTGATTTATTTTTATTATCTTTAATCTTGCCAGAGGCTGGCCCCACCAGTCAGTGGCTCAGGCCACCCGAGATCCACCAGCGGCGAGGTCGTCCTCGCCGGCGGGGAGCCTCCGGCGACCACCAGAACGGCGGAGGGGCTCGGAAACGGCGCACATGGGGCCAAACGCTGCGCGGAGAGCACCAGAAGAACGACACATCTCCCGCAGCTCCATTTCTGCACTTAGCCGGGGCTGATCTGGCCGGAGCTGACGCCGGCGACGAGCTTGGTGGCGGCCAAGGTTCGGGCGTCATCGAGGTCATCGATACAGAGGGAACTACGCATGGTTCTTAGCTCCTACATCATCTACGCGACGGCCTGAAGCTGCTGGTGCCCTCGGAAGGACGAGCTGATCACCGGAGGGCTACCGGCGATGAGCTGCAGCGGCGGATCTTGTCGGGCTCCGGTGAAACTAGGCCTAGAGGAGGGGATCGACGGGGAGATCTTAGGGGAAATGACCGCATGCTCACGGGGAGTGCAGTGGTGGCGCTAGCTTGCTCGGGGACGGCCTGGAGAGGGAGAACGTCGGCGGCGATCTTCGGTGACCCGAGGAAGAAGACGACTGCTGCGCGTCGATTCACTGCATCTGGGCGTCGGGCTCGTGGCTAGGAAGCTTCAGGGGGTTGCGGCGGAGCTAATGCGCGGCTCAGAAGGAAGGGAGGTCGGCTAGAACGACGACAAGCTCGAGCTCTGCTCGGGCTCCAATGGCGGCAGAAGGAGGGAGGAGAGATCCGAGAGGAGGGGGAGAACTGGCGGTGGGAATGGATAGCCACGGGCTCGGGGAGCTCATCCCCGGCCTAGCCAGCGCGAGGCGGCGGCCAGGCACGCGCACAGGTGCGTGGCCGCGCCGGAGAACGCGGCGGCCACCTCCTGCTGCCCACTGGCGGGGGAGGAAGACGACAGGAGTTGAGATGGGCCGGGCCACGTGAGCGACAGGTAACTTCTTTTCCCTTTTTTTTTTTCTGTTTTTGCTATTTCACTGATTTTCTATTTATTTCAACTCCCAAATAAATTGTAAAAGCTATGTTAAGCACCCTAGAATATTTGTTGGAATATTTCCAACAATTTCCAAAGTTTTCAACATTTTTGAAAATTTAAAGTTTCTGATTTCAAATTTGAAACTTGAAACCAGTAGCTTTTGCATTTATTAAAAATACTTAAAGTGTCAAGAAAATAGTTTTCTCCAATGCTCATTTACTTTCATGATTTATCAGAAAGTTTGAACATTTCTTGAGGCCATTTTGGGTTCATTGATTTTAACTAGTTTGAGATTTCCTTTGTTTAAAGAAGTGGCTAGGGTTTGGGTTTTTCCTTTACCACTTTCTTGTTCTTGTTGGAAAATTCTTAGATGCAAAATGCAAAGAGACATGAGCACAAGACTAACTTGCTTAAGGTGTCAGGGATGTGGCACATGAAAACAATAATACTTCAAGAAAACTAGCAAGGTAATCATGAACTTTCGAAATAACAAGGCCAAAGAAAGTTATCCCTACAAAGTCATATAGTCTAGCTATGCTCCATCATCCTCACACAACTAATTTAAATCATGCACAACCCCGGTATTGGCCAAGTAATTGTTTTCGCACTCTTACTTTCTCAATCCTTTTTCAACTATCACGCAATACACGAGCGTGAGCCATGGATATAACACTATAGGTGGAATAGAGTGTGGTGGTGGTTGTGAGTCAAAAAGGAGGAGATGGTCACATTGACTTGGCGTATCAAAGGGCTATGGATATGCCTATTAATAGATATCAATGTGCATGAGTAGGGATTAACATACAAAGGATGCACTGGAGCTATAAGTATGTGAAAGCTCAAAAGGAGAACTAGTGGGTGTGCATCCAACTTGCTTGCTCAGCCTAGGGCAATTTGAGGAAGCCCATCCTTGGAATATACAAGCCAAGTTATACAATGAAAATTCCCACTAGCATATGGTGGTGACAAAACAAGAGGCTCTCAATCATGAAGAAGATGGTGCTATTATGAAGCACAAGTGTGGAAAAAGATAGTAGCTTTGTGATACGTCTCCAACATATGTATAATTTTTGATGGTTCCATGCTATTATCTTGTCAACTTTGGATGTTTTGTATGCACGAATATGCTATTTTATATCTTTTTTGGGACTAACCTATTAACTCAGTGCCAAGTGCCAGTTTCTATTTTTCTGTGTTTTTGGCCCATTTTCAGACGGAGTCCAAATGGAATGAAACTTTACGATGATTTTTTTGGGACCAAAAGAGACCCCCGAAGATTTGGGAGAAGGCCAAATGGGCCACGAGGGAGTCACAAGCCCTCACGCCGCCACGACACACCCCCGGTGGTGGCGCGCATGCTTGTGACCTCCTCGTAGGCCCAACTGACGCAATTCCTCCGCCATAAATTCCTATAAATTCAGAAACCCCCAAAAAGAAACCTTGATCGGGAGTTCCGCCGTCGCAAGCCTCTGTAGCCACCAAAAACCAATCTGGAGCCCGTTCCGGCAACCTGTCGGAGGGGGAATCCCTCTTCGGTGGCCATCTTCATCATCCCGGCGATCTCCATAACGAGGAGGGAGTAGTTCTCCCTCGGGGCTGAGGGTATGTACCAGTAGCTATGTGGTTGATCTCTCTCTCGTGTTCTTGAGATGTCTTGATCTCGATGTACCATGGTCTTTGCTACTATAGTTGGATCTTATGATGTTCTTCCCCCTCTCCCTCTTGTAATGAATTGAGTTTCCCCTTTGGAGTTATCTTATCAGATTGAGTCTTCGAGAACACTTGATGTATGTCTTGCACGAGTCTATCTGTTGTGATCAACTTGCGGGTTTGTGACAATTGGGAACCTATGCATATGGGTTGGCACACGTGGATTCATGTGAGTACTTGATGTATGTTTTGGTGATCAACTTGCGGGTTCGTGACAATGGGAACCTATGCACAGGGGTTGGCACACGTTTTGACTCTCTGGTAGAAACTTTGGGGCACTCTTTGAAGTTCTATGTGTTGGTTGAATAGATGATTCTGAGATTGTGTGATGCATATTGTATAATCATGCCCACGGATACTTGAGGTGACAATGGAGTATCTAGGTGAAATTAGGCTCTTGGTTGATATGTATCTTAAGGTGTTATTCTTGTACCAACTCTATGATGGACCGAACGGAAAGAATAGCTTCATGTTATTTTACTATGGACGCTTGAATAGATCGATCAGAAAGAATAACTTTGTGGTGGTTTCGTACCCGACAATAATCTCTTCGTTTGTTCTCCGATATTAGTGACTCTTTGTTGCATGTTGAGGGCTAGTTATATGATCCAATTATGTTATCATTGTTGAGAGAACTTCACTAGTGAAAGTATGAACCTTAGGCCTTGTTTCCACGCATTGCAATACCGTTCGTGCTCACTTTTACCATTTGTTACCTTGCTGTTTTTGTAATTTCAGATTACAAAAACCTATATCTACCATCCATATTGCACTTGTTTCACCATCTCTTCGCCGAACAAGTGCACCTATACAACTTACCATTGTATTGGGTGTGTTGGGGACACCAGAGATTCTTTGTTATTTGGTTGCAGGGTTGCTTGAGAGAGACCATCTTCATCCTACGCCTCCCGCGGATTGATAAACCTTAGGTCACCCACTTGAGGGAAAATTGCTACTGTCCTACAAACCTCTGCACTTGGAGGCCCAACAACGTCTACAAGGAGAAGGTAGCGTAGTAGACTTCAAGCTCTTTTCTGGCGCCGTTGCCGGGGAGGCTAGGTAAGCGGCATTGACATCCCGTCAACGAAGCTCTTTTCTGGCGCCGTTGCCGGGGAGGTTAGCGCTTGAAGGTATATCTTTAGATCTTTCAATCGAATCTTTTTGTTTCTTGTTCTTTCGCTAGAAAAATACAAAAAATGGAATTGAGGATGCCTCATATGCTCCATCTTTTCAATGTCTTTCGTGAGCATGATGGGAAGGAAAATTGTGCTCAAGTGCTGAAAGAAGAATTACATAGAATGCTTGGCATAGAATACGTGAATGATGAGCATGATTGCAATGTTGTTAGCATGAATTCTATAATATCCATGATGCTAATTGCGATTGCACTATTCATGATGAAAATGCCTCCTATAAGCATGTTGATTTCTGTGGTATACATAGAGTTTGCAAATATATACCAAAAAGATAAGATAGATTTTGCAAGACGCATAAGTATTAAGAAACTAAGTCGTTGCATGTGAGGCTAGAGGATTGTGCTGAAATATTTAATATTTATAGCCGTCCTTGTGAACTTTTTAATGCACATGGTCATTTAAATCTGCAATGAAATTGTTTCATGATCAAATCGTGTCCAAAAATTGTGATGACTTGATTTCCCTTGCGTATCACAATGAACTTAGTTTGCTTCTGAGATATGAAGAAATGAAACGTATAACTAAGGACCTTCCAGATTGGGCTGTCATGAAAATGCTTGATTATGATCTAGAAGAAATTTATTTATATTGTGTGGTGAATTGCATGGAGAATCCTTATATTGCCAATTACCTCAAGGCAAGGAAACAAATAGGAGATAAAGATAAGACTAATGAAGGGGAAGAGGTTTCCCAATACCCTCCTATTATTTCTTATGATGAATGAGGTAACGAGGAGGAGCTCTCTATTCAACCAACCTCTCTAAAAGGAAGCTTGGAAGAATTAAGTAAATCTTCACATGGGGTGAAGAAGAAGAAAAGAAGAAAAAGTAAAGGTAAAGAGGTATCTCTCCCAAATGGTATAAATATGGAGGATGACAATAATTGCTATACTCTTGGTGTTATTCATGCTATTAATGATGAGAGTGATTATGTCCATGATTTTCCAAATCACAAGCTTGGGGATGCCATGTTTGAGAATATATGTGCTACAATTAAAGTTTGTCCCAAGCTTGCGGATGATATATTTGATGAAGATGATATTTTTAGTTCTTCCACTTTGAATGATCAAAATTATTTTGATGAAAGCATGCCCCCTATCTGTGATGATTATTGTGAGGATACTTATGCTTTGAAGAAGAGGCATGATAAAACTTGTCATACTGTCGAAAACCCCTTTGCTAAACCTTGCTTTTTCATGGTGGATACCATTTGTAGTGCTCAAGTCTTTTACGATACTCCCACTACTATTCTTGAGAATAGATTTCCTTATGTAGAGAGTAGTAAAATTTCTATGCTTGTAGATCATGAAAAGAATGCTTTAAGTTCTGGTTATATTGTTTAATTCATTCACGATGCTACTGAAAATTACTATGAGAGAGGATCATATGCTTCTACTTATTGCAATAGTATCAAGCTTCCTCTCCATATGTTGAAATTTTTGAAGCTATGCTTGTTTTGCCTTCCTACGCTAGTTGATTCTTGCTCCAATAAATTGTTTGCTGCAATAAATTTTGAGTTGATTCTTTTTTCTGCTGATTTCTATGAAATTTCTTCAGACTGTCGTAAGTTTTTAGATTTTTGAAAGTACCATAAGTATACAAAGTATACAGATTGCTACAGACTGGTCTGCTGTTAACAGATTCTGTTTTTGTTGAGTTGGTTGCTTATTTTGATGAAACTATGGATAGTATTGGAGGGTACTAGCCATGGAAAAGTGAAAATACAGCAATCCAACACCAACATAAGTAGAATTTAAGTTTTCTATAGTACCTAAGGAAGTGGTGATTTGCTTTCTCATACTGATGTTATCACGAGTTTCTGTTTAAGTTTCGTGTTGTGAAGTTTTCAAGTTTTGGGTGAAGTTCTTATGGACAAAGAGATAAAGAGTGGCAAGAGCTCAAGCTTGGGGATGCCCAAGGCACCCCAAGAGATTCAAGGATGCCATAAAAGACTAAGCTTGGGGATGCCCCGAGAAGGCATCCCCTCTCTCGTCTTCAATCCATCGGTAACGTTACTTGGGGCTATATTTTTACTCACCACATGTTATGTGTTTTGATTGGAGCGTCTTGTATCGTAGGAGTCTCTATTTATTTTTGTTGTGTCACAATCATCCTTGCTGCACACCTAGAGAGAGAGACATGCAGTCACCGTGATTTTGGCGAGCTTCACTTATATCCTTTGGTAGACAATTCAGCGCACATGTGCTTCACTTATATCTTTTGAGCTAGATACTTTTTATCTATGTGGTTCACTTATATCTTTTAGAGCGCAGCGGTGCGTCGCTTGGTAGTTGATCTATACTTTGAAAGTAGTCTCAAAAGGGGTAGTTATCCAAAGGGATACGAAAACTTCCACCTTCATGTGCATTGAATAGTTTGAGAAGTTTGATTCATCTCAAATATTTTTGAGATATGGTTGTGGTAATATTGAAGTCATGCTAGTAAGGTGCTGTGCATATAGAAATACTTGTGTTGAAGTTAGTGATTCCCGTAGCATGCACGTATGGTGTGTTGGGGAACGTCGCACGGGAAACAAAAATTTTCCTACGCGCACGAAGACCTATCATGGTGATGTCCATCTACGAGAGGGGATATTCGATCTATGTACCCTTGTAGATCGCACAGCAGAAGCGTTAGTGAACGCGGTTGATGTAGTGGAACGTCCTCACGTCCCTCGATCCGCCCCACGAACCGTCCCGCGATCAGTCCCACGATCTAGTGCCGAACGGACGACACCTCCGCGTTCAGCACACGTACAGCTCGACGATGATCTCGGCCTTCTTGATCCAGCAAGAGAGACGGAGAGGTAGATGAGATCTCCGGCAGCGTGACGGCGCTCCGGAGGTTGGTGGTGACCTAATCTCAGCAGGGCTCCGCCCGAGCTCCGCAGAAACGCGATCTAGAGGCAAAACCGTGGAGATATGTGGTCGGGCTGCCGTGGCAAAGTTGTCTCAAATCAGCCCTAAAATCTCCGTATATATAGGGGGAAGAGGGGGAGCCTTGCCTTGGGGTCCAAGGACCCTCAAGGGGGTCGGCCGAGACAAGGGGGGGAGTCCTCCCCTTCCAAACCGAATCCAACTAGGTTTGGAAGGAGGAGTCCTTCCCCTTTTTCCCACCTCCTATTTTTTTTTCTCTTTGATTTTGTTCCTATGGCGCATAGGGCCTTCTTGGGCTGTCCCACCAGACCACTAAGGGCTGGTGCGCCACCCCCAAGGCCTATGGGCTTCCCCGGGGTGGGTTGCCCCTACTCGGTGAACACCCGGAACCCATTCGTCATTCCCGGTAACTCCGAAAACCTTCCAGTAATCAAATGAGGTCATCCTATATATCAATCTTCGTTTCCGGACCATTCCATAAACCTCCGTGACGTCCATGATCTCATCCGGGACTCCGAACAACATTCGGTAACCAACCATATTACTCAAATACGCATAAAACAACGTCGAACCTTAAGTGTGCAGACCCTGCGGGTTCGAGAACTATGTAGACATGACCCGAGTGACTCCTCGGTCAATATCCAATAGTGGGACCTGGATGCCCATATTGGATCCCACATATTCTACGAAGATCTTATCGCTTGAACCTCAGTGCCAAGGATTCATATAATCCCGTATGTCATTCCCTTTGTCCTTCGGTATGTTACTTGCCCGAGATTCGATCGTCAGTATTCGCATACCTATTTCAATCTCGTTTACCGGCAAGTCTCTTTACTCATTCCGTAATACAAGATCCCGCAACTTACACTAAGTCACATTGCTTGCAAGGCTTGTGTGTGATGTTGTATTACCGAGTGGGCCCCGAGATACCTCTCCGTCACACGGAGTGAGAAATCCCAGTCTCGATCCATACTAACTCAACGAACACCTTCGGAGATACCCGTAGAGCATCTTTATAGTCACCCAGTTACGTTGCGACGTTTGATACACACAAAGCATTCCTCCGGTGTCAGTGAGTTATATGATCTCATGGTCATAGGAACAAATACTTGACACGCAGAAAAGAGTAGCAACAAAATGACACGATCAATATGCTACCTCTATTAGTTTGGGTCCAGTCCATCACGTGATTCTCCTAATGACGTGATCCAGTTATCAAGCAACAACACCTTGTTCATAATCAGAAGACCCTGACTATCCTTGATCAACTGGCTAGCCAACTAGAGGCTTGCTAGGGACAGTGTTTTGTCTATGTATCCACACATGTATATAAGTCTTCATTGAATACAATTATATCATGGATAATAAACGATTATCTTGATACAGGAATTATAATAATAACTGTATTTATTATTGCCTCTAGGGCATAGTTCCAACATGGTGAACCGCTATGTGATGAAGTCTGAGCATGATTAGTCTTTTGATTGTCATCCTTTGCGTGGCGGTCGGGATCGCGCGATGGTTTATACCTACCAACCCTTCCCCTAGGAGTATGAATTGAATGCTTTGTTTCGATTACTAATAAACTTTGCAAAAAGTATATGAGTTCTTCATGACTAATGTTGAGTCCATGGTTTAGATGCACTTTCACCTTCCATCATCACTATCTTCTTAGTGCCGTGCAACTTTCGCCGGTGCACAAAACCCACCATTAGCCTCCCTCAAAACAGCCACCATACCTACCTACTATGGCTTTTTCAAAGTCATTCCGAGATATATTGCCATGCAACTACCACCATGACATGTGCCACCACGTCTACATTGCCATTGCATGATCGTAAAATAGCTAGCATGATGTTTCCATTAATGTCTATGCCATGCTAGATCATTGTTACGGTACACTACCGAAGGCATTCCATATAGAGTCATCGTTGCTCTAAGTTTTGAGTTGAAAGTGTGATGATCATCATTGATGGAGCATTTTCCCATGTGAGGAAATAAAAGAGGCCAAAGATGCCCACCAAAAAGAAAGGCCAAAGAGCCCACCAAAAATATGAGAGAAAAAGAGAGAAGGGACAATGCTACCACCTTTCCACACTTGTGCATATTAAGCACCATGATCTTCATGATTGAGAGTCTCTCGTTTTGTCACCACCATATAGCTAGTGGGAAATTTTCATTATATAACTTGGCTTGTATATTCCAATGATAGGCTTCCTCAAAATTGCTTTAGGTATTCGTGAGCAAGCAAGTTGGATGCACACCCACTAGTTTTCTTTAAGAGCTTTCACATACTCTTAGCTCTAGTGCATCATTTGTATGGCAATCCCTACTCATTCACATTGATATCTATTGTTGAGCATCTCCACAGCTTATTGATATGCCTAGTTAATGTGAGCATCTTCTCCTTCTTTGTCTTGCAACCTCCACCACACTCCACACCACTTATAGTGCTAAAACCATGGCTCACGCTCATGTATTGTGTGAGAGTTGAAAAGGTTTGAGAAAGTAAAGGTGTGAAACAATTACTTGGCCAATACCGGGGTTGTGCATTATTTAAATTCGTTGTGCAATGATGATAGAGCATAGCGAGACCATATGCTTTTGTAGGGATAACTTTCTTTTGGCCTTGATTACCTTGCTAGTTTGCTTGAATTATTATTGTCTCCACGTCAATAGCAAACTATTGTTTTGAATCTAACGGATCTGAACATTCATGTCACGTGAGAGAAGTTACAAAGGACAACTATGCTAGGTAGGATGCAACATCAAAAATTCATTCTCTATCACTTCCCTACTAGAGGACGAGCATGAGTTAAGCTTGGGGATGCTTGATATGTGTGCAACGTATCTATAATTTTTGATGGTCCATGCTATTATCTTGTCAACTTTGGATGTTTTATATGCATGAATATGCTATTTTATATCTTTTTTGGGACTAACCTATTAACTCAGTGCCAAGTGCCAGTTTCTGTTTTTTCCGTGTTTTTGGTCCATTTTCAGACGGAGTCCAAATGGAATGAAACTTTACGATGATTTTTTTGGACCAAAAGAGACCCCCGAAGCTTTGGGAGAAGGGCAGATGGGACACGAGGGAGTCACAAGCCCTCACGCCGCCACCACCACCCCGGTGGTGGCGCGCAGGCTTGTGACCTCCTCATAGGCCCAACTGACACAATTCCACCGCCATAAATTCCTATAAATTCGGAAACCCCCAAAAAGAAACCTAGATCGGGAGTTCCGCCGCCGCAAGCCTCTGTAGCCACCAAAAACCAATCTGGAGCCCGTTCGGCACCCTGCCGGAGAGGGAATCCATCTCCGGTGGCCATCTTCATCATCTCGGCGATCTCCATGACGAGGAGGGAGTAGTTCTCCCTCGGGGCTGAGGGTATGTACCAGTAGCTATGTGTTTGATCTCTCTCTCTCGTGTTCTTGAGATGTCTTGATCTCGATGTACCATGGGCTTTGCTACTATAGTTGGATCTTATGATGTTCTTCCCCCTCTACCCTTGTAATGAATTGAGTTTCCCCTTTCGAGTTATCTTATCGGATTGAGTCTTTGAGAACACTTGATGGATGTCTTGCACGTGTCTATCTGCTGTGATCAACTCGCGGGTTTGTGACAATTGGGAACCTATGCATATGGGTTGGCACATGTGGATTCATGTGAGTACTTGATGTATGTTTTGGAGATCAACATGCGGGTTCGTGACATTGGGAACCTATGCACAGGGGTTGGCACACGTTTTGACTCTCTGGTAGAAACTTTGGGGCACTCTTTGAAGTTCTATGTGTTGGATGAATAGATGATTCTGAGATTGTGTGATGCATATCGTATAATCATGCCCATGGATACTTGAGGTGACAATGGAGTATCTAGGTGACATTAGGGTCTTGGTTGATATGTACCTTAAGGTGTTATTCTAGTACGAACTCTATGATGGATCGAACGGAAAGAATAGCTTCGTGTTATTTTACTACGGACTCTTGAATAGATCGATCATAAAGAATAACTTTGTGGTGGTTTCATACCCGACAATAATCTCTTCGTTTGTTCTCCGCTATTCGTGACTTTGGAGTGAATCTTTGTTGCATGTTGAGGTCTAGTTATATGATCCAATTATGTTATCATTGTTGAGAGAACTTCACTAGTGAAAGTATGAACCCTATGCCTTGTTTCCACGCATTGCAATACCGTTCGTGCTCACTTTTACCATTTGTTACCTTGCTGTTTTTGTAATTTCAGATTACAAAAACCTATATCTACCATCCATATTGCACTTGTTTCACCATCTCTTCTCCGAACTAGTGCACCTATACAACTTACCATTGTACTGGGTTTGTTGGGGACACAAGAGACTCTTTGTTATTTGGTTGCAGGGTAGCTTGAGAGATACCATCTTCATCCTACGCCTCCCATGGATTGATAAACCTTAGGTCACGCAATTGAGGGAAAATTGCTACTGTCCTACAAACCTGTGCACTTGGAGGCCCAACAACGTCTACAAGGAGAAGGTTGTGTAGTAGACATCACATTGTCCCTTCTCTCTTTTTCTCTCTTTTTTTATTTGGGCTCTTTGGCCTCTTTTTTCTCTTTTTTTTTATTTGGGCTCTTTGGCCTCTTTTTTTTAGTTTCCTGACATGGTACAATGCTCTAATAATGATGATCATCACACTTTTATTTACTCACAACTCAAAGCTTAGAACGATGATGACTCTATAGGAAATGCCTCCGGTAGTGTACCGGGATGTGCAACGATCTAGCTTGGCGTATGACGTTGATACATCTTGCTAGCTATCTTACGATCATGCAATGGCAATATGAGAGTGATGGAACAAGTCATGGGATGGAACGGTGGGAGTTGCATGGCAATATATCTCGGAATGGCTATGAGAATGTCATAGTAGGTAGGTATGGTTGTTGTTTTGAGGAAGGCATATGGTGGGTTTGTGCAACGACGAAAATTGCAGTGTACTAGAGAGGCTAGAAATGGTGGAAGGTGAAAGTGCATCTATACCATGGACTCACATTAGTCATGAAGAACTCACATACTTGTTGCGAAAGTTTTTATTAGTAATCGAAACAAAGTGCTAAACGCATACTCCTAGGGGAAGGGTTGGTAGGTGTAAACCATCGCGCGATCCCGACCGCAACACAAAGGATGACAATCAATAGATCAATTATGCTCCGACTTCCTAACATAACGGTTCACCATACGTGCATGTTACGGGAATCACTAACTTCAACACAAGTATTTCTAGATTCACAACACCCGAATAACATAACTCTTAATATTACCAAATCCACGTCTCAAAACTAATTGAGAGGAATCAAGCTTCTCTTTCTACTCAATGCTCATGAAGATGGAAGTTTTTGTATTCTCTTTGGGTACCTACCACTTTTGGGACTACTGTTATAGCACAAACCAACTGCCAAGTCACGCACCGCCGTGCTCTAAAAGATCTAAGTGAAGCACAGAGAGCAAAATTATCTAGCTCAAAAGATATAAGTGAAGCACGATGAGCATTCTAGCAAATTCACGATGAGTGCATGTCTATCTCAAAAGGTGTGCAGCAAGGATGATTGTGACACAAAAAAAAGAATAGACTCGTACGATACAAGACGCTCCAAGCAAAACACATATCATGTGGTGAATAAAAATATAGCTCCAAGTAATGTTACGGATGGATTGAAGACGAAAGAGGGGATGCCTTCCCGGGGCATCCCCAAGCTTAGGCTTTTTGGTGTCCTTGAATTTGGCTTGGGACACCTTGGGCATCCCCAAGCTTGAGCTCTTTCCACTCTTTATCCCTTTGTCTATGAGAATATCACCCAAAACTTGAAAACTTGACAACACAAAACTTAAACAGAAACTTGTGATATCATTAGCACAAGAAAACAAACTACCACCTCTTTAGGTAATGTAGCAAACTTGATTTCTATTCATATTGGTGTTAGATTACTGTATTCTCACTTTTCCATGGCTAGTACCCCCGATACTATCCATAGTTTCATCAAAACAAGCAACCAACTCAACAAAAACAGAATTTGTCAAAATCAGACCAGTCTGTAACAATCTGTATACTTTGTATATTTCTGGTACCTAAACAATTCTAAAAAATTACGACTGACTGGGAGAAAGGCATATAAACCAGCAGCAAAAAGAATCAACTCAAAATCTCTTTCTGAATAAAAATGAAAAATAATATCGTGAGCGAAAAGTTTCTGTCTTTTTCCAGCAGGATCAAACAACCATCACCAAGACTAGTCATAAATGTTTTGCTTGGCTCAAACACAAGAAGAAACACAAAAGACACAATCGTAACAGAATTATGATGGTGTGGACGCAACAAAACAGAAGGAAAAAGGTAAATTCATTGGGTTGCCTCCCAACAAGCGCTATTTTTTAACGCTCTTAGCTAGGCATTGATAATTCAATGATGCTCTCATAAAAGATAGCAATCGGACACGAAGAGAGCATCATGAAACATGTGATAAACATGTCTAAGTCTAACATACTTCCTAGGCATATGCATTTTATAGAAAAACAATTTGGCAAGACAACCAATAGTTACCAAATGCAAGGAAGAAGAAAGAGACAATAGCAATCTCAACATAACGAGAGGTAATTTGGTAACATGAAAGTTTCTACCACAATATCTTCCTCTCTCATAGCAATTACATGTGGGATCATAATAAAATTCAACAGTATAGCTATCAGAAAGGATATTCTTTTCATGATCCACATGCATGCAAAGTTGACGCTCTTCAAAAATAGTGGGATTATCATCAACTAAAGTCATGACTTCTCCAAACCCACTTTCAATATTATTTCAAATATCATATTCATCATGAGGCTTAAACAAATTTTCAAGATCATAAGAAAAATCATTACCCCAATCATGATCATTGCAACAAGTAGAGGACATAGCAAAACTAGCATCCCCAAGCTTAGGGTTTTGCATATTTTTAGCATGATTGATACTAATATGATTTATAGTGAAACCATTGCAATCATGCTTTTCATTCAAGGAGCCATCGTGAATCACTTCATGAATTTCTTCATCACGATTTTCAGATTCACGCATCTCAAGCAAAACTCCATAAAGATAGTCAAGTGCACTCAACTCACTAGCAATTGGTTCAACATAATTGGATCTCTTAAAGAGATTAGCAAGTGGGTGAGGATCCATATCACTAGATTTTCAGCAAGCGAAGATGCAAGCATATTGAGGGCACATAGCACACAAGGAAAGGAAAGGAAAACGAAAAAGGCAAATATTTTTGTAAATTTTTGTTTTTCAGAAGTGGGGGACAGGAAAACGAGAGGCAAAAAAGTAAATGCAAGAGATGAGTTTGTGACACTTACTTGGATGAGTTCTTGACTTGATCCTCCCCGGCAATGGCACCAGAAATCCTTCTGCTACTTCTCAAACAACAGCTCCAGAAATTGGCACGTTTACGGAGACTTGGCTTGTGTTGGTTTTTCCCTTGAAGAGGAAAGGGTGATGCAGCACAGGAGCAGTAAGTATTTCCCTCAGTTTGAGAACCAAGGTATCAATCCAGTAGGAGAATCTTGTCAAGTCCAGAGTACCTACACAAACACAAAAGATCTTACACCCAACGCTATAAAGGGGTTGTCAATCCCTTCAAGATTGATTGCAAAGTGAGATCTGAAGGCGGAAAGTGCAACGAAGTAAAATTGTAAGGCTGAAAATATGGTGTGAAGTAGACCCGGGGGACATAGTGTTAACTAGAGGCTTCTCTCAAAATAGCAAATATTACGGTGGGTGAAAAAATTACTGTCGAGAAATTGATAGAACCGCGCAAAGTCATGACGATATCTAAGCCAATGATCATACATATAGGCATCATGTCCGAGACAAGTAGACCGATACTTTCTGCATCTACTACTATTACTCCACACATCGACCGCTATCCAGCATGCATCTAGTGTATTGAGTTCATGACGAATAGAGTAACGCTTTAACCAAGATGACGTGATGTAGAGGGATAAAATCAAACCAATGATGAAAACCCCATCTTTTTACCCTTGATGGCAACAACACGATGCGTGCCTCACTACCCCTTCTGTCACTGGGTGAGGTCACCGCACGGTATGAACCCAAAACCAAGCACTTCTCCCATTGCAAGAATCATAGATCAGGTTGGCCAAACAAAACCCACAACTCGAAGAGAATTACAAGGATATGAAATCATGCATAAGAGAGATCAGAAGAAACTCAAATAATATTCATAGATAATCTGATTATAAATCCACAATTCATCGGATCTTGACAAACACACCGCAAAAGAAGATTACATCGGATAGATCTGCATGAAGATCATGGAGAACTTTGTATTGAAGATCCAAGGGAGAGAAGAAGCCATTTAGCTACTAGCTATGGACCCGTAGGTCTATGATGAACTACTCACGCATCATCGGAGAGGTCATGGTCTTGATGAAGAAGCCCTCCGTATCTGAATCTCCCCTCCGGCAGGGCACCATAACGTGCCCCAGAAGGGATCTTGCAGAGACAGAAGCTTGCGGCGGCGGAAAAGTATTTTCGTTGATCCCTTGCTTTTTTAGGGATTTTAGGGAATTTATAGGAGAAGGAGCTAGGGCAGGGGAGGCCCAGGGAGCCCAGAAGCCTAGGAGGAGCAGGCCCCCCTAGCCGCGCCATGGGGGCTTGTGGCCTCCCCTGGACTCCCTGCCTTGGTTCCCAAGCTTTCTGCGTATCTTCTGTTCCAAAAAAAATCTTTTCGAATGTTTTATTCCGTTTGGACTCCGTTTAAAATCCTCCTCTGAAAAAGGTCAAAAACATGGAAAAAACAGGAACTCGCACTTGGCACTGAGTTAATAAAATAGTCCCAAAAAAGATATATAAGGCATACAAAACATCCAAAGTTTGAGAAGATAAAACCATCAAAAATTATAGATACATTGGAGACGTGTCAGAAATCATTATGGTAAACCCAACCATAGCATTAAACATCCTCTTTACTCCCATACACGCACAATTCCCTTACTCGGGGTGTAAGTTTCTATCTCTCTTGCCACCCAACAAAAGCGAATTATGAACATATTGCAAACCCTCCAGTGTGTACCCTTCACGTATGCGTCTCACATAAGGCACCTTAGGACAACACCATATCAACACACAACTCATATCTAACATCATATCACAATTAACCCGTAGGACAAAACAGATCTACTCAAACATCATAGGTGTTAGAGCATATTTCTCGATATGTGGTTTTGGTAATTGATGACAATCCCTATGGACTAATGGCTTCCCTAAGTTATATTTGTAGGATTTGTCCATAGGCACTTCTTGAAGTCCATCTGTTGGTTTCAAGGAGTTTATATGATGACCAATGTGGTATTCAAGGTATTATCAAAAGATTGGTCTTAAATACACAAGGTTGATCAAGACTAAGTCAAAGAGTATCTCAAGTTGATCAACACACAAAGAGTACATGATGTACCGAGAGGGGTCAAGTGATCCCATGGTATGGTAAGCATTGTCCATTACAGTTTTGTGTACTAACCCATGGTCTTCGTGAGAGTTCTATGTGGGGTTATGTGTACTTTCCAAGGGCTTGCGTCAAGAGCAAGATCTCATACAACCCATGGAGGATGAAGTCAAGTGGTGATCTTCATCAAGATTGCCGTGTGCAAGTTCAAATGGATCATCACGAAGATATCATGGTTGAAGCTTGTCATCCATTGTGGTGGCAATGGACTTGTGAAGATGTACTGAAGAGTGGCTCACCCATAGTGAGTATGGGGGAGCAATCAACTAGACTTCATCAAGCAAATACAATCAAGAAAGGTGGTGCATCTTCAGGAAGTCAAGATCATCATATTCTAGCTCAAGTGGAATATGTGCAAGGTATAGGTTTGCCCTTGATTGGTTTTTCTATTTTAGGATAGGTTGCCATACTGTTACGGGGGGCTCTCAAGTGAGTACCTTGATTGTATCATTCATTGAGAGCTCAAACCATTTGCATCCTTGCATCATCTTTCTTGGTTCTTGTTTGGTGATTCTCTTTGTGAGTTGTAGATCTTATGGTCACCTTCATGACAAGCCCGAGTTCATCAAAAACGGAGTCCATATGCATCTTCTATGATGTTTTTGATGTTCGGAGATTTTTCCGGTTATTTATTCATAGAGGTTTCACATCTCTATATCATTGTCATTTTTATACTGATTCTTATTAAGATTTCTAGTAGCGGTTGGATAACTCTTGTCATCCTGAATCCAACAAGCTTCAGTTTGCTCAATTCAGAGCACGCATGCGTAAGTTATGGCACTTCACGGTAGGTTTTCTCTCTCAAGCAGAAGTACCACTCGGACAGAATGGTAGTACCACTCTAGCGGTACTGCCGCCCTCCCCTAACGGGCTATCTTCCTCTTATATTTTGGTTCTGGCATCTTCGGTGTCTTTTTCCGTTTTTAGCGGTAGTACCGCTTGTGGGGAGCGGTAGTATTGCTTGAGCGGTAGTACCTCTCCGGCGGCACTACCGCCCCGAGATCTTTGCCGTTTCCTCGTTTTTCCTTGAAACTTCCATTCCAGCGGAAGTACCACTCTCCTGAGCGGTACTACCGCTTGTGCACACACTGAGTTTATAGCAGTTGGATTTTGAGGGACCTATTTAAGGGGGAGTTCTTCCCCAATGGTCCCTATCCGTTGAGCTCGCGTTTTCCCCCATTGTTGACCTTCTTTGAGATTTCTAACTCTCAATCCCTCCAATGGTTCTTGCTAGTTCTTGAGGGAAAATAGAGAGGAGATATAGATCCACATCTCCACCAATCACTTTCTCCTCTATGTGAGAGGAACCCCTTGGATCTTGCTCTTGGACTTATTTGTGAGCTCCTTGTTCTTCCTCTCATATTCCACCATAGCTTTTGTTGTTGTGGATGGATTTGACTATAAGGGTCTTGAACACTTTGTCTGTTCTTTCCATTGCATTAGTTGCATCGGCTTGAGTTCTCCACGGCGATACGTGGAAGTGAAAAGTTTGAGAAGCTTGTTACCCTTGGGTGCTTGGTACCCTAGAGATTGTTCTTCACGGATGCTTTGGCGTCCTGGAATCTTGGTGGTTCCTTGGAGCTCAATCATTGTGGTGTAAAGCTCCGGGCAAGCATCAGGGTCTCCAATTAAGTTGTGGAGATTGCCCCGAGCATTTGAGGTCATCGCGGAGCCAGAGTCCATTGTGGTGAAGCTTCGTGGTGTTGTTGGGAGCCTCCAATTAAGTTGTGGAGATTTCCCCAACCTTGTTTGTACAGGTTCAATGACCGCCCTCAAGGGATCTAGAGGCAATAATAAAATAGTTATTATAATATTTCCCATTTCAGGGTAATCGTTTATTATCCATGCTATAATTGTATTGAATGGAAACATAAATGCATGTGTGGATATATAGACAAAACAATATCCCTAGTGAGCCTCTAGTTGACTAGCTCGTTGATCAAGGATGGTTAAGGTTTCCTAGCCATATACAAGTGTTTTCACTTGATGACGGGATCACATCATTAGGAGAATGATGTGATGGACAAGACCCAAACTATAAACGTAGCATATGATCATGTCATTTTGTTGCTATTATTCTCTGCATGTCAAGTATACATTCCTATGACCATGGGATTGATGACCCACAAGTATAGGAGATCAATCGTAGTCCTTTCGATAAGTAAGAGTGTTGAACCCGACGAGGAGCAGAAGGATCTGACAAGTGGTTTTCAGCAAGGTAAAATCTGCACGCACTGAAATTGTCGGTAACAAGTGATTGTGTGGTGAGATGATTCGTAGCAAGCAACAAGTAAAAAAAGTAACGACGGTGCAGAAAAGTGGCCCAATCCCTTTTGTAGCAAGGTACAAGCCTGGACAAAGTCTTATAGGACGAAAAACACTCCCGAGGACACACAGGAATTTCTGTCATGCTAGTTTCATCATGTTCATATGATTCATGTTCGTTACTTTGATAGTTTGATATGTGGGTGGACCGGCGCTTGGGTACTGCCCTTACTTGGACAAGCATCCCACTTATGATTAACCCCTCTCGCAAGCATCCGGAACTACGAAAGAAGAATTAAGAAAAAGTCTAACCATAGCATTAAACTAGTGGATCCAAATCGGCCCCTTACGAAGCAACACATAAACTAGGGTTTAAGCTTCTGTCACTCTAGCAACCCATCATCTACTTACTACTTCCCAATGCCTTCCTCTAGGCCCAAATAATGGTGAAGTGTTATGTAGTCGACGTTCACATAACACCACTAGAGGAAAAACAACATACAACATATCAAATTATCGAACGAATACCAAATTCACATGACTACTATTAGCATGACTTATCCCATGTCCCCGGGAACAAAAGTAACTACTCACAAAGCATAATCATATTCATGACCAGAGAAGTAATGAGTAGCATCAAGGATCTGAACATAAACTCTTCCACCAAATAATCCAACTAGCATCAACTACAAAGAGTAATCCACACTACTAGCAACCTTACAAGTACCAATCAGAGTCGCGAGACGGAAATTGGTTACAAGTGATGAACTAGGGTTTGGAGATGAGATGGTGCTGATGAAGATGTTGATGGTGACGAGTCCCCTCTGATGTGAGGAGTGTTGGTGATGACGATGGCGACGATTTCCCCCTCCGGGAGGGAAGTTTCCCCGGCAGGATCGTCTTGCCAGAGCTCTAGATTGGTTCTGCTCAAGTTCCGCCTCGTGGCAGCGGAGAATCCACGAAAAAGCTCCTCCTTGGTTTTTTAGACGAAACCCTTCATATAGCAGAAGAGCGGGGCCAGTGGGCTAGCAGGCTGCCCACAAGCCCTCATGGCGCGGCCTAGGGGGGGGGTGGCCGCACCGTGTAGGCTTGTGGCCACCTGCACGAGCCCCTCTGGAACTTCTTCGGCCCAGTATTTTTTATAAATCAGGAAAAAAATCCCCATTGATTTTTACGGCGTTTGGAGTTGCGCAGAATAGGTATCTCAACTTTGCTCCACCTTCAAGCCAGAATTCCAGCTGCCCGCATTCTCCCTCTTCATGTAAACCTTGCAAAATTGTACCATGAAGTGAAATAACATCCCTAGAAGCGATAAATATCAACATGCAAACATGATGCAAAATGGACGTATCAGGGATCATGTAACTCACTGACACCAGAGGAATGCCGTGTGTGTATCAAATGTCGTAATGTTACTGGGTGACTATAAAGGTGCTCTACATGTATCTTCGAAGGTGTCCGTTGAGTTAGCATGGATCAAGACTGGGATTTGTCACTCCGTGTGATGGAGAGGTATCTCGGGGCCCAATCGGTAATACAACATCACAAACAAGCCTTGCAAGCAATGTGACTAAAGATTTAGCCACGGGATCTTGTATTACGGAACGAGTAAAGAGACTTGTCGGTAACGAGATTGAAATAGGTATGTCGATACAGATGATCGAATCTCGGGCAAGTAACATACCGAAGGACAAAGCAAATGATATACGGGATTGTTTGTAATCCTTGACATAAAGGTTCAACCGATAAGATCTTCGTAGAATATGGAGGATCCAATATGGACGTCTAGGTCCCGCTATAGGATATTAACCGAAGAGTGTCTTGGTCATGTCTAAATAGTTCTCCAACCCGCAGGGTTTGCACACTTAAGGTTTGGTGACGTTTTCGGTATAGTTGAATTATTGACGTCGGTAACCGAATGTTGTTTGGAGACTCGGATGAGATCCAGGACGCCACGAGTGTCTCTGTAATGGTCCGAAAGCAAAGATTGATATATAGGATTGTTGCATTTGGCTTCCGGAAAGATTTCGGGCATTACCGGAAAAATACCGGGAGTGACGAATGGGTTCTGGGGTTTTACCGGAAGGGGCCACGCACCTGGAAGAGGACCTAATAGGCCCATGGGTGGCTCACCAGCCCTTAGTGGGCTGGTGAGGCCAGCCCAATAAGCCTATTTCGGCCCAAGCAAAAATAAGAAAGCAAAAAAGAAAAAAAGGAAGGAGGTGGACAAGATGGGAAGGAGTCCTCCACCAAACCGAATTGGAGGAGGACTCCTCCCTCTTGGCTCGGCCGACTCCACCTACTTGGAGTAGGAGGCAAGCCACCCTCCCTCTTGTTCCTCCTGAGAGGGTTTTTGCACCCCAAGCCTTTGTGCAGCCCTCTTTCCCTCCACTACTTCGTGACACCCCGTAGCTAGTTTGGTACGACACGGCGAAGCCCTTCAAGTGTAGCTCCACCATCATCACCGCCATGCCGTCGTGCTGCCGGAGAATTCAGTTACCTCTTCGTCTCTCTTGATGGATCAAGAAGGCGGGGATCATCATTGAGCTGTACGTGTGCTGAAAGCGGAGGTGACGTCCGTTTGGCGTTAGATCGGGACGGATCATGGGACGGTGGCAATTTGGATCGCGAAGTCGTTCCACTACATCAACCACGTTTCTTAATGCTTCCCGTTTAGCGATCTACCAGGGTATGTGGATCAAATCTCCCTCTCGTAGATGATCATCACCATGATAAGTCTTTCTGTGCGTAGTAAATTTTTGTTTCCCATGCGACCTTCCCCAAGAGTGGCATCATGAGCTAGGTTTATGCGTAGATGATATCTCGAGTAGAACACAAAAGTGTTTGTGAGCCTTGATGTTCAATTTGCTGCCCTCCTTAGTCTTTTTTTGATTCAGCGGCATTGTTGGATTGAAGCAGCCCGAACCAACTTTACTCGTACACTTACAAGAGACCGGTTTCATCGACAGACATGCAACTTGTTGCATAAACATGACTAGCGGGTGTCTGTTTCTTCAACTTTAGTTGAATCGGATTTGATCGAGGCGGTCCTTGGAGAAGGTTAAATAGCAATTTGCATATCACCGTTGTGGCTTTGCGTAAGTAAGATGTGATCATACTAGATACCCATAGCAGCCACGTAAAACAAGAAACAACAAATTAGAGGATGTCTAACTTGTTTTTGCAGGGTATGCTTGTGATGTGATACGGCCAATGACATGATATGATATATTGGATGTATGAGATGATCATGTTGTAATAGTTAAATATCGACTTGCACGTCGATGCTACGGCAACCGGCAGGAGCCATAGGGTTGTCTTTAAATTTATTTTGCACTTGCAGATGCTCTTGCTATATCGCTAGGCAGTAGCTTTAGTAGTAACATCATAGTTAGCGCGACAACCTCGATGGAAGCACAATGATGGAGATCATGGTGTGGCGCCGGTGACAATGGAGATCATGCCGGTGCTTTTGATTTGCATGTGATGTTAATCCTTTCGTGCACCTTATTTTGCTTAGGACTATGGTAGCATTGTAAGGTGACCCCTCACTAAAATTTCAAGATAAAATTGTGTTCTCTCCGAGTGTGCACCATTGCAACAGTTCGTAGTTTCGAGACACCACGTGATGATCGGGTGTGATAGACTCAACGTTCACATACAACAGGTGCAAAACAGTTGGACACGCGGAATACTCGGGTTAAACTTGACGAGCCTAGCATGTATAGACATGGCCTCAGAACACAAGAGACCGAAAGGTCGAGCATGAATCATATAGTTGATACGATCAACATGGAGATGTTCACCATTGAAACTAATCTCAACTCATGTGATGATCGGACTTGAGTTAGTGGATTTGGATCATGCGACACTCGAATGACTAGAGTGATGTCTATTTGAGTGGAAGTTTATTAGTAATATGATTAGCTAAACTCAATTGTCTTGAACATAGTCTAAGTAACCTTTCCAAAATTGTATGTAGATCAATGGCTCGTGTAGTAGCAACCCTGAATTTTAATACCCTCCTAGAGAAAGCTAAGCTGAAAGATGATGGAAGAAACTTTGTTGACCAGGCTCGTAATCTGAGGCTTATCCTCACGGTTGGCCAAAAGAATTATGTCCTTGATGCTGTGCTATGTGATGCACCACCCGCTACGGCGACCCAAGATGCTTTGAACGCTTAGCAGTCCTATAAGGATGACTAGTCATTGGTTCAATGTGCAATTTTGTATGGCTTAGAACCGGGACTTCAAAGATGTTTTGAACATCATGGAGCATATGAGATGTTCCAGGAGTTGAAGTTTATCTTTGAGAAGAATGCCCGGATCGGGAGGTATGAGACCTCCGATAAGTTCTATGCTTGCAAAATGGAGGAGAACGGATCTGCCCGTGAACACATACTCAGAATGTCTTGGTACTCTCACCGTTTAGCTGAGCTGGGGATTGAACTCCCGCAAGAGGCTATCACTTAGAGAGTTCTTCAATCACTGCCACCTAGCTATAAGAGCTTCGTGTTGAACTATAACATGCAAGGGATGAATAAGTCACTCGCCGAGTTGTTTGTGATGGTGAAAGTCGCAGAGTCATAAATCTAGAAAGAGCATCAAGTGTTGATGGTCAATAAGACCACGATTTTCAAGAAATCGACAAAGCCAAGAACGGTAACTCCAAGAAGAGTGGAAAATCTGTTGCCCCTACGACGAAGAAACCTAAGGTTGGACCTAAGCCGGAAACTGAGTGTTATTATTGCAAGGGAACTGGTCATTGGAAGCAAAACTGCCCCAAGTATCTGGCTGATTAGAAGGCGGCCAACACCAAACAAGGTATATTTGATATACATGTTATGGATGTGTACCTCGCCAGCTCTCATAGTAGTGCCTGAGTATTTGATGCCGGTTCTGTTGCTCACATTTGCAACTCGAAAAAGTAACTGCGGAATAAACGAAGGCTGGAGAAGGATGAAGTGACGATGTGCGTGGGAAATGATTCCAAGGTTGATGCGATCGTCGTCGCCACGCTCTCACTTCAGTTACCATTGGGATTAGTGACGAACTTAAATACTTGTTATTTAGTGCCTGCGTTGAGCATGAACATTATATCTGGATCTTGTTTATTGCGAGATGGTTACTCACTTAAGTCAGAGAATAATGGATGTTCTATTTATATGAGTAATATATTTTATGGTCATGCACCCAATGTGAGGGGTTTGTTTGTATTGAATCTCGATTGTGATGGCAGTCATGTCCATAACATTGAGACCAAAAGATGTAGAGTTAACAATAATAGCACTACTTTCTTGTGCCACTGTCGCTTAGGTCTTATTGGTGTAAAGCGCATGAAGAAACTCAATGTTGATGGACTTTTGGAGTCACTTGATTTCGAATCACTTGACACATGCGAACCATGTCTCATGGGCAAGATGACTAAGACTCCATTCTCCTGAACAATGGAGCGTGCAAGTGACTTGTTGGAGATCATACATACTGATGTGTGCGGACCTATGAGCATCGAGGCGCGTTGTAACATCCCAAATTTCGGAATGTTAATATAATTATTAGATTGATTGTTTGTTTGTTTGAGTGATTGAAACTTGGGTGAAGTTTTGAAACTTTCAAAAAAAACTTTTGAATGAGAGCGAATAAAATGACTTTCTCCTTTTCCTGTGAATTCAAATTCATCTTTTTAAAATCAGCAAGAGGAGATAGCATGACTTCTTCAACTGTAAAGAATTTGAATCAAGGTGGAATTTGAATTCCTTTCGATTTTGCCTTGCATTTTGTTTCTTCTTCACTCACGGAATGCCGGTAACAATACCTTGCCAAGCAAGAGAGAAGGAACATGACCCTCCAAACCCGGGATATTCCTTTAAAATACTTGAACCATAAAACCCAAGTGGTATTTGTAAAATATTTGCAAAAGGAGATAAACCATTTTAGGGATTTTCTGAAAAACATTTTTTTGAAGTATTTATTTTGGCCGTGGAAAAATGTCCATCTTTTTGGATTTATTTTTCTGAAATTTTAAATATATTACACCCTCATATTCCGAGGATATTCTATTTCCTTTTAATCATACTAATACCTATTTTAATAAAAAGGGAATCACATCTCTTATTTTAGGAATGTACTTGGGCCACGTTAGTAAACGAATGTGGCCCAATCCCACCTTCTTCTTCCTCCTCACGACCTTCCTTCTATGGCCATGGCAGAATCTTCCCAGGAAGCTTCCCTCCACCGATTCGCGGGCTCTACTTCCTTCCCTCGACTCCCATCACCACTATAAGAACGCCACTTCCCTCCTCGTTCCATTTTCCCCATCAGCTCACCCTCTCCCTTCCTGTAGACGCCCCCACCATCGTTCTTCCTCCCAAGAATGAGGCAGCAGGAGCCCGTGGCGCCTCACCCTACCCCTGCCGCGCCACCTCCCCACTCCTGTACCCCTGCCACGCCCCCCATGCAACCTCCTCCACCTCGTCGCCCCCTGCAGGCCAACACCACCTCGCCGCCTCCCTGCTAGGAACGCAGGAGCTCGCCAGAAGGACGCGAGGAGCCCAGGACGACGCCACCCCCTCGCCTCCAGGACGCCCTTGACGCTCCTCTCCACAACACCAGTACCTCCTCCGCCTTCCCCCCTCCCCGTCGGTGACCCCCCTTGCCGGAGCAGCCTCTCCTCACTGCCGTTCACCCCTGCCAGCGTTATCTTCCCTGTAGCACACATGTATTTTTTTTAATATTTAGTCGTCTGTTTTCAAAACAGAAACAATTCTAATTTTGTTTTCTTAATAATTTTTATTCTACAAATCCAATTAAAGTGATTATTTTTGCATTAGATCACACATTTCTTGTAGTTTCTGAATATATATAATCTGATTATGTTTATATTTATAAAATTATAGTTAGAATAGATTTGGCTTAAATCTTGTTTTGCTTATACCGGGAGATTAAAAATAGCTTTTTAATTAATTCTTTCTGATACTGATCACTAGTGATCTTATTTATCAGTAGGTTCAGTTTCAGAATTTGTGAGATATCTTATCTAGGTGTTTTCACCAAAACAGATTCTGATTTGGTTATGGAAGACATTTTTTCACCGTGTGCTATAGCTATTTTCTCATTAGATGCTTTATTTTGATTTCTTGTCATTCTGGTGCTTATTGTGTGAAATTGTCTGTGTCGATAGATTATCCGGAGTGCGAAGCTTGTTATCTAGACGCTCTCGAGCTCGACAACCACCAGCAAGGCAAGTCACGTTGATCATATTCTACCTATGTTTTATATGCATAGTAGTACTATCTTCTTCACCCAATTGCATGCAAAGTAGGTACTTGGAAATTTGGATCGTGATGTAGTATCATGTGGTAGGCACCCATTACCCTTGTTACTTTGGCCGGGATGTTATTGTGCTATGCTCCTATTAGACGGGGTTTGGTTGAGTGTTTATCATGAGTGTTGTGAGAACATAATAATCAAGATCTGAAGACTCAAAGACTAGCAAGACCTCAGAATGAAATGTACCTCTGTGTGAAGGATGGTTTAGATGGGCTCCCTGGGGAAACCATTGGACGACCCATGATGCATGGAGAAGCGCCATGACATCTTGCAGAAAGCTTCACCCAGGCACGAAAAGATGGATGGATACTTCAAGACCCAAGCCTTACCTGCACAACCAGAAGTCATTATGGGCTCTGGCTTGGTTGGACAATGTGGTGACTCTGGACAGGTGGTGCTACGAGATGTAGAAGAACGGTAGGATTGGATGGGAACCGTCAGAGTCTTAGAGGAACCCGTTGAAAGACCATGTTTTGATCATGCGGTTCTCAAACACCCTGAAGTGCGAGGATTTCAACGGAGGCGATCAAATCTTGTGGGGAATGTGTGCAAAACTCTGCAGAGTACTCAAACCTGATCGATTAGCCGTGTCCACGGTCATGGACAACTTGAGCCGAAGGAACTGAAACTATCAGGAATTCTCAACACCAATAAATCTTATTGATGTGGGTAATATTTATAACTTGGGTATGAGAACTGGTTGGTGGAACCATCTCATTTACAACCAACAATGTAGTAATATTTGGTTTTAGCCCCTCTCTTGTTGTAGGAGAAAAATTTGCTTTCCGCTAAAAACTTACAGCCCCACTGTCGGGACCCCGATCCTAAGTCATAGGAATCCAGCCTGTAACACATCGCATCCCTTTGCGGTCTCACGCACGGTTGACTCGATGGCTGCAACCTTACCTTAGCCGGGACCGTTTGCGCCTTTTGACTCACGTATGCAATTGTGTCACTAGCATTCCAATGTCAAAGAACCCGGATCGACAAGTCTAGTCATAAACCAAAGTGGCAGTACCGCACAAGGACATGCATACATGACCCAACAAAGCAGGTGTCGGTCACCAGCGAGTGTAGACGAGTCGTAGCAAGCTACAAGGACTCCATTACATCGCGTGACATTTCCCCAAAGCGGACAGACACAACAGCTAAGAAGGACACATGCCGGTCAACCAATGTGTCCAGAGCAGTAGCGAGCTACCATGGCTCGTAGGATCACAAAGGGGCATTTCCCTGTAAGGAGTGCTACTAAAGATCACGGCTAGGTAATTGAACCCCATACATATCAAGTACAACACACGTATGCATGGCATACCAATATGTATAGATACATCGATGGCATCACAACATAACCATAAACATACAAGCTTTATTTAAGAGGCTCGGAAGAGCCACACATATAATATTACAAAGTAAGGGTCTCACGACCCATCATAGCAGTCATTCAGTTACAAGCCAACGGAAGTGTTTAAAACTGTCTGAGTATAGACAGGTGCAACTAGAAGGCACATGGCCGGACTATACTACAGACCCAACCTAGGGCCAGATCGTAGCTGGGACACCAGCTACTCGTCGTCGTCGATGTCTATGAAGAACCCCCCATTAGGGTCATTAGCAGCCTCTGCAACATTTATTAAGCAAACATGAGTACGGAGGTACTCAGCAAGACTTTAGGATAACTATCTACTCATGCAATGTATCAATAAGGTATTGTGGGGTTTCATGCGGAAAGCCAGCATTTGACTCGTGGCTAGACAACTTGCATTTTAAAATAATTTTGACAACTTGGTTTCTTGCACACGAGTCCACTAACACCACAACAATACACCATCGTGGAATCATTCCGTCTCCATACGGAAATGCCGTCCACGACACTCACGCTTATCTTGACAATTTTATGAGTAGCCATCTAAGTTATCTATGAACAACATATGTCTCCAAGTAGTCCATATCCGCGGACGCCGCTATTCGAATAGATCATAACCCTGCAGGGGTGTACTTCGTCACACACGCTCTCGCCACTTATCGCCATGTGCACGTCATGCACCTCGGCAACCTTCAAGCGGAAGCCTAGCGAGGGAGTTGGCCACGACCGTTAACCACACTAGTACCTATCTGAGGGTAACCCGCACGAAAGTCCGGCCGAGGTTTCCGCCACGGCCCCAAATGATGTGCGCAGGGTTCCCAAGCCCACCATCCGGGTGCCACTTGGTACACCGTGCCACTGCCTACTGCATCACAGCCCACCTCTCAGGTCAGCACCATGCACGGCCTCCAGCATGACTATAAACACCAGAAACTACTTGCAACTCCTGGACCGAGTACTAAGCGATTAATAAGTCGAGCGGGGTCATATTTCAGGGCCCAGCATGTGGTAGTATCTAGTCTTGGATTACATACACGGAACTCAGTTCCTAAGGACGGTTCCAATGAAACAACCCGCCATGTACTCCTACACAGCCTTTCACCGGTACCTTTACCAAATCAGGTTCAACACACAACCTTTGCTTACCGAGCACATTCTCACGATTCTGTTCATCTCTCAGATGATAGACCATACACAACTCTAAGCATAGCATGCATAGGAGGATAATACACATCATGGCTCAAGCAACTACCAGGTATGCTAGGTTGCAAAGTTCGGCTATTTACTGTGACAAGGATAGGTCATGCAAAGGAAGTGGGTTCAACGAACGTGGCAAAAGCAATTGAAGCATTTGATCCTAATGCAATAAGTAAGTGCAGGAGCAAGAACATGGGATTTATCGGAATGATCAAAATGGTTGCTTGCCTTGTTGCTCAGAGGAGTGACAATATCCGTCAGACGGATATTCGGTGGAATCCGGGGGAGCAGAGCCTACCGAAAGGAATGACATCAATCAATATCAAGCATATGCAATCAAGATGATGCATGAGCATGGCATGAGAATGCAAGGTGATATACTATTATAACTAACATGTATTAGGTTTGAAGTTGATTTGCATCAAACTCAAATATCACTTCAAACGACGTATTCTTGGATACCATTTTAATTGATTCGACCTGATGCTCAGATCAACTTGATGTTAACATGCATGGAATGACATGTTAGGTTGATGGTTTGTAATTAGGACAGTATTTGATCATGTCAATCATAGTGAAATTTAAATATTTTCCATATTCCATTTATAAAGTATTTATAAGAATTGACTTATTCATTAATCTATATGTTTGGGTGCTATAACATTTTCAAACATGTTTGAAAATGGCATATTCAGATTCCTTGGATTTTTCTGATACTTTTTCATATATAAATTATTTTTATTGAAGTTACAGATTAATTTCTATGAATTTTTGAAGTTTTAAACATTTCTGGAATTATTCTTATACTGGAAAATCCCTTTACTGCATCAGCATGACATCAGCAGGTCCAACTAGCCGTTGAAAGTCAAACCTGACGAGTGGGACCCACTAGTCAGTGTCTCTGGTCAGTTTTAGATTAAAATTAAACTTAATTAGCTAATTAATCTCACTGGACCCACATGTCAGTGACTTATCAAATTATTTGATTTTATTTTTATTATTTCTAAACTCCCAGAGGCTGGCCCCACACATCAGTGGCTGAGGCCAGCTGAGATCCACCGGCGGCAAGGTCGTCCTCGCCGGCGGGGAGCCTCCGGCGAGCACCAGTACGTCGGAGGGGCTCGGAAACGGCGCACAGGGGGCCAAACTCGTTGTGGAGAGCACCAGAGGAACGACACTTCTCCCGCGGGTTCATTTTTGCACTTGGCTGGGGCTGATCTGGCCGGAGATGATGCCGGCGACGAGCTTGGCGGCGGCCAAGGTTCGGGCTTCAGCGGGGTCTTCTATACAGAGGGAGTTACGCACGGGACTTAGCTCCTACGACATCTACGCGATGGCCTGAAGCTGCTGGTGGCCTCAGAAGGACGATCTGATCACCGGAGGGCTACCGGCGACGAGCTCCCGCGGCAGATCTCGTCGGGCTCCGATGGAACTAGGCCTAGAGGAGGGGATCGACGTGGAGATCTTAGGGGAAAGATGCGCAAGCTCACGAGGAGTGCAGTGGTGGCGCTAGCTTTCTCAGGGACGGCCTGGAGAGGAAGAACGCCGTCGACGAGCTTCGGTGACCCGAGGAAGAAGACGACTGCGTCTCGTCGTTTCACTGCGTCTCGGCGTCGGGCTCGTGGCTAGAAAGCTTCAGGGAGTTGCGGCGGACCTATTGCGCGGCTAAGGAGGGAGAAGGGTAGGCTAGAACGACGGTGAGCTCGAGCTCTGCTCGGGCTCCAATGGCGGCAGAAAGAAACGAGGCAGAGGGGGAGAATGAGCTGGGGAACGGATAGCTACGAGCTCGGGGAGGTTATCCCCGTGCTTGCCAGCGCGAAGCGGCGGCCAGGCAGCCATGGAGCTGCGTGGAGGCGCGCGGCGACACGGCGGCCACCTCGTGCTCCTACTGGTGAGGAGGAAGACGACAGGAGCAGATGGGCCGGGCCAGGTGAGCGTCAGGTAAGGTTTTTCTCATTTTCTTTCTGATTTGTTTCTGTTTTTTCTATTTCATTTACTTTCTATTTATTTCAGCTCCCAAATAGTTTGTAAAAACTATTTTAAACACACCAGAATTTTTGTTGGAATATTTCCAACCATTCCCAAAGTTTTCAACATTTTTGAAAGTTTAAAGTTTCTGATTTCAAAATTTAAAACTTTAAACCGGTAGCTTTTTGCATTTATTTAAAATGCTTAAAGTGTCAAGAAAAAGGTTTTCTTCATTGCTTATTTACTTTCATGATTTATCAGAACGATTGAACTTTTCTTGAGGCCATTTTGGGTTCATTGATTTTAACTAGTTTGAATTTCCTTTAATTTGAGAAGTGGCTAGGGTTTGTTGAATTTTCCTTCACCACTTACTTTGTTCTTGTTGAGAATTTCCTAGATGCAATGCAAAGAAAACATGAGC
Source organism: Hordeum vulgare subsp. vulgare (assembly GCF_904849725.1). Lineage (NCBI taxonomy): Eukaryota > Viridiplantae > Streptophyta > Magnoliopsida > Poales > Poaceae > Hordeum > Hordeum vulgare. The sequence continues at coordinate 155,156,051 of NC_058519.1, read as the reverse complement.
ACAAAGCTAACTTGCTTAAGGGGTCAGGGATGTGACAACTCACCCCCACTCAAAAGAATCTCGTCCCGAGATTTAGAAGTCCTCGGGAATAACGCAGGATACTCAAGTCGGAGACGATCCTCTCTTTCCCAAGTTGCCTCCTTTTCAGAATGATTTGACCATTGAACTTTAAGAAACTTGAGATTTCGACGTCAAGTGGTACGCTCAGCTTGATCAAGAATACGCACGGGGTATTCTCGGTATGAAAGGTTATCTTGGAGATCAAGTGTTTCGTGGTCCACTTCACGGATAGGATCCGAAAAGCAACGCCTGAGTTGCGAGACGTGGAAGACATCATGAACCTTGGAAAGATGCAGAGGAAGTTCCAACTGGTAGGCAACTTCTCCTCGTTTGGCAAGAATGCAAAAAGGACCAATGTAACGAGGAGCCAACTTGCCCTTCATACCGAATCGATGGGTACCCTTCAAAGGTGTAACCCGAAGGTAAGCCTTCTCGTCAACTTCAAAGGTCACACGTTTATGATGACGATCATATTGGCTCTTTTGACGAGACTGGGCTGTTTTCAACTTTTCACGAATTATGCGAACCTGTTCTTCTTCATCCTGGATCATATCCGGGCCAAAGAGTTGCCTCTCTCCGGTTTCTGACCAATTAAGAGGTGTTTGACATCTTCGTCCATAGAGAACTTCAAAAGGAGCTTTGCCCAAGCTTGATTGATAACTATTGTTATAAGCGAATTCGGCGAATGGGGGGCACTTCTCCCAATTCATACCGAACGATATAACACAAGTTCGGAGCATATCTTCTAGGATTTGATTCACTCTTTCTACTTGACCACTTGATTGGGGATGGAATACAGTGCTAAAAGATAAGTGAGTCCCCAGGGCATTCTGAAAACTTTCCCAGAAGCGAGAAGTAAAGATACTCCCACGGTCCGAGTTAATCTCCAAGGGAACACCATGAAGAGACACTATTCGAGAGACATATAACTCTGCTAGCTGGCTAGCTGTTATACTCTCACGAACAGGAAGAAAACTAGCCACTTTGGAAAGACGGTCAATGACCACAAAGATAGCATTATTTCCTTTCTTGGTCTTGGGAAATCCGGTAATGAAATCCATGCTAACTTTATCCCATTTCCATTAAGGAATAGCTAGAGGTTGAAGGGTGCCAGCAGGCCTTTGATGTTCTGCCTTAACTCGACGACAAACGTCGCAGTTAGCAACAAACTCAGCAATTTCTCTCTTCATCCTAGTCCACCAGAACCTATGGCGTAGGTCCTGATACATCTTAGTACTACCGGGACGAATGGTGAGAGGAGAATCATGGGCCTCCTTAAGGATTAACTGCCTTAGATGTGGGTTCTTAGGAACCACTAGACGATTCTGGAAGAACACAACACCTTGATCGTTCATGGAAAATTCTTTAGCGTTTCCGCTAAAAATATTCTCCTTGATCCGTGATATACCCTTGTCACGCTTTTGGCCAGCTATAATTTGATCCTTAAGGGTAGGCTTCGCCACCAGGGTAGAAAGGAATCCTTGAGGAACAATATGAAGATTCAACTTCCGAAAGTCCTCATAGAGATGTGGTTGACCTTGTTGTAGCATGAAATTGTTACAATAAGATTTACGACTTTGTGCATCGGCCATAACATTGGCCTTCCCCGGGGTGTAAGTTATCCCTAAGTCGTAATCCGAGATCAACTCAACCCACCGTCTTTGCCTGAGATTCAAATCCGGCTGGGTGAAGATATATTTCAGACTTTGGTGATCAGTGAATATTTCGCAACGATTACCCAGAAGGTAATGTCGCCAGGTTTTTAGTGCATGGACCACAGCTGCAAGCTCAAGGTCATGTGTGGGATAATTATCCTCATGTGGACGCAGCTGTCGAGATGCGTATGTGATCACATGACGATCTTGCATGAGAATGCAACCTAATCCTTGTCGCGAGGCGTCGCAATAGATAACAAAGTCCTTAGAAAAATCTGGTGGTAGCAACACAGGTGCGGAAGTCAGGCGACTTTTCAGTTCCTGAAAACTATGCTCACACTGTGGTGTCCACTCGAACTTTTTATCCTTCTTGAGGAGTTCAGTTAGAGGCTTTGCAACCTTGGAGAAATTCTCGACAAAGCGGCGACAATAGCTCGCTAGACCAAGAAAACTCCTAACTTGCTTAACTGATTCAGGTTGAGTCCAATCAAGGATAGCTTGAACGCTCTCGGGATTGACAGCAATACCCTTACCAGAGATTACGTGACCTAGATAGGTCACTTCTGGTAACCAAAATTCACATTTTGAAAACTTGGCATAAAGGCGAGTAGATGAGAATATCATCGAGGTATACCACTACGTATTTATCCAAATACTACATGAAGATTGAATTCATCAAACGAGAGAAGGTGGCTGGGGCATTGGTTAAACTGAAGGACATGACAGTGTACTCGTATTGGCCATAACGAGTAACAAAGGCCGTTTTTGGAATGTCCCCGTTCTTGATCTTGATTTGATGGTATCCCAACCTCAAATCCATTTTGGAGAAGACTGAGGATCCAGCGAGCTGATCATACAGATCGTTGATCCTGGGGAGCGGATACTTGTTCTTTATGGTGACCAGATTAACTGGTCGGTAATCTACAACCATCCGATCCGTTCCGTCTTTCTTCTTGACGAAGAGGATGGGGCAAGCCCAAGGAGAAGAGCTAGGACGAATGAAACCTTTATTCAAGGCCTCATCTAGTTGCTTCTTAAGTTCGGCTAGCTCCAGGGGTGCCATCTTATATGGTGTTCTGGCTATTGGGACAGTTCCCGGAACAAGATCTATCACAAACTCTACATCTTTGTCAGGTGGAATTCCCGGCAGTTCCTCTAGAAAGACATCCAGAAAGTCACGGACTACCGGAATGTCTTCAAGTTCCAGAAGAGGGTTGGCATTTGGCAAATCGAGTAGAAACATTTACTATCTCACCCGAGGGATGGGTAAGCTGGACATTTCTAGAATGAGTATCAATCTTGGCATAGTGAGCTGACATCCAGTCCATACCCAAGATGATATTAATATCCAAAGATTTCAAGGCTATCAATGAGGCTATAAAAACTAGCCTGTCTACTAGAATTTCATTGCCATAGGTTATCCTAGAGGTTTGCCATTTACTACCAGGAGTTTGGACAACCAATGGAATTGGCATATCACAAAAAGACATGTTATGCAACTGTGTATAACTTTCTGAAATGAAAGAATGAGAAGAGCCAGTGTCAAAGAGAACAGACGCTGGGTGATGATTAACAAGAAGCGTACCCAGTATGACGTCGGGATCCTCTACAGCTTCTTCTGCTGAGACATAGTTCACACGGCCACGTGCAGGAGTTGGCTTCACATAGTAAGCTTTGCCCGACTTGCCTTGCCCGACGGACTTTCCGGGTTGCTTGGCACCCACATTTTGAGGACACTCACGAGAATAGTGCCCTGGTTCTCCACACTTGTAGCATATCACTTGGTTCGCACGTGGTGCAACATTGCTAGCTGGACCACCATAGGTTTTTGCTGGAGGGTTGGTCTGATTCGTCTGAGGCACCATGTAGGATGGCCTCGGAGTGTATCTTGGCGGCAGAGAACTGTTCAGAACCCACAGCCTTCGTTTTGGGAACGCGGAACCAGAAGACGAGCCAAAGTCACGGGAGTGCTTCCTTCTGGCTTCAAAGTCAATATGACCAGTCTCGGCACTGATCGCCTTGTTGACCAGGGCTTGAAAGCTTGCACACTCGTGGAGACGCAGATCACGACGAAGCTCAGGGCTCAGACCCTTACGGAATCTTGCTTGCTTCTTGGCGTCAGTAGACACCTCCTTTGTTGCATAGCGGGCGAGGTTACTGAACTCGCGGCTATAGGCATCCATGGTCAACTTGCCCGGAGTGAAGGCACAAAACTCCTCTCTCTTCCTGTCCATCAGGCCCTCTGGAATATGGTGCAGATGAAAAGCTGCACTGAAGTCTGCCCATGTGGCTGCTGGTTCAGCGGGACGCATAGCTTCAAAGTTCTCCCACCACAGATTGGCGGGTCCTTCCAGGAAGTACGCCGCAAAGGTCACCTTGTCGGCCTCAGAAACATTCGCAGAGCGAATCTTGCGTGCGATGCTGCACAGCCAGTCATCAGCGTCGAGGGGATCGACGGAATGATGAAACTTTGGAGGATTCAGCTTCACAAAGTCGTTGAGGGACACTGCGGCATTCCTAGGCTGACGAGCCGTATTCTGCTCAATACGCTCTAACAGTCTGTAGCGACCCGACTCAAGATGAGTCAAGCCTCTGTGTTTCGGTGCCATCCCTGGATCAGTATGCTGGCACACACAGTACATCAATGTATATATCAAAGTGCAATCACATGTAAATAGCGTAAAACTGATATATACCTTAATTATTTCAGCGGAAGCAGTCAAGGGAGTGGAGTCCCAATAAACACCAACGACAAGTTGAGTGTAGACCGTAACCCTGAATCGTACTCTTACTCGTCGAAGAAAAATATCTGCAACATAAGACGTTGCAGCCGTGTAGGTCAGCATATTGAATATGCCGGCAAGTCACATAAGAGGGGGTAAAAAGTAATCATCTATACTATATGCATATATGGCAGGTGGGGGCTATAAGTTTTTAGCAAAAAGCAAATTTTCTCCTACAACAAAAGAGGGCTAAAAGCAAAATGTTACTACATTGTTGCTTGTTAACGAGATGGTTCCGCCAACCAGTTCTCGTACCCGAGTTGTCAATAATTACCCTCATCAAATATATTTAATGGTGTTGAGAAATCCAGATAACTTCAGTTCCTTTGGCTCAAGTTGTCCATGACCGTGGACACGGCTAATCGATTAGGTTTGAGTACTCTACAGAGTTTTGCACACGTTCCCCACAAGATTTGATCGCCTCCGAGTATGTCCTCGCACTTCAGGGTGTTTGAAGACCGGATGATCAAAACATGGTCTTTCAATGGGTCCCTCTGAATCCCTGTCGGTGCCCATCCATTCCTACCGTTCTTCTACATCTGCTAGCACCGCCTGTCCAGAGTCGCCGCGTTGTCCAACCAAGCCAGAGCCCATAATGACTTGTGGCTGTGCAGGTAAGCCTTGGGTCTTGAAAATATCCGTCCGTCTCTTTGAACCTGGGTGAAGCTTTCCGCAGGATATCATGGCCTCTCCAGCATCCCGGGTCATCCACTGGGTTCTCCAGGGAGCTGATCAACCGTCCTTCACCCAGTGTTGCATTGCGTCCGAGGTCTTGAAAATCTTGTCCTAACCGGTCTTGATTATTTAATCAACCTCACATCACTCGTGATATCCACTTAATCGAAAACCCGTCTACTCAAGCATAGCAATATGAAATTTGTCGTCCCGTGGCCAAGTATCGGGGTTGTTGTGTGCCTACCACATGATACTACAATATATACTAAATTTCCAAGTACCTAAGCAGCATGCAATTGGGCATAGGATGGTAGAACTACGATGCATAAAACATAGGTGATAATATGATCAAAGTGACTTGCCTGTGATGTTGACGAAGAATAATTTCTCGAGAAAATAACTTGATAGACTACTCGTCACTCTCCGATGAAATCTATATAACAAACATATCATTCATATAAGCACTCATACTAGCAATCATTCTAATAATCAAAACAAAAGAGAGAGCGAATAGGAATCCGAAAGAAACTTCAAATAAGACTAGGGAGTCTTCTACTACGTCAAACACTAAATAGTTTTTGTCTAACAGAAAATAACAAGGAACTAAGATACAAGTTTAACTAAGATAAAATAAAGTATTTTTCACAAAACTTTTTGAAAGTATTCCCAAACGGGATTTGAAACAATGGTAAAAACAATTGCAAGTTACTAAGGAACTAGAATTGTTTTCATGAAAACAAATAAAAATAAAATAAAAAGTTGTTGCAAAACTACTGTTTAACTAACAGAAACAAAACATAATAATGTTTATGAAATAATAAAGAAAATATTTGGAAACAAAAGTAGAAAAGGAATTAGCCGCAACCCTAAAAGAGGTGAAACAGAAATTGTTTCACATGAAACAGTGAGCTCAAATACTCAAACAAATCTTAAATGTTTACCACTGCTAAACAAGATCACTAGTGATCAGTACCAAAACGAATCAAATTAAAAGCTATTTTTAAACTCCTGGAATAGGCAAAACAAGGTTTAAACTAAATCTGATGTATCTTATATTTGAAAAATTCAAACATAGACCAATTATATGTTTTTAAACACTACAGGAAATTTGTGAGCTACTGGAAGAAGAATCACTATCATTGGACTTCGGGATCAAAAGTTAGAGGCTAAACAAGATTGAAACTTTCTGTTTTTGCAATTTAGACACAAAAAACTGAAGCTAACTATCTACAAATAGGGGGTACACGTGGCATGTTGCTATAGGCTGCGGGTGCTTTTTGTTTCAAGGCTAGGAGCAAACGGCCGAAGCTAACAAACTCGCTGGCTAAAAGAATAAGTGAACTAAAAACCGCTGGTTTTCTACTCTAAACCGAAAGGTTATCCTAAGATCTAATCTACACCATCTACTAGAGATCTAAGGGCTACAAAATAATAAAAGAGAAATAACAGAGAGAGGAGAGGTTACCTTCGGCTGGGATGGTGCTCCCGTGCTGGTGCTGGTGGCGAGGTGGGGGTGGGGTGCCGGTGGGGTGGGGAGGGGCCGGCGGGAGTGGGGAAGGGGGGGGCGAATGTGGGGGGGTGCTCCTGGTAGGGGAGGGGGCGAGGTGGAGAGGGGGGGGGGGGCTGTAGGGGGGGGCGAGGTGGAGGAGGAAAGTTCCTGGCATGGTGGTGCTGGTCGCTGGTTGCAGGGGAGGAACCGAAGGGTGGAGGGCGACGGGGTGGCAAGGGGGTGGCGGTGGAGGGGCCGAGGTGGTGGGGAGAGGTGGCCGAAGGGTGGAGGTGGAGGAGGTGCAGCGAGGTGGTGGAGGAGTTCTCTGGTGACGTTCTCCGGTGCCGACTCCGGCGAGGGGTGCGCGAGCTAGAGGCGAGGAGAGGCGGCGGTTTCAACGGGAATGGAACGAGCAGGACGAGGGGCTTCTTATAGAGGCGACGGGAGGCGCTGGGAAGGTATGTGCGTCGCGAATCCCGGAGGTGGGGATCTCCCTCTCCATGGATGGAAGGTTTCCTGTCACGTGGAGAAGAGATGGAGGTAGGAGATGATCTCTGTTGGGCCAAAATAAGGTAAGGTTTTAATGGGCCAGGAGGTATTCCTAATAAAAGTGATTTCCTTCCTATTTTCAAAACTAGGAAACTAAAACGTTAAAAAGGAAATCAAATCATTTCGAAATAAAGAGTTTTTATATACTAAAATTATCAGCAAAATAAAATATAGATGATGGGCATTTTTCCACGGCAAAAATAAGAACTTCAGAAAAAATGTTTTTCCAAAAATCCCTAAAAGCATTATTTCTTTTTGCAAATAATTTTCAAATGATCCTCTAAGTTTGAGGGTTCAATTAACTTTCAAAATGCCCGTGGGTTCGAGGGTCATGTTCCTCCGCTCTAGAATGTATTTCCCGGCATTTTGTTGCACGAAGAAAACGAATGGAAATGCAAAAGAATTGAATGCAAATATCTCCGTTCAAATTCTTTGTGGTTGAAGAAGTCATGTCATCTTCTCTCGTTGCTTTTAAAAGATTGTATTTGAATTCACCGGAGAAGGGGAAAGTCATTTTATTCCCTCTCATTCAAAAGTTTCGAAAAGTTTCAAATTTCACACAAGTTTCAGTCACTGAACAAACAAACAAACAATCAATCTAATAATTATATTAACATTCCAAAATTTATAATTTTGGGATGTTACACAGTCGGTTGGTCTCCCTTTTGTTTCTCTCTGCCTCAAGCATAACTTCCGCCAGAGAGGACGGGTGAGGCAGGTCTTCCTGCGACGCTTGACTACCCTCGCCTTGCTCATGACCAGGGGCACGGTTCAACCTGGTGAACACCATCCTGACAAACAAACTCACAGCTTAGACCAATATCATATCAATACTAGCTATGGATTAAGAATGTACTGAACACACGGAAGGCGGAAATGAATATACGAACAACATGGTAACAAGCAACTGCTATATATACACCATGGTTCATACACACCCTTACATAGTTCAGTACAACCTTAACCGAAGAGCAACTACTGAAATTATGAAACTACTCATCAGAGGCTTACAAGCTTCCTATACATTATTTATCTAGGCCTCCGGAACTCGTTTCACATCACACGCATACTTCACAAGTCACACAGGACTGTGAACGTACGGCTACTACCATACTATCCTTCCGGTCACAGCTCAGGCATCCGCATAGAACATCCCATAGAGATTACCTCCATGACCTAGAAGCTCAACCTGCGGATCAGGAAACACTCTAGCATGAGATCCCTGGGATCCATAAGGACACGGGTGTGGCCTTGGTCCCCTGACTGGTGGTACGAGGGGCCCCCGAAGAGGGGTGACTCCTCCTATAGCTGGCCAGTCAACGTGGGCCGGAAGATGGGTCCTAACAGGGTTTAGCATCTCCATATCTCCGTACCCTGTCTGGACTACCGGTGCCAGCTGCGTCAAAGCTGTCCAAAGACGGGCACGGGTAGCATAAAGCTCCATGCGGAGAGCACGAGCATCCCTGTCTCTGTTCTCTAGCATCTCAACAGTGGACTGCAGTAGTGGATCCTCCATAGAAGAATCAAAATAGCCTCCGCTGAGGTATCCCTCTTCACCAGGCTGAGAGGCCGGAACATAGCAGAACTCTGACTTCTGCAGCAGTGCATGTCTCGGTCTCATAATGGTCAGCATTGAAAAGGCAACATCTTGTACTGCCATGTCAACAGTGACTCCCAACCCATAGGACCAATGGATTGGCTCCTCAGCTCCAGGCTAGTCTGGAAATACCCTAACAGTGCAGATGTACTGGCTCTGGTTGAATTCTCGGTACTGTTCCTCCACTGTGTACTCGGGGTACCAGCGGTAACCGCACACCGACATCACCCTGACCAGCATGGCCGTATGACCTGGTACATCAATGCACCTGGTCAGACGTACCACCTGACGAGAAGGACGGCCAGGCATCTGTAAATAGGGAGTAATGGAAAAGCATTAGAGCTTCGAATGCAAAATTGGGTAGCATAACGGCTGTAAATGCTCAAAAACAAATTTTGAGACAACCCAAAATGGAATAGCGTAACCACTCAACTATCAAGTTCAACTCTCTGATCATCCAACTTACTTCCTTTTTCCTAGGAATGAAAGAAACCCAAATATCTCTTGACCGGTAGTCCTATAATCTACCGATCAGAAACACGAGCCTAGAAGAAGATGAGTAACCTAGTCCTTAATTCCCACAGAAAAGACGAGGATGTCCAGAATAGAATAACTTGAGAAGAGAACAAGAGTCTTACGTTCCCTTCCACAAACAATTCCCTTATATATAACTAAAGCAATTCTAGACTCAACTTCGACCAGTTTGGCTTAGTAATCCTACAGTCAGTCAGGCTCTGATACCAACGTTGTCGGGACCCTGATCCTAAGTCATAGGAATCCAGCCTGTAACACATCGCATCCCTTTGCGGTCTCACGCACTGTTAACTCCACGGCTGCAACCTTACCTTAGCCAGGACCGTTTGCGCCTTTTGACTCACGTATGCAATTGTGTCGCTAGCATTCCAATGTCAAAGAACCCGGATCGACAAGTCTAGTCATAAACCAAAGTGGCAGTACCGCACAAGGAGAGGCATACATGACCCAACAAAGCAGGTGTCGGTCACCAGCGAGTGTAGACGAGTCGTAGCAAGCTACAAGGACTCCATTACATCGCGTGACATTTCCCCAAAGGGGACAGACACAACAGCTAAGAAGGACACATGCCGGTCAACCAATGTGTCCAGAGTAGTAGCGAGCTACCATGGCTCGTTGGATCACAAAGGGGCATTTCACTGTAAGGAGTGCTACTAAAGTTCACGGCTAGGTAATCGAACCCCATACATATCAAGTATGACACACGTACGCATGGCATACCAATATGTATAGATACATCGATGGCAACACAACATAACCATAAACATACAAGCTTTATTTAAGAGGCTCGGAAGAGCCACACATATAATATTACACAGTAAGGGTCTCACGACCCATCATAGAAGTCATTCAGTTACAAGCCAGCGGAAGTGTTTAAAACTGTCTGAGTACAGACAGGTGCAACTAGAAGGCACATGGCCTGACTATACTACAGACCCAACCTAGGGCCAGATCGTAGCTGGGACACCAGCTACTCGTCGTCGTCGATGTCTATGAAGAACCCTCCATTAGGGTCATTAGCAGCCTCTGCAACATTTATTAAGCAAACATGAGTACGGAGGTACTCAGCAAGACTTTAGGATAACTATCTACTCATGCAATGTATCAATAAGGTATTGTGGGGTTTCATGCGGAAAGCCAGCATTTGACTCGTGGCTAGACAACTTGCATTTTAAAATAATTTTGACAACTTGATTTCTCGCACACGAGTCCACTAACACCACAACAATACACCATCGTGGAATCATTCCGTCTCCATACGGAAATGCCGTCCACGACACTCACGCTTATCTTGACAATTTTATGAGTAGCCATTTAAGTTATCTATGAACAACATATGTCTCCAAGTAGTCCATATCCGCGGATGCGGCTATTCGAATAGATCTTAACCCTGCAGGGGTGTACTTCGTCACACACGCTCTCGCCACTTATCGCCATGTGCACGTCATGCACCTCGGCAACCTTCAAGCGGAAGCCTAGCGAGGGAGTCGGCCATGACCGTTAACCACACTAGGACCTATCTGAGGGTAACCCGCACGGAAGTCCGGCCGAGGTTTCCGCCACGGCCCCAAATGATGTGCGCAGGGTTCCCAAGCCCACCATCTGGGTGCCACTTGGTACACCGTGCCACTCCCTACCGCATCACAGCCCACCTCTCAGGTCAGCACCATGCACGGCCTCCAGCATGACTATAAACACCAGAAACTACTTACAACTCCTGGACCGAGTACTAAGCGATTAATAAGTCGAGCGGGGTCATATTTCAGGGCCCAGCATGTGGTAGTATCTAGTCTTGGATTACATACACGGAACTCAGTTCCTAAGGACGGTTCCAATGAAATAACCCGCCATGTACTCCTACACAGCCTTTCACCGGTACCTTTACCAAATCAGGTTCAACACACAACCTTTTCTTACCGAGCACATTCTCACGATTCTGTTCATCTCCCAGATGACAGACCATACACAACTCTAAGCATAGCATGCATAGGAGGATAAGACACATCTTGGCTCAAGCAACTACCAGGTATGCTAGGTTGCAAAGTTCGGCTATTTACTGTGACAAGGATAGGTCATGCAAAGGAAGTGGGTTCAACTAACGTGGCAAAAGCAGTTGAAGCATTTGATCCTAATGCAATAAGTAAGTGCAGGAGCAAGAACATGGGATTTATCGGAATGATCAAAATGGTTGCTTGCCTTGTTGCTCAGAGGAGTGGCAATATCCGGCAGACGGATATTCGGTGGAATCCGGGGGAGCGGAGCCTACCGAAAGGAATGACATCAATCAATATCAAGCATATGCAATCAAGATGATGCATGAGCATGACATGAGAATGCAAGGTGATATACTATTATAACTAACATGTATTAGGTTTGAAGTTGATTTGAATCAAATTCAAATATCACTTCAAACGACGTATTCTCGGATACCATTTTAATTGATTCGACCTGATGCTCAGATCAACTTGATGTTAACATGCATGGAATGACATGTTAGGTTGCTGGTTTGTAATTAGGACAGTATTTGATCATGTCAATCATAGTGAAATTTAAATATTTTCCATATTCCATTTATAAAGTATTTATAAGAATTGACTTATTCATTAATCTACATGTTTGGGTTCTGTAACATTTTCAAACATGTTTGAAAACGGCATGTTCTGATTCCCTGGATTTTTCTGATACTTTTTCATATATAAATTATTTTCATTGGAGTTACAGATTAATTTCTATGAATTTTTTAAGTTTTAAACATTTCTGGAATTATTCTTATACTGGAAAATCCCTTTACTGCATCAGCATGACATCAGCAGGTCCAACTGGCCGTTGAAAGTCAAACCTGACCAGTGGGACCCACTAGTCAGTGTCTCTGGTCAGTTTTAGATTAAAATTAAACTTAATTAGCTAATTAATCTCACTGGACCCACATGTTAGTGACTTATCAAATTATTTGATTTTATTTTTATTATTTCTAAACTCCCAGAGGCTGGCCCCACACGTCAGTGCCTCAGGCCAGCTGAAATCCACCGGCGGCGAGGTCGTCCTCGCCGGCGGGGAGCCTCCGGCGAGCACCAGTACGTCGGAGGGGCTCGGAAACGGTGCACACGGGGCCAAACTCGGTGCGGAGAGCACCAGAGGAACGACACTTCTCCCGCGGGTTCATTTTTGCACTTGGCTGGGGCTGATCTGGCCGGAGATGACGCCGGCGACGAGCTTGGCGGCGGCCAAGGTTCGGGCGTCATCGGGGTCTTCGATACAGAGGGAGTTACGCACGGGACTTAGCTCCTACAGCATCTACGCGACGGCCTGAAGCTGCTGGTGGCCTCAGAAGGACGAGCTAATCACCGGAGGGCTACCGGCGACGAGCTCCCACGGCAGATCTCGTCGGGCTCCGATGGAACTAGGCCTAGAGGAGGGGATCGACGGGGAGATCTTAGGGGAAAGATGCGCAAGCTCACGAGGAGTGCAGTGGTGGCGCTAGCTTGCTCGGGGATGGCCTGGAGAGGAAGAACGCCGGCGACGAGCTTCGGTGACTCGAGGAAGAAGACGACTGCGTCTCAGCGTCCGGCTCGTGGCTAGAAAGCTTCAGGGAGTTGCGGCGGACCTATTGCGCGGCTCAGGAGGGAGAAGGGTAGGCTAGAACGACGGTGAGCTCGAGCTCTGCTCGGGCTCCAATGGCGGCAGAAAGAAACGAGGTAGAGGGGGAGAATGAGCTTGGGAACGGATAGGTACGAGCTCGGGGAGGTTATCCCCGTGCTTGCCAGCGCGAAGTGGCGGCCAGGCAGCCAGGGAGCTGCGTGGAGGCGCGCGGTGACGCGGCGGCCACATCCTGCTCCTACTTGCGAGGTGGAAGACGACAGGAGCAGATGGGCCGTGCCAGGTGAGCGTCAGGTAAGGTTTTTCTCATTTTCTTTCTGATTTGTTTCTGTTTTTGCTATTTTATTTACTTGCTATTTATTTCAGCTCCCAAATAGTTTGTAAAAACTATTTTAAACACACCAGAATATTTGTTGGAATATTTCCAACCATTCCCAAAGTTTTCAACATTTTTGAAAGTTTAAAGTTTCTGATTTCAAAATTTAAAACTTGAAACCAGTAGCTTTTTGCATTTATTTAAAATGCTTAAAGTGTCAAGAAAAAGGTTTTCTTCATTGCTTATTTACTTTCATGATTTATCAGAAAGATTGAACTTTTCTTGAGGCCATTTTGGGTTCATTGATTTTAACTAGTTTGAATTTCCTTTAATTTGAGAAGTGGCTAGGGTTTGTTGAATTTTCCTTCACCACTTACTTTGTTCTTGTTGAGAATTTCCTAGATGCAATGCTAAGAAAACATGAGCACAAAGCTAACTTGCTTAAGGGGTCAGGGATGTGACACCCACCTGCCATATATGCATATAGTATAGATGTTATTTTTACCCCTCTCTTTTGTGACTTGCCGGCATATTCAATATGCTGACCTACATGGCTGCAACGTCTTATGTTGCACATATTTCTTCGACGAGTAAGAGTACGATTCAGGGTTACGGTCTACACTCAACTTGTCGTTGGTGTTTATTAAGAGTCCACTCCCTTTGACTATTTTCGCTAAGATTTTGAGGTATATATCAGTTTTACGTTATTTACATGTGATTGCACTTTGATATATACATTGATGTACTGTGTGTGCCAGCATACTGATCAAGGGATGGCACAGATACACAGAGGCTTGACTCGTTTCGAGTCGGGTTGCTACAGATATGGTATCAGAGCACATGTAGATTGTAGGATGTGACCCTAGAAACTAGAAAGCTCCTACGACAGGATATCTCTAAAACTTTACTTTCAAAAGATCCTTTACTTCTCATCTCTTCTTATTTCATCAATTGTTCTCTCTCACCTAAAATAGTTAGACAATACCCTTTCCATTTGACCACACGAAGGATCAACTCAGACCAATTAAAGAAGGACGAGATATTGAAACAACTTATGGCCACTTCAAAGTAAAGATGATTTCACCATGCATTTGAAGAATTGAAGCTGCCCCAATTGAAGACTCTCAAGACCCGAAGAATTCGAAGACCCCGAATTGTTCCAATATTTATATGGCCATTAGAATTCCAAACCCCTGTTATATACCCACGTTAGATGCGATGATTTGTGAGCCGTCATTTGTGTGTGTTTTTCGACAGCCACCAATAAAATATATTTTCAAAAATATTGTTTGTATTGTGTGTATCTCCCTCTTTCCCTCTCTCTATTACCGATCTCATCCCTAAAACCTTGGACCCAATAGATGGCGTATGAACCTGGACTAGTAATCTCCGAACCAATGACCCAGCTGGAAGTTGAAATATGGATTCAGAACATGGAGAACCAGTTCGGGAGCAATTTGATTTCAAGGAAATATGAAGTGGCACACGTTCTTCAGTACTTTACACAAACTGGTGCTATCTGGTGGAAGATGCATCATGTCATACAAGGATTTAGTGGAGCAGAAACCTGGGGCGAATTCAAGAAGACTCTGTTAAGATCCCGTCTTATTCAAAAGTGCTACGAAAGCCCGATGAATAAGCCTTGTGCATGCAAGATCTGTGGAGAAATAGGACACACCTAGGAAGAACACAAGGATGGATGCACTCATTGTGAAGAAAATCACCCAACGAAGGAATGCCCAACTAGTCAGGTGACTTGCTTCTTGTGTGAAGGAACCACCCACTACCCAGCCCGGTGTCACATTTACCCCAAGGTGCAACAAGTTGTCAAGCAGCAGAAAGCAATAATGAAGGAAACACTCAAGAATAAGATTCTAGAAGAACCTGTGATGAAAGAATATGTAGAAGCCCCTCATGGACAAGGTCTAACCAGTTTTTTCTCGAATGCATGCTACTCATGTGGAGAAGAAGGACATTATTCATAGGATTGCACGAAGGAAAGCCATAAATATCTGGGAAACTTCCCGACATAAAAAGTAGAGTTTGATCCTCACGAAATGGAAGGACTGACCAGAACAAAGAATTCCAGAAAGAAGAGAAAGTATACTCAAAAAAGCCAAATCTCTGCAGATAAGGATATGAGTCATATGTCATGTTTTAAATGCAAGACGTCAGGTCACTATGCCAATATGTGCCCAACAAGGAAGCGGGAAACTCGAGGAGCAAAGAGCAAACACCAAGAAGCCTCAAGATAGGTCGAATGTCATTTCTTTTCGTTGCAAGGAAGCATGGCATTATGCTAGTAATTGTCCACATGGGAAGAAAGCTAAAATGGAGTGGTTAAGACTTGACAATGACAATACGTGTGACATGAAGCATTCTTGTTTTCATGAGATTATGGAGTTGAATTTTGTAATAGAAGACTCAGAGATTGTAATAACTTCATGAATCAATAAATTTATTGTTTCATGATTTCCTATGTTGAAACTGTATGTGTTGTTGCTCTATGAACAAAGATCTGTGAACAATTATAGGGACATGAGAAAATATGGTCTATGCACGCATGAGTATATTTCATTTTAAGTGTGGTAGTAATCGGTAAACCCACATGATCCAACGAGTAGGAATGTACCATGCATACCAAGGAGACACATACATTCCTCTGAGTACCCATTTTTCTGGCACCTACTGACAACCTAACAGCAGACCTTACCTTACAACGACACCAGAAGAATGCTGCTAGCACTCTCCGGCAATCGAAACTAGAAGAATGTTGTTGACGGACCACCAACGCGTGAGATCTTAGCAGTTTTTGAGGGTAGAGTATTCGACCCAAATTTGTTGGTACGCCTATAGGAGGTGAGAGGATACTCTCAAGTATTAGCAGCTGAATATGTCAGATTCAACCACACCTGAAAGATTAGTATCTGCAAGCAGAGTAGTAACAGCAAAGTAGCGAGTAACGGCAGTGGCAAGGAACAGCAGTAGTGACAGCAGTAGCAAGTAGCAATAGTAGCAAGCGATAGTAGTAGCAACAGTAGCAGTAGATCAAAACAAGTAACAGCAGCAGCAATAGTAGTAACAGCAGCAGAGCAAAACAAGTAACAGGAGCAGAAACAGTAGGACAAACTCGTAGGCAATGGGTCGGTGATTTGTTTGGATGATATTCATCATGCAACAGCTATAACACGGAGAGATATGTGGCTAGCTCCCGTTCGTCAATGTGATGTAGGCATGCATTCCGTGTGTCGTCATACGTGCTTAGGGAAAAGAACTTGCATGACATCTATTGTCCATCCCTCCCGTGGCAGCGGGGTCCAAAAGGAAACTATGGGATATTAAGGTTCTCCTTTTAATAAAGAACCGGACCAACGGATGAGCACTTGGTGAACACATGAACTCCTCAAACTATGGTCATCACCAGGAGTGGTTCCGGTTATTGTCACTCTGTGGTTGCCGGATCATAACACATAGTAGGTAACTACAACTTGCAGGATCGGATCTAAAACACACATATATTGGTGACAACATAATAATTTCAGATCTGAAATCATTGCACTCGGGCCCTAGTGACAAGCATTAAGCATGGCAAAGTAGTAGCAACATCAATCTAAGAACATAGTGGATACTAGGGATCAATCCCCATCAAAACTAACTCGATTACATGATAGATCTCATCCTACTCATCACCGCCCAGCGAGCCTACGAATAGATTACTCACGAACGACGAAGAGCTTCATGGAATTGGAGAGGGAAGAAGGTTGATGATGACGAGGGCGACTATTTGCCCTCTCCGGAGCCCAAGACGGACTCCAGATCTGCCCTCTAGATGAAGAACAGGTTGTGGCGGCGCCTCCGTATCGCAAACGCGACGAAATCTTCTCTTTTTATTTTTTCTGGGACGAAAGGGAACTTATAGAGCTGGAGTTGGGGGCGGCAGAGCCGTGTGGGCCCCACAAGCTTGCCCACCACCACCAGGGGGGTGGCGGAGCGAGGGCTTGTGGCCCACTGGCCCACCCCCTTAGGTGGAACTTGGCGCAGATATTTTTCATATTTTCCAAAAATGCTCCCCGTAAATTTTCAGGACGTTTGGAGAATTTTGATTTCTGTACAAAAATAACACCAAGGCAATTCTGCTGAAAACAACGTCAGTCCAGGTTAGTTCCATTCAAAACATGCAAATTAGAGTCCAAAACAAGGGCAAAAGAGTTTGGAAAAGTAGATACGATGGAGACGTATCACGTGCATATGACAACCCTCTACGAGTCCTTCCTTAAGGGCCCATGAACGATCATGACCCTAACTAGTGATCATGATTACCCGAAAATACTGAAGGACATGATGAAGCACATTCATCTTGAAAGATATGCAGTCTACAAAGGCTACCCATTCATGGAAAGTGGAGTGGAACTTTGGTATGTGGAAATACACCTCCACCATGTGAAAGGAGTTTGTCCAAAGACTATGGACAATACTTTTTCATTTAACGTGTACCACGAGCAACCTTCTTTGATGCTGTTCGTGAAGCTGCCATGGAAGCCATACGTCAGATTAGAGAAATACTTGAAGCAAGACTCCGTCATACCCAGGAATACCTGAGTGAAGTGCATGTGGAGATGATGGAGATGAAGCTCATGGACACCATGAGAAAGCAAAAGATGGATGATTTCAAGGATCACCTCGGAAAGTTCCAGTGGGACTAAAAGTATCTCCAAGGTAGACGAATGAATAAAGTTGGCAGAAATGCTTGACCATACCGAAGAATGTGGATGGGAGCATTTGTAATAAAGTACTTTTGAATTAGAGTTTTTGAGAAGAAATTAAGGATGTAATAAAGGATTGAGTATGAAATAAATATGATTTATGGATGAATCAATACCATCTAATGGTAAACACACCCATGGAAAAAAGAAAAGTATCCCACAGAGTGGAGTGTGAACCAAAAATAAGTCTGAGGATTTTTATTATATGATGGTTACCCCAAGAGTATGATGGAATGAAACACCATAGGATTTAAAGGTGGAGTAATTTTAAGTATGAGTTAAAGTGGGCCTACAACACACAGACCACGGGACTAATAAGGATCAATCCCTACCTTTATGAAGAAAGAAACTTGGAAGAAACTATGATGGATCAGCAAACGTTTTCTTAGGAGCATACGCAAAACCCGAGAGTGGTGAAGAAACGATAGATGTTTGTTTGGCTTGCAGAATCATTGAATTTATCCGAACTTCGTTCGTGTACAAGAGAAATTCTGCAATGCTTGTGAGGATGCCCAAGTGTTAGAATACGAGATTCACTAAACCTTATACAGAGTAATGATTTGGGTGCGGAATGGATTGATTACCATGACGACTTACTCTTTTCATTCTCTTGCTATTCGGAATGGTAAATCTGAGAGACTTACACATAGTAGAGAGATGACGTTCTTTGAAGCTTTTGTTTGAGCCTTTGAATGGTATGATGAAGACCCATGTACATGGCACTTGTTGTCACGCGTAGGAAATTTTACGATGAGGATGAAACCAAGACCCCTATCTTTGCAGGATAACCACAAATGGTAGACCACCATGAGAATCATCGATAGGTTATTCAGAAGGTTCACAAGAACTGTGAGTTAAGGAGACTCAGTGACAGAAGAAGCTTATATCAACAGAAGAACCCTCGATTTTGATGGAAACATTATGAATGTAATGGGAGAGCATCACCAAAAGAGTTACTATGAAGAATGTGAGTCAGATGCCCAGACCCCTAGAGAATTCTTAGAATTTTGAGGGACCGGTAATCTTTATTTTAAGTGTGGTAGCATCCCACTTTCCAGGAGATTAGATTTGTTAGAAGACCCCAAACCCTAACCTTTCTTTCTAGCCTCTTCGAATCTCGAGGACGAGATTCATTTTAAGTGTGGTAGCTTTGTAACATCCGAAATTTTGGAATGTTATATAATTATTAGATTGATTGTTTGTTCGTTTGAGTGATTGAAACTTGGGTGAAGTTTTGAAACTTTCAAAAAAAACTTTTGAATGAGAGGGAATAAAATGACTTTCCCCTTTTCGTGTGAATCTAAAATCATCATTTTAAAATCAGCGAGAGGAGATAGCATTAAAGAATTTGAATCAAGGTGACATTTAAATTTCTTTCGATTTTTCCTTGCATTTTGTTTCTTCTTCACTCACGGAATGCCGGGAATAGTACCTTGCCAAGCAAGAAAAAGAGAGAAGGAACATGACCCTCCAAACCCGAGATATTCCTTTGAAATACTTGAACCGTAAAACCCAAGGGGTATTTGTAAAATATTTGCAAAAAGGAAATAAACCAATTTAGGGATTTTATGAAAAACATTTTTTTTGAAGTATTTATTTTGCCCATGGAAAAATGTCCATCTTTTTGGATTTATTTTTCTGAAAATTTTAATATATTATACCCCTATATTCCGAGGATATTCTATTTCCTTTTAATCATATTAATTCATGTTTTAATAAAAAGGGAAAGAGATATCTTATTTTAGGAATGTACTTGGGCCACGTTAGGAAACGAATCTGGCCCAATCCCACCTTCTTCTTCCTCCTCACGACCTTCCTTCTCTGGCCATGGCAGAAGCTTCCCTCCCCCGATTTGCGGGCTCTACTTCACTCCCTCGACTCCCATCACCACTATAAGAACGCCCCTTCCCTCCTCGTTCCATTTCCCCATCAGCTCACCCTCTCCCTGCCTGTAGATGCCCCCCCCACCATCGTTCTTCCTCCCAAGAACAAGGCTGCAGGAGCCCCACGCGCCTCACCCTACCCCTGCTGCGCCACCTCCCCACTCCCTTACCCCTGCCACGCCCCCCACGCCACCTCCCCCACCTTGTCGCCCCCCTGCAGGCCAGCACCACCTCGCCGCCTCCCTGCCAGGAACGCAGGAGCTCGCCAGAAGGACGCCAGGAGCCCAGGACGCCACCCCCTCGCCTTTAGGACGCCCCTGACGCTGCTCTCCAAAGATCCAGTACCTCCTCCGCCGTTCCCCCTCCCCGCCGGTGACCCCCCTCACCAGAGCAGCCTCTCCTCGCCACCGTTCACCCCTGCCAGCATTATCTTCCCTATAGCACGCATGTATTTTTTTTAATATTCAGTTTTCTGTTTTCAAAACAGAATCAGTTATGATTTTGTTTTCTTAATAACATTTATTCTACAAATCTAATTAAAGTGATTCTTTTTGCATTAGATCACAAATATCTTTCAGTTTCTGAAAATATATAATTTGGCTATGTTTAAATTTATAAAATTTGAGTTAGAACAGATGTGGTTTAAATCTTGTTTTGCTTACAACGGGAGTTTAAAAATAGATTTTCAATTAATTTCTTGTCATTGTGGTGCTTATTGTGTGAAATAGTTTGTGTCGATAGATTATCCGGAGTGCGAACCTTGTTATCTAGACGCGCTCGGGCTCGACAACCATCAGCAAGGCAAGTAACGTTGATCATATTCTACCTATGTTTTATATGCATAGTAGTTCTATCTTCTTCACCCAATTACATGCAAAGTAGGTACTTGGAAATTTGGATCTTGATCTAGTATCATGTGGTAGGAACCCATCACCCTTGTTACTTTGGCCGGGACTTTATTGTGCTATGCTCCTATTAGACGGGGTTTGGTTGAGTGTTTATCATGAGTGTTGTGAGCACTTAATAATCAAGAGCTGAAGACTCAAAGACTTGCAAGGCCTCAGAACGAAATGTACCTCTGGGTAAAGGATGGTTTAGATGGGCTCCCTGGGGAAACCAGTGGACGACTCGGGATGCATGGAGAAGCGCCATGACATCTTGCGGAAAGCTTCACCCAGCCACGAAGAGATGGATCGATACTTCAAGACCCAAGGCTTACCTGCACAGCCACAAGTCATTATGGGCTCTGGCTTGGTTGGACAACGTGGTGACTCTGGACAGGCGGTGCTACGAGATGTAGAAGAACGGTAGGATTGGATGGGCACCATCAGAGTCTCAGAGGAACCCGTTGAAAGACCATGTTTTGATCATCTGGTTCTCAAACACCCTGAAGTGCGAGGATTTCAACGGAGGCGATCAAATCTTGTGGGGAACGTTTGCAAAACTCTGCAGAGTACTCAAACCTAATCGATTAGTCGTGTCCATGGTCATGGACAACTTGAGCCGAAGGAACTGAAACTATCAGGAATTCTCAACACCAATAAATCTTATTGATGTTGGTAATATTTATAACTTGGGTATGACAACTGGTTGGTGGAACCATCTCATTCACAACCAACAACGTAGTAATATTTGGTTTAGCCCCTCTCTTGTTGCAGGATAAAACTTTGCTTTCCGCTGAAAACTTACAGCCCCACCTGCCATATATGCATATAGTATAGATGTTATTTTTACCCCTCTCTTTTGTGATTTGCCGGCATATTCAATATGCTGACCTACATGGGTGCAACGTCTTATGTTGCAGATGTTTCTTCGATGAGTAAGAGTACGATTCAGGGTTACAGTCTACACTTAACTTGTTGTTGGTGTTTATTGGGATTCCACTCCCTTTGACTGTTTCTACTCAAATTTTGAGGTATATATATATATATGTATATATATATATATATATATATATATATATATATATATATGAGATTTTGAGGTATATATCAGATTTATTTACATGGGATTGCACTTTGATATATACATTGATGTATTGTGTGTGCTAGCATACTAATCGAGGGATGGCACAGATACACAGAGGCTTGACTTGTTTCGAGTCGGGTCGCTACACGCGTGGTGGATATCGTTATTTTCTCACCTTCACTATGATTTAAGTAGGTATGGTTATATATACTTGATGAAGCATAAGTCTGAACCGTTTGATAAGTTCAAGCAATTTCAGAGTGAAGTTGAAAATCATCATAACAAGAAGATCAAGTTCCTACGATCTGATCAAGGAGGAGAATGTTTGAGTTACGAGTTTGGTGCTCAATTAAGACAATGTGGAATTGTTTCACAGTTGACACCGCCTGGAACACCACATTGCAATGGTGTGTCCGAACGTCGTAATCGTACTTCATTAGATATGGTGTGTTCTATGATGTCTCTTACCGATTTGTCATTATCATTTTGGGGTTGTGCATTGGAGACAGCTGTATTCACTTTAAGTAGGGCACCATCAAAATCCGTTGAGACGACACCATATGAGCAATGGTATGGCAAGAAGCCAAAATTATCATTTCTTAAAGTTTGGGGATGAGATGCTTATGTCAAAAATCTTTAGCCCGAAAAGCTCGAACCCAAAGCGGAAAAGTCTGTCTTCATAGGTTACCAAAAAGAGACGGTTGGGTATACCTTCTATCTCAAATCCAAGGGCAAAGTGATTGTCGCTAAGAACGGAGATTTTGTTGAGAAACAGTTTCTCTCGAAAGAATTGAGTGGGAGGAAGATAGAACTTGATGAGGTTGTGGAACCTCTACTTCAACAATATGGTAGCGCAGGGCAGAAAGAAATTTCGATCGAGGCAACACCAGTTGAAGAGGAAGCTAATGATGGTGATCATGAAGCTTCAGATCAAGTTGTTGTCGGACCTCGCAGGTCCACAAGAGCACGTACTGCTCCTGCTTGATTCAGGAATCCTGTCTTATCAATCACGTTGTTGGACAACAATGAGCATGTGAATTATGGGGAAGCAATGGTGGCCCCAGATTCCAACATATGGTTAGAAGCCATGAAATCCGAGATAGGATCTATGTATGAAAACAAAGAATGGACTTTGGAAGTATTACCTGAAGGTCGAAAGGCTATTCAGAACAAATGGATATTTAAGAAGAAGATGGACGCACATGGTAATGTGACCGTCTATAAAGCTCGACTTGTGGCAAAGTGTTTTTCACAAGTTGAAGAGTTGACTACAATGAGACATTCTCACCCGTAGCGATGCTTAAGTCCATCCAAATCATGTTAGCAATAGCTACATTTTTTGATTATGAAATCTGGCAGATGGATGTCAAAATGGCATTGCTTAATGGGTTTCTTGAGGAAGAGTTTTATATGATGCAAACCTAAGGATTTGTTGATCCAGAGAATGCTGACAAAGTGTGCAAGCTCTAGTGATCCATTTATGTAATAGTGCAAGAATCTCGGAGTTGGAATCAACGCTTCGATGAGGAGATCAAAGCGTTTGGTTTATACAAGTTTTTGGAGAAGCTTGTATTTACAAGAAAGTGAGTGGGAGCTCTATAGCATTTCTAATATTATATGTGGATGACATATTACTGATTGGAAACAATGTGGAGTTTTTGGAAAGCGTAAAGGATTAGTTGAATATAAGTTTTTCAATGAAGGACCTAGGAGAAGCTGCTTACATATTGGGCATAAACATCAATAGAGATAGGTCAAGGCGTCTGATAGCTCTTTCACGAAGCGCATACCTTGATAAAGTTTTCAAGAAGTTCAAAATGGAACAATCCAAGAAGCGGTTCTCGCCTGTGTTACAAGGTATAAAGTTGAGTAAGACTCAATGTCCAGTAACTACACAAGATAGAGAAAAGATGAGTGTCGTCCCCTATGTTTCAACCATAGGGTCTATCATGTATGCAATGCTGTGCACAAGACCAGATGTCAGCCTGGCCATAAGTATGGCAGACAGATTTCAGAGTGATCCGGGAGTGGAGCACTCGGCGGCGGTCAAGAATATTCTGAAGTACCTGAAAAGGACAAAGGAAATGTTTCTCGTTTATGAGGTGATGAAGAGCTCATCGTAAAGTGTTACGTTGATGTAAGCTTCGACACTGATCAGGATCACTCTAAGTCACACACCGGATTCTTACGGGGGTGCGGTAAGCTAGTGTAGTTCCAAGCAAAGCGTCGTAGCTGATTTTACATGTGATGCGGAGTACATAACTGCCTCAGAGTAGCTAAGGAGGGTGTCTAGATGAAGAAGTTCATGCCAGATCTTGGTGTAGTGCCAAGTGCACTGGACCTAATCAATCTATTCTGTGACAACACTGTTGCCATTGCTCTAGCCAAGGAACTAAGGTTTCACAAGAGGACCAGACACATAAAGCGACACTTCAATGCCATCCACGATTACATCAAGGATGAGTACATAAATATTTGCAAAGTGCACATGGATCTGAATGTTGCAGATCCGCTAACTAAGCCTCTTCCACGAGCAAAGCATGATCAACACCTGAACTGTATGGGTGTTAGATTCATTACATTGTAAATCACATAGAGATGTGAAGCTAGATTATTGACTCTATTGGAAGTGGGAGACTATTAGAAATATGCCCTAGTGGAAATAATAAATTGTTATTATTATATTTCTTGTTTCAATATAATCATTTATTATCCATGCTAGAATTGTATTGAATAGAACCATAAATGCATGTGCGGATATACACACAAAACAATATCCCTAGTGAGCCTCTAGTTGACTAGCTCATTGATCAAGGATGGTTAAGGTTTCCTAGCCATAGACAAGTGTTGTCACTTGATGATGGGATCACTTCATCAGGAGAATGATGTGATGGACAAGACCCAAACAACAAACGTAGCATATGATCGTGTCATTTTGTTGCTATTGTTTTCTTCATGTCAAGTATACATTCCTATGACCATGAGATCATGTAACTCACTGACACCATAGGAATGCCTTGTGCGTATCAAACGTCGCAATGTTACTGGCTCTATAGGTATCTCTGAAGGTGTCCGTTGAGTTAGCATGGATCGAGACTCGGATTTGTCACTCTGTGTGACAGAGAGGTATCTCGGGGCCCACTCGATAATACAACATCACAAACAAGCCTTGCAAGCAATGTGAATAAAGAGTTAGCCACGACATCTTGATTAAGGAACGAGTAAAGAGACTTGTTGGTAACGAGATTGAAATAGGTATGTCGATACCGACGATCGAATCTCGGGCAAGTAACATACCGAAGGACAAAGGGAATTATATACGTGATTCTGTGAATCCTTGACATAGATGTTCAACCGATAAAATCTTCGTAGCATATGTAGGATCCAGTATCGACGTCCAGGTCCCACTATTGGGAATTAACCGGAGAGTGTCTCGGTCATGTCTACGTAGTTCTCGAACCCGCGGGGTCTGCATACTTAAGGTTCAGTGACGTTTTCGATATAGTTGAATTAATGATGTTGGTAACTTAATGTTGTTCGGAGTCCCGGATGAGATCCAGGATGTCACGAGTGTCTCCGGAATGGTCTGGAAACGAAGATTGATCTATAGGATTGTTGCATTTGGCTTCCGAAAGATTTCGGGCATTACCGGTAAAGTACTAGGAGTGACGAATGGGTTCTAGGGTTTTACTGGGAGGGGCAACACACACCCGGGAGAGAACCTAATAGGCCCATGGGTGGCGCACCAGACCTTAGTGGGCTGGTGAGGCCAGCCCAATAATCCTATTTCGGCCCAAGAAAAAATAAGAAAGGAAAAAGAAAAAAAGGAAGGAGGTGGACAAGATGGGAAGGAGTCATCAACCAAACCGAAATGGAGGAGGACTCCTCCCTCTTGGCTCGGCCGACTCCTCCTACTTGTAGTAGGAGGCCAGCCACCCTACCTCTTGTTCCTCCTATATATGGTGGAGGTTTGATGAAGAAATGATGTATATACTTCTCGCTCCTCGTTGGTTACCCCAAGTGGAAGGTGGAGATGTAGTCAGCAGCATGTTTTCCCTTGCACGAAGATTGTAAGGTTATCAAAACAGGAGGACACCTAGGATCGACAAGTAGGTGTACCCTGCCCTGGCGAGCAGAAGACATGGACCTGCACACACACAAATAAATTTTCTCCCAACGAGTACAGAGAGGTTGTCAATCTCTCCATCCTTGTAGTTTGCAAAGGATCAAAACACAAGTGGGAATAGTGATAGTGATTGCAACAGAAAAGTAAATGAAAGCAGTAAATGATGGAGGTGTAAGCAATGGTGGTGATTGATACGTCTCGGACGTATCTATAATTTTTGATGGTTCCATGCTATTATATTGTCATCTTTGGATGTTTTGTATGCATGAATATGCTATTATATATCTTTTTTGGGAATAACCTATTAACTCGGTGCCAAGTGCCAGTTCCTGTTTTTTCTGTGTTTTTGACCTTTTTCAGAGGAGAATATTGAACGGAGTCCAAACAGAATAAAACCTGCGGAATGATTTTTTCCATAATAGAAGACACGCAGGAGACTTGAGAACCAGGGCAGGGGACCTCGGAGAAGGTCATAAGCCACCCAGGCCCGGCCTAAGGGGGGCCCTAGCACGCTTGTGGGCCCTCTGTGGCTCCCCTGCCCTGATTCTTCTGCCTATAAATTCCCTAAAAAACTGAAACCATGGGAGAGAGCCACGAAAATACTTTTCCGCCGCCGCAAGCTTCTGTCTCCGCAAGATCCCATCTGGGGCACGTTCTGGTGCCCTGTCGGAGGGGGGATTTGGACACGGAGGGCTTCTCCATCAACACCATTGCATCTCCAATGATGCTGAGTAGTTCACCATAGACCTTCGGGTCCATAGCTAGTAGCTAGATGGCTTCTTCTCTCTCTTGGATCTTCAATACAAAGTTCTCCATGATCTTTAAGGAGATCTATCCGATGTAATCCTCTTTTGCGGTGTGTTTGTCGAGATCCGATGAATTGTGGATTTATGATCAGATTATCTATGAAACTTATTTGAGTTTCTTCTGATCTATTATATGCGTGATTTCATATCCTTGTAATTCTCTTCGAGTTGTGGGTTTCGTTTGGCCAACTAGATCTATAATTCTTGCAATGGGAGAAGTGCTTGGTTTTGGGTTCATATCATGCGGTGACCTCACCCAATGACAGAAGGGGTAGCGAGGCACATATCGTGTTGTTGCCATCAAGGGTAAAAAGATGGGGTTTATATCTATTGCATGAATTTATCCCTCTACATCATGTCATCTTGCTTAAGGGTTACTCCGTTTGTCATGAACTTAATACCCTAGTTGCATGTTGGATAGCGGTCGATGTGTGGAGTAATAGTAGTAGATGCAGAAAGTATCGGTCTACTTGTCTCGGACGTGATGCCTATATGTATGATCATTGCCTTAGATATCGTCATGACTTTGCGAGGTTCTATCAATTGCTCGACAGTAATTCGTTCACCCACCGTAATATTTGCTATCAGGAGAGAAGCCTCTAGTGAACACTATGGCCCCCGGGTCTACTTCACATCATATTTTCAGTCTTACACTTTTACTTGGTTGCACTTTCCACCTTCAGATCTCACCTAGCAATCAATCGTGAGGGATTGACAACCCCTTTGTAACGTTGGGTGCAAGTTTGCTGTTTTTGTGAAAGTACTTTGGAGACTTGCCTTGATACTCCTACTGGATTGATACCTTGGTTCTCAGACTGAGGGAAATACTTACTGCTATTGTGCTGCATCACCCTTTCCTCTTCAAGGGAAAAACCAACGCAAGCTCAAGAGGTAGCAAGAAGAATTTCTGGCGCCGTTCCCGGGGAGGAGGATCAAGTCAAGAATAGTCTCCCGTCAACATGCCAATTTCTGGCGCCGTTGCCGGGGAGTATCTAGTCAAGAATAGTCTTCCTCCAACGTGTCAATTTCTGGCACCAGGGACTGTTCTAAGTGAAGCTTATCCAAGTAACTGTCGCAAACTCATCTCTTGCATTTACCTTTTTTGCCTCTCGTTTTCCTCTCCCCCACTTCTGGAAAACAAAAATTACAAAAATATTTTCCTTTTTCGTTCGCCCTTTTCTTTCACTTGCTTTTTGTTCGCTTGTGTGCTTGTCTGCTTGCTGAAGTCACCATGACTGAAAACACCAAACTTTGTGACTTGTCGAATACTAATAATAATGATTTTATTAGTACTCCGATTGTTCCAGACACTAGTGCGGAATCATATGAAATCAATGCTGCTTTGCTGAATCTTGTTATGAAAGAGCAATTTTCCGGCTTTCCTAGTGAATACGCCGCATCCCATCTTAATACCTTCATTGAGTTATGCGATATGCAAAAGAAGAAAGATGTGGATAATGATGTGATTAAACTGAATCTATTTCCGTTCTCATTGCGAGATCGGGCAAAAACTTGGTTTTCATCTTTGCCCCAAAATAGTATTGATTCTAGGAACAAGTGCAAAGATGCTTATATATCCAAGTATTTTCCACTGGCTAAGATTATCTCTCTCCGTAATGATATCATGAGTTTTAAGCAACTAGATCATGAACATGTTGCACAATCTTGGGAGAGAATGAAATTGATGATTAGAAATTGTCCCACTCATGGCTTGAGTCTGTGGATGATTATACAAATTTTCTATGCTGGTTTGAATTTTGCTTCTAGAAATATCTTGGATTCTGCCTCCGGTGGAACTTTCATGGAAATCACACTAGGAGAAGCCACAAAACTCCAAGGCAATATCATGAAAAACTATTCCAAGTGGCACACTAAAAGGTCACCTACTAGTAAAAAAAGTGCATGCCATAGAAGAAATTAACTCTTTGAGTGCTAAGATGGATGAGTTAATGAAATTGTCTGCTAGTAAAGGTGCTCGTTTAGATCCAAATGATATGCCCTTGTCTTCCTTCATTGAGAGTAGCAATGAGAGCTTGGATGTTAATTTTGTTGGTAGGAATAATTTTGGACCCAACAATGCTTTTAGAGGTAACTATATTCCTAGGCCTTTTCCTAGTCATCCATGTAATAACTTTGGCAATTCCTACAACAATGCTCATGGAAATTACAACAAATTACCCTATAATTTAGAGAGTAATATTAAAGTGTTTATCAACTCGCAAAAGATTTTCAATGTGCCCATAGAAGAAAAACTACTCAAAATTGATGACTTGGCTAGGACCGTTAATAGAATGTCTCTTGATATTGATGCTTTCAAAGTGAGATGTGCTCCATCCAAGATCAATATGGATGAAACTTTGAAAGCTATGCATGTTTCCATGAATGAGAGTAAAGAAAGAAGAGCCCAAATTCGTGCTAGACATGAATGGCTTAAAAAGGAGTGTTCTCGTGATGAGAATCATGAAGATCTCAAAGTGCTTGGTGTGACTCCTATTGAATCCTTGTTTTCTAATGTCAAACCTAATGATGATGGGGCTGGATATGAATCCACTTTGGTGCAGAAACTCCGCAATGATTCAGAGTCTATCTATCTTGATGCTAAAAGCATTGAAAGTGGAGTAGAGGATATCAAAACGTTGAGTAGTAATGAAATTACTACTTTGGATTTCAAGGAACTCAATTATGATAGTTGCTCTTTGATTGAATGTATTTCTTTGATGCAATCCATGCTAAACTCTCCACACGCTTATAGCGAAAACAAGGCCTTTACCGATCATATCGTCCATGCTATGATGAAATCTCTTGAAGAGAAACTTGAGTTGGAAGTTTCTATTCCTAGAAAGCTTCATGATGAGTGGGAACCTACTATCAAAATCAAAATCAAAAACTATGAATGCAATGCTTTGTGTGATTTGGGTGCTAGTGTTTCCGCTATTCCAAAGTCTTTATGTGATGTTCTAGGCTTCAATGAGATTGATGAGTGCTCTCTTAATTTGCATCTTGCGTATTCTACTGTTAAGAAACCTATGGGAAGAATCAATGATGTTCTTATTATTGCAAATAGGAACTATGTACCCGTAGATTTCATTGTGCTTGATATTGATCGCAATCCGACATGTCCTATCATTCTTGGTAGACCTTTCGTAAGGACTATCGGTGCAGTCATCGATATGAAGGAAGCACTACTGAAATTCATAAATATCTCGTCCGCCAAAGCTGACGGCAAAGGGTGCAACCACGGACGGCAAAGGCTTTGCCGTAGGTCAGTAGACGGCAAAGTAGACGGTAAAAAAAATCTGGTGAAGAGGTTCTTTGCCGTCAGCTTTCCCAAAGCGGACGGCAAAGAATCTTTGCCATGAGTGGGTTGACGACAAATTAGCTAGGACAGCAAAGGGTGCAACGTCCCCGTTAAGTGTTAACGGCAGGCCGTTTGCCTTTGCCGTCTGCCTCCCCTCCTTTGTCGTGCATGGGCAGACGGCAAAGAGGGGAGAGAGAGGGGGCAGATTCCCCCCTTTGCCGTGTGCCTCCACCCCTTTGCCATGTGGGGGCAGACGGCAAAGAGGGGAGAGAGACGGGCAGATTCCCCCTTTGCCGTCTGCCTCCCCCCCTTTGCCATGTGGGGGCAGACGGCAAAGAGGGGAGAGAGAGGGGGCAGATTCCCCCCTTTGTCGTCTGCCTCCCCCCCTTTGCCATGTGGGGGCAGACGGCAAAGAGGGGAACCAACCCCTAATTTATTTAATTTTTGTTATATCCAGCATTTTTAACAATAATCAGGATATATATATATATATATTTGACATAAATAAATTTCTTTCCGTACTCATAACCATATTAAAATAACCTCTTATATCGAGTTATCAAGTTGCATCCACGTGCATACAAAGTTTCATATATTACACCAGTTTCATCCACGTGCATACAAAGTTTCATATATTCATATACTACAATAGTTTCAATGCAACCCATCTTACAAGAAATCATCTTCAAGCATTCCATCAATATTTGCCAAGCTTCCCGTGAAGTGAAGGTAATGTGCAAAATGACAAATAAGAAAGTTAGAAGAATAATAGTAGATGAAGTAGTGTATATATAGGTTATTTCGGAGAGAAATTAGCTAAGTATAGACCATTTAGGAGCTAACTAAGCTAATTATGTCATTTAGGTGGAACCCTAGCTAACTATAGGTCGTTTCAGAGCTAACTTGGGTAAAATAGGTCATTCCGGAGCAAACTATGCTTATTAAGCCATTTTTGATCTAGCTAGGCTAATTATAGGCCATTTAATAACTAAGTTAGGGGGAATAGGTAATGTTGCAGCTACGTAAGCCTTATTATGTCATTTCGACGATAATTAGCTAAGTATAGGTCATTTTTTATTAAATAGACCATTTAGGAGCTAACTAAGCTAATTATGTCATTTAGATGGATAATTAGCCAATTTAGGCTTTGTTTGATAAGTCTAAGCTACGTAGAATAAGAGAAAGACAAGAAGAAGTAAAAGGAGTAGGAGGAGGAGAAGGAGACGGAAGAGGAGAAGAATAAGAAAAAAAGAAGGAGAAGGAGGAAGAAGGAGGAAGAAGGAGAAGGAGGAGCTCTTTCTCCTTCTTATCCTCCTTATTATCCTCCTCCCTCTCCTTCTTCTTCTTCTCCTCTTCTTCTTCTTCCTTCCTTTCATTTTTCCTCTTTCTTCTCCTCTCGTCTCCTTCTTCGGGCTAAATTGGCTAAGAATGCCTTTTTGGAGCTAATTATGTCATTTCGAGGATAATTAGCTAAGTATAGGTCATTTTTTATTAAATAGACCATTTAGGAGCTAACTAAGCTAATTATGTCATTTAGATGGATAATTAGCCAATTTAGGCTTTGTTGGATGAGTCTAATATAGCTACGTAGAATAAGAGAAAGAGAAGAAGAAGTAAAAGAAGGAGGAGGAGGAGGAGGAGGAGAAGGAGACGGAAGAGGAGAAGAAGAAGAAAAGAAGAAGGAGAAGGAGAAGGAGGAAGAAGGAGGAAGAAGGAGAAGGAGGAGCTCCTTCTCCTTCTTCTCCTCCTTCTTATCCTCCTCCCTCTCCTTCTTCTTCTTCTCCTCTTCTTCTTCCTTCCTTCCTTTCATTTTTCCTCTTTCTTCTCCTCTCGTCTCCTTCTTCAGGCTAAATTGGCTAAGAATGCCTTTTTGGAGCTAATTATGTCATTTCAAGGATAATTAGCTAAGTATAGGTCATTTTTTATTAAATAGACCATTTAGGAGCTAACTAAGCTAATTATGTCAATTAGATGGATAATTAGCCAATTTAGGCTTTGTTGGATGAGTCTAATTAAGCTACGTAGAATAAGAGAAAGAGAAGAAGAAGTAAAAGAAGGAGGAGGAGGAGGAGGAGGAGGAGGAGAAGGACACGGAAGAGGAGAAGAAGAAGAAAAGAAGAAGGAGAAGGAGAAGGAGGAAGAAGGAGAAGGAGGAGCTCCTTCTCCTTCTTCTCCTCTTTCTTCTTATCCTCCTCCTCTTCTTCTTCCTTCCTTTCATTTTTCCTCTTTCTTCTCCTCTCGTCTCCTTCTTCGGGCTAAATTGGCTAAGAATGCCTTTTTGGAGCTAATTATGTCATTTCGAGGATAATTAGCTAAGTATAGGTTATTTTTTATTAAATAGACCATTTAAGAGCTAACTAAGCTAATTATGTCATTTAGATGGATAATTAGCCAATTTAGGCTTTGTTGGATGAGTCTAATTAAGCTACGTAGAATAAGAGAAAGAGAAGAAGAAGTAAAAGAAGGAGGAGGAGGAGGAGGAGGAGGAGGAGGAGAAGGACACGGAAGAGGAGAAGAAGAAGAAAAGAAGAAGGAGAAGGAGAAGGAGAAAGAAGGAGGAAGAAGGAGAAGGAGGAGCTCCTTCTCCTTCTTCTCCTCCTTCTTCTTATCCTCCTCCCTCTACTTCTTCTTCTTCTCCTCCTCTTCTTCTTCCTTCCTCTCATTTTTCCTCTTTCTTCTGCTCTCGTCTCCTTCTTCGGGCTAAATTGGCTAAGAATGCCTTTTTGGAGCTAATTATGTCATTTCGAGGATAATTAGCTAAGTATAGGTTATTTTTTATTAAATAGACCATTTAGGAGCTAACTAAGGTAATTATGTCATTTAGATGGATAATTAGCCAATTTAGGCTTTGTTGGATTAGTCTAATTAAGCTACGTAGAATAAGAGAAAGAGAAGAAGAAGTAAAAGGAGGAGGAGGAGGAGAAGGAGACGGAAGAGGAGGAGAAGAAGAAAAGAAGAAGGAGAAGGAGAAGGAGGAAGAACGAGGAAGAAGGAGAAGGAGGAGCTCCTTCTCCTTCTTCTCCTCCATCTCCTCCTTCTTCTTATCCTCCTCCCTCTCCTTCTCCTTCTTCTCCTCTTCTTCTTCTTCCTTCCTTTCATTTTTCCTCTTTCTTCTCCTCTCATCTACTTCTTCGGGCTAAATTGGCTAAGAATGCCTTTTTGGAGTTAATTATGTCATTTCGAGGATAATTAGCTAAGTATAGGTCAGTTTTTATTAAATAGACCTTTTAGGAGCTAACTAAGCTAATTATGTCATTTAGATGGATAAATAGCCAATTTAGGCTTTGTTGGATGAGTCTAATTAAGCTACGTAGAATAAGAGAAAGAGAAGAAGAAGTAAAAGAAGGAGGAGCAGGAGGAGGAGGAGGAGAAGGAGACGGAAGAGGAGAAGAAGTAGAAAAGAAGAAGCAGAAGGAGAAGGAGGAAGAAGGAGGAAGAAGGAGAAGGAGGAGCTCCTTCTCCTTCTTCTCCTCCTTCTCCTCCTTCTTCTTATCCTCCTCGCTCTCCTTCTCCTTCTTCTCCTCTTCTTCTTCTTCCTTCCTTTCATTTTTCCTCTTTCTTCTGCTCTCGTCTCCTTCTTTGGGCTAAATTGGCTAAGAATGCCTTTTTGGAGCTAATTATGTCATTTCGAGGATAATTAGCTAAGTATAGGTCATTTTTTATTAAATAGACCATTTAGGAGCTAACTAAGCTAATTATGTCATTTAGATGGATAATTAGCCAATTTAGGCTTTGTTGGATGAGTCTAATATAGCTACGTAGAATAAGAGAAAGAGAAGAAGAAGTAAAAGAAGGAGGAGGAGGAGGAGGAGGAGGAGAAGGAGACGGAAGAGGAGAAGAAGAAGAAAAGAAGGAGAAGGAGAAGGAGGAAGAAGGAGGAAGAAGGAGAAGGAGGAGCTCCTTCTCCTTCTTCTCCTCCTTCTTCTTATCCTCCTCCCTCTCCTTCTTCTTCTTCTCCTCTTCTTCTTCTTCCTTCCTTTCATTTTTCCTCTTTCTTCTCCTCTCGTCTCCTTCTTCAGGCTAAATTGGCTAAGAATGCCTTTTTGGAGCTAATTATGTCATTTCGAGGATAATTAGCTAAGTATAGGTCATTTTTTATTAAATAGACCATTTAGGAGCTAACTAAGCTAATTATGTCATTTAGATGGATAATTAGCCAATTTAGGCTTTGTTGGATGAGTCTAATTAAGCTACGTAGAATAAGAGAAAGACAAGAAGAAGTAAAAGAAGGAGGAGGAGGAGGAGGAGGAGGAGAAGGACACGAAACAGGAGAAGAAGAAGAAAAGAAGAAGGAGAAGGAGAAGGAGGAAGAAGGAGGAAGAAGGAGAAGGAGGAGCTCCTTCTCCTTCTTCTCCTCCTTCTTCTTATCCTCCTCCCTCTACTTCTTCTTCTTCTTCTCCTCTTCTTCTTCTTCCTTCCTTTCATGTTTCCTCTTTCTTCTCCTCTCGTCTCCTTCTTCGGGCTAAATTGGCTAAGAATGGCTTTTTGGAGCTAATTATGTCATTTCGAGGATATTTAGCTAAGTATAGGTCATTTTTTATTAAATAGACCATTTAGCAGCTAACTAAGCTAATTATGTCATTTAGATGGATAATTAGCCAATTTAGGCTTTGTTGGATGAGTCTAATTAAGCTACGTAGAATAAGAGAAAGAGAAGAAGAAGTAAAAGAAGGAGGAGGAGGAGGAGGAGGAGGAGGAGGAGAAGGACACGGAAGAGGAGAAGAAGAAGAAAAGAAGAAGGAGAAGGAGAAGGAGAAAGAAGGAGGAAGAAGGAGAAGGAGGAGCTCCTTCTCCTTCTTCTCCTCCTTCTTCTTATCCTCCTCCCTCTACTTCTTCTTCTTCTCCTCCTCTTCTTCTTCCTTCCTCTCATTTTTCCTCTTTCTTCTGCTCTCGTCTCCTTCTTCGGGCTAAATTGGCTAAGAATGCCTTTTTGGAGCTAATTATGTCATTTCGAGGATAATTAGCTAAGTATAGGTTATTTTTTATTAAATAGACCATTTAGGAGCTAACTAAGGTAATTATGTCATTTAGATGGATAATTAGCCAATTTAGGCTTTGTTGGATGAGTCTAATTAAGCTACGTAGAATAAGAGAAAGAGAAGAAGAAGTAAAAGGAGGAGGAGGAGGAGAAGGAGACGGAAGAGGAGGAGAAGAAGAAAAGAAGAAGGAGAAGGAGAAGGAGGAAGAAGGAGGAAGAAGGAGAAGGAGGAGCTCCTTCTCCTTCTTCTCCTCCTTCTCCTCCTTCTTCTTATCCTCCTCCCTCTCCTTCTCCTTCTTCTCCTCTTCTTCTTCTTCCTTCCTTTCATTTTTCCTCTTTCTTCTCCTCTCATCTACTTCTTCGGGCTAAATTGGCTAAGAATGCCTTTTTGGAGTTAATTATGTCATTTCGAGGATAATTAGCTAAGTATAGGTCAGTTTTTATTAAATAGACCTTTTAGGAGCTAACTAAGCTAATTATGTCATTTAGATGGATAAATAGCCAATTTAGGCTTTGTTGGATGAGTCTAATTAAGCTACGTAGAATAAGAGAAAGAGAAGAAGAAGTAAAAGAAGGAGGAGCAGGAGGAGGAGGAGGAGAAGGAGACGGAAGAGGAGAAGAAGTAGAAAAGAAGAAGCAGAAGGAGAAGGAGGAAGAAGGAGGAAGAAGGAGAAGGAGGAGCTCCTTCTCCTTCTTCTCCTCCTTCTCCTCCTTCTTCTTATCCTCCTCGCTCTCCTTCTCCTTCTTCTCCTCTTGTTCTTCTTCCTTCCTTTCATTTTTCCTCTTTCTTCTGCTCTCGTCTCCTTCTTTGGGCTAAATTGGCTAAGAATGCCTTTTTGGAGCTAATTATGTCATTTCGAGGATAATTAGCTAAGTATAGGTCATTTTTTATTAAATAGACCATTTAGGAGCTAACTAAGCTAATTATGTCATTTAGATGGATAATTAGCCAATTTAGGCTTTGTTGGATGAGTCTAATATAGCTACGTAGAATAAGAGAAAGAGAAGAAGAAGTAAAAGAAGGAGGAGGAGGAGGAGGAGGAGGAGAAGGAGACGGAAGAGGAGAAGAAGAAGAAAAGAAGGAGAAGGAGAAGGAGGAAGAAGGAGAAGGAGGAGCTCCTTCTCCTTCTTCTCCTCCTTCTTCTTATCCTCCTCCCTCTACTTCTTCTTCTTCTCCTCTTCTTCTTCTTCCTTCCTTTCATTTTTCCTCTTTCTTCTCCTCTCGTCTCCTTCTTCAGGCTAAATTGGCTAAGAATGCCTTTTTGGAGCTAATTATGTCATTTCGAGGATAATTAGCTAAGTATAGGTCATTTTTTATTAAATAGACCATTTAGGAGCTAACTAAGCTAATTATGTCATTTAGATGGATAATTAGCCAATTTAGGCTTTGTTGGATGAGTCTAATTAAGCTACGTAGAATAAGAGAAAGACAAGAAGAAGTAAAAGAAGGAGGAGGAGGAGGAGGAGGAGGAGAAGGACACGAAACAGGAGAAGAAGAAGAAAAGAAGAAGGAGAAGGAGAAGGAGGAAGAAGGAGGAAGAAGGAGAAGGAGGAGCTCCTTCTCCTTCTTCTCCTCCTTCTTCTTATCCTCCTCCCTCTACTTCTTCTTCTTCTTCTCCTCTTCTTCTTCTTCCTTCCTTTCATGTTTCCTCTTTCTTCTCCTCTCGTCTCCTTCTTCGGGCTAAATTGGCTAAGAATGGCTTTTTGGAGCTAATTATGTCATTTCGAGGATATTTAGCTAAGTATAGGTCATTTTTTATTAAATAGACCATTTAGGAGCTAACTAAGCTAATTATGTCATTTAGATGGATAATTAGCCAATTTAGGCTTTGTTGGATGAGTCTAATTAAGCTACGTAGAATAAGGGAAAGAGAAGAAGTAGTAAAAGGAGGAGGAGGAGGAGAAGGAGGCAGAAGAGGAGAAGAAGAAGAAAAGAAGAAGGAGAAGGAGAAGGAGGAAGAAGGAGAAGGAGGATCTCCTTCTCCTTCTTCTCCTCCTTCTCCTCCTTCTTCTTATCCTCCTCCCTCTCCTTCTCCTTCTTCTCCTCTTCTTCTTATTCCTTCCTTTCATTTTTCCTCTTTCTTCTCCTCTCGTCTACTTCTTCGGGCTAAATTGGCTAAGTATGCCTTTTTGGAGCTAATTATGACATTTCAAGGATAATTAGCTAAGTATAGGTCATTTTTTATTAAATAGACCATTTAGGAGCTAACTAAGCTAATTATGTCATTTAGATGGATAATTAGCCAATTTAGGCTTTGTTGGATGAGTCTAATTAAGCTACGTAGAATAAGAGAAAGAGAAGAAGAAGTAAAATAAGTTGGAGGAGGAGGAGGAGGAGGAGGAGGAAGGACACGGAGGAGGAGAAGAAGAAGAAAAGAAAAAGGAGAAGGAGAAGGAGGAGGTCCTTCTCCTTCTTCTCCTCCTTCTTCTTATCCTCCTCCCTCTAATTCTTCTTCTTCTCCTCTTCTTCTTCTTCCTTCCTTTCATTTTTCCTCTTTCTTCTCCTCTCGTCTCCTTCTTCGGGCTAAATTGGCTAAGAGTGCCTTTTTGGAGCTAATTATGTCATTTTGAGGATAATTAGCTAAGTATAGGTTATTTTTTATTAAATAGACCATTTAGGAGCTAACTAAGCTAATTATGTCATTTAGAAGGATAATTAGCCAATTTAGGCTTTGTTGGATGAGTCTAATTAAGCTACGTAGAATAAGAGAAAGACAAGAAGAAGTAAAAGAAGGAGGAGGAGGAGGAGGAGGAGGAGAAGGACACGAAACAGGAGAAGAAGAAGAAAAGAAGAAGGAGAAGGAGAAGGAGGAAGAAGGAGGAAGAAGGAGAAGGAGGAGCTCCTTCTCCTTCTTCTCCTCCTTCTTCTTATCCTCCTCCCTCTACTTCTTCTTCTTCTCCTCTTCTTCTTCTTCCTTCCTTTCATTTTTCCTCTTTCTTCTCCTCTCGTCTCCTTCTTCGGGCTAAATTGGCTAAGAATGCCTTTTTGGAGCTAATTATGTCATTTCGAGGATAATTAGCTAAGTATAGGTCATTTTTTATTAAATAGACCATTTGGGAGCTAACTAAGCTAATTATGTCATTTAGATGGATAATTAGCCAATTTAGGCTTTGTTGGATGAGTCTAATTAAGCTACGTAGAATAAGAGAAAGAGAAGAAGTAGTAAAAGGAGGAGGAGAAGGAGAAGGAGGCGGAAGAGGAGAAGAAGAAGAAAAGAAGAAGGAGAAGGAGAAGGAGGAAGAAGGAGAAGGAGGAGCTCCTTCTCCTTCTTCTCCTCCTTCTTCTTATCCTCCTCCCTCTCCTTCTGCTTCTTCTCCTCTTCTTCTTCT
Source organism: Hordeum vulgare subsp. vulgare (assembly GCF_904849725.1). NCBI lineage: Eukaryota > Viridiplantae > Streptophyta > Magnoliopsida > Poales > Poaceae > Hordeum > Hordeum vulgare. Next base: position 155,117,644 of record NC_058519.1, on the reverse strand, counting down.
TCCTTCCTTTCATTTTTCCTCTTTCTTCTCCTCTCGTCTACTTCTTCAGGCTAAATTGGCTAAGAATGCCTTTTTGGAGCTAATTATGACATTTCAAGGATAATTAGCTAAGTATAGGTCATTTTTTATTAAATAGACCATTTAGGAGCTAACTATGCTAATTATGTCATTTAGATGGATAATTAGCAAATTTAGGCTTTGTTGGATGAGTCTAATTAAGCTACGTAGAATAAGAGAAAGAGAAGAAGAAGTAAAAGAAGTTGGAGGAGGAGGTGGAGGAGGAGGAGGAAGGACACGGAAGAGGAGAAGAAGAAGAAAAGAAAAAGGAGAAGGAGAAGGAGGAGCTCCTTCTCCTTCTTCTCCTCCTTCTTCTTATCCTCCTCCCTCTAATTCTTCTTCTTCTCCTCTTCTTCTTCTTCCTTCCTTTCATTTTTCCTCTTTCTTCTCCTCTCGTCTCCTTCTTCGGGCTAAATTGGCTAAGAATGCCTTTTTGGAGCTAATTATGTCATTTCGAGGATAATTAGCTAAGTATAGGTTATTTTTTATTAATTAGACCATTTAGGAGCTACCTAAGCTAATTATGTCATTTAGATGGATAATTAGCCAATTTAGGCTTTGTTGGATGAGTCTAATTAAGATACGTAGAATAAGAGAAAGAGAAGAAGTAGTAAAAGGAGGAGGAGGAGGAGAAGGAGGCGGAAGAGGAGAAGAAGAAGAAAAGAAGAAGGAGAAGGAGAAGGAGGAAGAAGGAGAAGGAGGAGCTCCTTCTCCTTCTTCTCCTTCTCCTCCTTCTTCTTATCCTCCTCCCTCTCCTTCTCCTTCTTCTCCTCTTCTTCTTCTTCCTTCCTTTCATTTTTCCTCTTTCTTCTCCTCTCGTCTACTTCTTCGGGCTAAATTGGCTAAGAATCCCTTTTTGGAGCTAATTATGTCATTTCAAGGATAATTAGCTAAGTATAGGTCATTTTTTATTAAATAGACCATTTAGGAGCTAACTAAGCTAATTATGTCATTTAGATGGATAATTAGCCAATTTAGGCTTTGTTGGATGAGTCTAATATAGCTATGTAGAATAAGAGAAAGAGAAGAAGAAGTAAAAGAAGGAGGAGGAGAAGGAGACGGAAGAGGAGAAGAAGAAGAAAAGAAGAAGGAGAAGGAGAGGGAGGAAGAAGGAGGAAGAAGGAGAAGGAGGAGCTCCTTCTACTTCTTCTCCTCCTTCTTCTTATCCTCCTCCCTCTCCTTCTTCTTCTTCTCCTCTTCTTCTTCTTCCTTCCTTTCATTTTTCCTCTTTCTTCTCCTCTCGTCTCCTTCTTCAGGCTAAATTGGCTAAGAATGCCTTTTTGGAGCTAATTATGTCATTTCGAGGATAATTAGCTAAGTATAGGTCATTTTTTATTAAATAGACCATTTGGGAGCTAACTAAGCTAATTATGTCATTTAGATGGATAATTAGCCAATTTAGGCTTTGTTGGATGAGTCTAATTAAGCTACGTAGAATAAGAGAAAGAGAAGAAGAAGTAAAAGGTGGAGGAGGAGGAGGAGGAGGAGAAGGACACGAAATAGGAGAAGAAGAAGAAAAGAAGAAGGAGAAGGAGAAGGAGGAAGAAGGAGGAAGAAGGAGAAGGAGGAGCTCCTTCTCCTTCTTCTCCTCCTTCTTCTTATCCTCCTCCCTCTACTTCTTCTTCTTCTCCTCTTCTTCTTCTTCCTTCCTTTCATTTTTCCTCTTTCTTCTCCTCTCGTCTCCTTCTTCGGGCTAAATTGGCTAAGAATGCCTTTTTGGAGCTAATTATGTCATTTCGAGTATAATTAGCTAAGTATAGGTCATTTTTTATTAAATAGACCATTTAGGAGCTAACTAAGCTAATTATGTCATTTAGATGGATAATTAGCCAATTTAGGCTTTGTTGGATGAGTCTAATTAAGCTACGTAGAATAAGAGAAAGAGAAGAAGTAGTAAAAGGAGGAGGAGGAGGAGAAGGAGGCGGAAGAGGAGAAGAAGAAGAAAAGAAGAAGGAGAAGGAGAAGGAGGAAGAAGGAGAAGGAGGAGCTCCTTCTCCTTCTTCTCCTCCTTCTCCTCCTTCTTCTTATCCTCCTCCCTCTCCTTCTCCTTCTTCTCCTCTTCTTCTTCTTCCTTCCTTTCATTTTTCCTCTTTGTTCTCCTCTCGTCTACTTCTTCGGGCTAAACTGGCTAAGAATGCCTTTTTGGAGCTAATTGTGTCATTTCGAGGATAATTAGCTAAGTATAGGTCATTTTTTATTAAATAGACCATTTAGGAGCTAACTAAGCTAATTATGTCATTTAGATGGATAATTAGCTAATTTAGGCTTTGTTGTATGAGTCTAATTAAGCTACGTAGAATAAGAGAAAGAGAAGAAGAAGTAAAAGAAGTTGGAGGAGGAGGAGGAGGAGGAGGAAGGACACGGAAGAGGAGAAGAAGAAGAAAAGAAAAAGGAGAAGGACAAGGAGGAAGAAGGAGGAAGAAGGAGAAGGAGGAGCTCCTTCTCCTTCTTCTCCTCCTTCTTCTTATCCTCCTCCCTCTACTTCTTCTTCTTCTCCTCTTCTTCTTCTTCCTTCCTTTCATTTTTCCTCTTTCTTCTCCTCTCGTCTCCTTCTTCAGGCTAAATTGGCTAAGAATGCCTTTTTGGAGCTAATTATGTCATTTCAAGGATAATTAGCTAAGTATAGGTCATTTTTTATTAAATAGACCATTTAGGAGCTAACTAAGCTAATTATGTCATTTAGATGGATAATTAGCCAATTTAGGCTTTGTTGGATGAGTCTAATTAAGCTACGTAGAATAAGAGAAAGAGAAGAAGAAGTAAAAGAAGGAGGAGGAGGAGGAGGAGGAGGAGGAGAAAGACACGGAAGAGGAGAAGAAGAAGAAAAGAAGAAGGAGAAGGATAAGGAGGAAGAAGGAGAAGGAGGAGCTCCTTCTCCTTCTTCTCCTCCTTCTTCTTATCCTCCTCCTTCTACTTCTTCTTCTTCTCCTCCTCTTCTTCTTCCTTCCTTTCATTTTTCCTCTTTCTTCTCCTCTCGTCTCCTTCTTCGGGCTAAATTGGCTAAGAATGCCTTTTTGGAGCTAATTATGTCATTTCGAGGATAATTAGCTAAGTATAGGTTATTTTTTATTAAATAGACCATTTAGGAGCTAACTAAGCTAATTATGTCATTTAGATGGATAATTAGCCAATTTAGGCTTTGTTGGATGAGTCGAATTAAGCTACGTAGAATAAGAGAAAGAGAAGAAGAAGTAAAAGAAGGAGGAGGAGGAGGAGGAGGAGGAGAAGGACACGGAAGAGGAGAAGAAGAAAAAAAGAAGAAGGAGAAGGAGAAGGAGGAAGGAGGAAGAAGGAGAAGGAGGAGCTCCTTCTCCTTCTTCTCCTCCTTCTTCTTATCCTCCTCCCTCTACTTCTTCTTCTCCTCCTCTTCTTCTTCCTTCCTTTCATTTTTCCTCTTTCTTCTCCTCTCGTCTCCTTCTTCGGGCTAAATTGGCTAAGAATGCCTTTTTGGAGCTAATTATGTCATTTCGAGGATAATTAGCTAAGTATAGGTTATTTTTTATTAAATAGACCATTTAGGAGCTAACTAAGCTAATTATGTCATTTAGATGGATAATTAGCCAATTTAGGCTTTGTTGGATGAGTCTAATTAAGCTACGTAGAATAAGAGAAACAGAAGAAGAAGTAAAAGGAGCAGGAGAAGGAGAAGGAGACGGAAGACGAGGAGAAGAAGAAAAGAAGAAGGAGAAGGACAAGGAGGAAGAAGGAGGAAGAAGCAGAAGGAGGAGCTCCTTCTCCTTCTTCTCCTTCTCCTCCTTCTTCTTATTCTCCTCCCTCTCCTTCTCCTTCTTCTCCTCTTCTTCTTCTTCCTTCCTTTCATTTTTCCTCTTTATTCTCCTCTCATCTACTTCTTCGGGCTAAATTGGCTAAGAATGCCTTTTTGGAGCTAATTATGTCATTTCGAGGATAATTAGCTAAGTATAGGTCATTTTTTATCAAATAGACCTTTTAGGAGCTAACTAAGCTAATTATGTCATTTAGATGGATAATTAGCCAATTTAGGCTTTGTTCGATGAGTCTAATTAAGCTACGTAGAATAAGAGAAAGAGAAGAAGAAGTAAAAGAAGGAGGAGCAGGAGGAGGAGGAGGAGAAGGAGACGGAAGAGGAGAAGAAGTAGAAAAGAAGAAGGAGAAGGAGAAGGAGGAAGAAGGAGGAAGAAGGAGAAGGAGGAGCTCCTTCTCCTTCTTCTCCTCCTTCTACTCCTTCTTCTTATCCTCCTCGCTCTCCTTCTCCTTCTTCTCCTCTTCTTCTTCTTCCTTCCTTTCATTTTTCCTCTTTCTTCTGCTCTCGTCTCCTTCTTCGGGCTAAATTGGCTAAGAATGCCTTTTTGGAGCTAATTATGTCATTTCGAGGATAATTAGCTAAGTATAGGTCATTTTTTATTAAATAGACCATTTAGGAGCTAACTAAGCTAATTATGTCATTTAGATGGATAATTAGCCAATTTAGGCTTTGTTGGATGAGTCTAATATAGCTACGTAGAATAAGAGAAAGAGAAGAAGAAGTAAAAGAAGGAGGAGGAGGAGGAGGAGGAGGAGAAGGAGACGGAAGAGGAGAAGAAGAAGAAAAGAAGAAGGAGAAGGAGAAGGAGGAAGAAGGAGGAAGAAGGAGAAGGAGGAGCTGCTTCTCCTTCTTCTCCTCCTTCTTCTTATCCTCCTCCCTCTCCTTCTTCTTCTTCTCCTCTTCTTCTTCTTCCTTCCTTTCATTTTTCCTCTTTCTTCTCCTCTCGTCTCCTTCTTCAGGCTAAATTGGCTAAGAATGCCTTTTTGGAGCTAATTATGTCATTTCGAGGATAATTAGCTAAGTATAGGTCATTTTTTATTAAATAGACCATTTAGGAGCTAACTAAGCTAATTATGTCATTTAGATGGATAATTAGCCAATTTAGGCTTTGTTGGATGAGTCTAATTAAGCTACGTAGAATAAGAGAAAGACAAGAAGAAGTAAAAGAAGGAGGAGGAGGAGGAGGAGGAGGAGGAGGAGAAGGACACGAAACAGGAGAAGAAGAAGAAAAGAAGAAGGACAAGGAGAAGGAGGAAGAAGGAGGAAGAAGGAGAAGGAGGAGCTCCTTCTCCTTCTTCTCCTCCTTCTTCTTATCCTCCTCCCTCTACTTCTTCTTCTTCTCCTCTTCTTCTTCTTCCTTCCTTTCATTTTTCCTCTTTCTTCTCCTCTCGTCTCCTTCTTCGGGCTAAATTGGCTAAGAATGCCTTTTTGGAGCTAATTATGTCATTTCGAGGATAATTAGCTAAGTATAGGTCATTTTTTATTAAATAGACCATTTAGGAGCTAACTAAGCTAATTATGTCATTTAGATGGATAATTAGCCAATTTAGGCTTTGTTGGATGAGTCTAATTAAGCTACGTAGAATAAGAGAAAGAGAAGAAGTAGTAAAAGGAGGAGGAGGAGGAGAAGGAGGCGGAAGAGGAGAAGAAGAAGAAAAGAAGAAGGAGAAGGAGAAGGAGGAAGAAGGAGAAGGAGGAGCTCCTTCTCCTTCTTCTCCTCCTTCTCCTCCTTCTTCTTATCCTCCTCCCTCTCCTTCTCCTTCTTCTCCTCTTCTTCTTCTTCCTTCCTTTCATTTTTCCTCTTTCTTCTCCTCTCGTCTACTTCTTCGGGCTAAATTGGCTAAGAATGCCTTTTTGGAGCTAATTATGTCATTTCGAGGATAATTAGCTAAGTATAGGTCATTTTTTATTAAATAGACCATTTAGGAGCTAACTAAGCTAATTATGTCATTTAGATGGATAATTAGCCAATTTAGGCTTTGTTGGATGAGTCTAATATAGCTACGTAGAATAAGAGAAAGAGAAGTAGAAGTAAAAGAAGGAGGAGGAGGAGGAGGAGGAGGAGGAGAAGGAGACGGAAGAGGAGAAGAAGAAGAAAAGAAGAAGGAGAAGGAGAAGGAGGAAGAAGGAGGAAGAAGGAGAAGGAGGAGCTCCTTCTCCTTCTTCTCCTCCTTCTTCTTATCCTCCTCCCTCTCCTTCTTCTTCTTCTCCTCTTCTTCTTCTTCCTTCCTTTCATTTTTCCTCTTTCTTCTCCTCTCGTCTCCTTCTTCAGGCTAAATTGGCTAAGAATGCCTTTTTGGAGCTAATTATGTCATTTCGAGGATAATTAGCTAAGTATAGGTCATTTTTTATTAAATAGACCATTTAGGAGCTAACTAAGCTAATTATGTCATTTAGATGGATAATTAGCCAATTTAGGCTTTGTTGGATGAGTCTAATTAAGCTACGTAGAATAAGAGAAAGACAAGAAGAAGTAAAAGAAGGAGGAGGAGGAGGAGGAGGAGGAGAAGGACACGAAACAGGAGAAGAAGAAGAAAAGAAGAAGGACAAGGAGAAGGAGGAAGAAGGAGGAAGAAGGAGAAGGAGGAGCTCCTTCTCCTTCTTCTCCTCCTTCTTCTTATCCTCCTCCCTCTACTTCTTCTTCTTCTCCTCTTCTTCTTCTTCCTTCCTTTCATTTTTCCTCTTTCTTCTCCTCTCGTCTCCTTCTTCGGGCTAAATTGGCTAAGAATGCCTTTTTGGAGCTAATTATGTCATTTCGAGGATAATTAGCTAAGTATAGGTCATTTTTTATTAAATAGACCATTTAGGAGCTAACTAAGCTAATTATGTCATTTAGATGGATAATTAGCCAATTTAGGCTTTGTTGGATGAGTCTAATTAAGCTACGTAGAATAAGAGAAAGAGAAGAAGTAGTAAAAGGAGGAGGAGGAGGAGAAGGAGGCGGAAGAGGAGAAGAAGAAGAAAAGAAGAAGGAGAAGGAGAAGGAGGAAGAAGGAGAAGGAGGAGCTCCTTCTCCTTCTTCTCCTCCTTCTCCTCCTTCTTCTTATCCTCCTCCCTCTCCTTCTCCTTCTTCTCCTCTTCTTCTTCTTCCTTCCTTTCATTTTTCCTCTTTCTTCTCCTCTCGTCTACTTCTTCGGGCTAAATTGGCTAAGAATGCCTTTTTGGAGCTAATTATGTCATTTCGAGGATAATTAGCTAAGTATAGGTCATTTTTTATTAAATAGACCATTTAGGAGCTAACTAAGCTAATTATGTCATTTAGATGGATAATTAGCCAATTTAGGCTTTGTTTGATGAGTCTAATTAAGCTACGTAGAATAAGAGAAAGAGAAGAAGAAGTAAAAGAAGGAGGAGGAGGAGGAGGAGGAGGAGGAGGAGAAGGACACGGAAGAGGAGAAGAAGAAGAAAAGAAGAAGGAGAAGGAGAAGGAGAAAGAAGGAGGAAGAAGGAGAAGGAGGAGCTCCTTCTCCTTCTCCTCCTCCTTCTTCTTATCCTCCTCCCTCTACTTCTTCTTCTTCTCCTCCTCTTCTTCTTCCTTCCTTTCAATTTTCCTCTTTCTTCTCCTCTCGTCTCCTTCTTCGGGCTAAATTGGCTAAGAATGCCTTTTTGGAGCTAATTATGTCATTTCGAGGATAATTAGCTAAGTATAGGTCATTTTTTATTAAATAGACCATTTAGGAGCTAACTAAGCTAATTATGTCATTTAGATGGATAATTAGCCGATTTAGGCTTTTTTGGATGAGTGTAATTAAGCTACGTAGAATAAGAGAAAGAGAAGAAGAAGTAAAAGGAGGAGGAGGAGGAGGAGGAGGAGGAGAAGGAGATGGAGCTAACTAAGCTAACTAAACTAACTAAACTAACTAAGCTAATTAAGCTAACTAAGCTAACTAAGCTAACTATGTCATCTAGCTATATTTTATTAAATAGGTCTTTTGGAGCTAACTAAGCTAATTATGTCATCTAGCTATCTTTTATTAAAACACTAGAAATAACATACCTAAGTTAGGGTCAAGCACGGTGGCTCTGGCTTGTTTCACCTGGAGAAGGCTGCCCTGGAGAAGGCTCGATTGTAGAAGGGTCGTGCGATGCGTTTCGGGACATATTCTGCACCAAACATCGTTTGCAATGTGCAGTTAGCATGAGGACACTCTTAAGATCACTCCACTGAAATGAAACTCACCGTCCCCGCCACGTTAACGACTGGCATCGGCGGAGGGACTTGGCCGTTCTTCTCGCACATAGACTGAACATTTGGTTTCGACAAGTCAATTTTTTTATTTATTAATGAAACGGACATTCAAATGCAGGATTTGAAATAACATGAAGAACAAACTTACCACGAAGAGCTCGTATATGGCCCTAGTAGACGCATCATTCCGTGCCCTCTCCGCCTCCACCAATGCAGTCCTCCTCTCCTCCAGCTCCCTAATTTCCTTATCCTTCTCCGCCATAGCCGCCTGCATTGCCTCTCTCTCTTTCTGAATAGCAGCCTACAACACAACTCATTGTTAGCATATTGGTTCCAACGCACAACATAATGCGGAAAGATATTTGAGTCCATTAAACTAACCTCGATGGCGAGCTCGACTGGTCGTGCACGACATGTTATCTCCGGACAAGAGCTCGTTTGGCGTGCCTTTATCTGCCGGAGAGAGCTAGGACAACGTATAAGGCCGTCTCCAATGGCGATCGAGCCATGGGGCCTCCCGTTGCCAGCTATCATCACCAGCTCTGGATCAATAGGCCCCTCGCTCGTGTTAAAGTCCTCCCCTTTCCTCGCCTTCCCGTGATCTCTGTACTTCACGAGCTTGTCATGGGAGGAGATGTTGGTGAAGTTTTCCGGATGCTCGAGGTCAGACTCAGAGAATGCCTTGACCTTCTTGTACGAGGCAGTATGGGCCATCGCATACAGGGGCGTCGGGGGTGAGTGGCTTCGGGGGTCAGGGGCGTCGGGGGTCGGGTGTCGAGGGTCAGTGGCGTCGGGAGTCGAGGGTCAGTGGCGTCGGGCGTTGGGGGTCGAGGGTCGAGGGTCAGTGGCTTCTGTAGTCGAGGGTCAATGGCGTCGGGCATCGGGGGTCGGGGGTTAGTGGAGTCGGGGGTCGGGAGTCGAGGGTCGGGGGTCAGTGGTGTCGGGCGTCGGGGTCGGGAGTCGGGTCTGAATGGCGTCGGAGGTCGGGGGTCGAGTGTCGGGGGTTGGTGGCGTCGGGCGTCGGGCGTCGTGGGCCGGGGGTCAGGGTCCTTTTCTTTCTTCTTCTCCTCTCTCTCTCTCTCTTCTTCTTCTTCTTCTTGATCATCATATTATTCTTCTTCTTCTTGTTTCTCCTCCTCCTCCTCCTCCTCCTCCTCTTCTTCTTCTTTCTTTTATCTTTCTCCTCCTTTCCTCTTTCTTCTTCTTCTTCTTCTTCTTCCTTTTTCTTCTAGTTTATTATTCTCTTATTTTCTTCTAAGTTTTTTTCTATCTATTGTTTTCTTCTCTATCTACTTTTTCTACCTAATAAACTAACTATCTAATTTATGTTTTCTAAAACATACACAAGTAACATAAATCAACTTACTTACACTCTTTTCAACAATACACAAGTATCATCATGAAGGAATTCCACAATATAACCAACTCACTGTTTTCAACTTACCGTGTAATAAAATCTAGCCTCCTATGAACAATTTAAGCTGAGAAAAAACAAGAAAAAAAGAAAAAAAGAAAAAAAATTACCTGAAGTGGCGCCCCTTTGCTGGGAGGAGGGGAGCGGGGAGAGCCGGTAGTCGGCGGCGGGGAGGAGGGCCGTGGGGAAGAGGGCAGTGGGAGGAGGGCAGTGGGAGGAGGGGCAGTGGGAGGAGGGCAGTGGGAGGAGGGCAGTGGGGAGGAGGGCAGTGGGAGGAGGGTAGTGGGAGGAGGGTCGCGGGGAGGAGGGCAGTGGGAGGAGGGCAGTGGGACGAGGGGCGGGCGAGCTCCGGCCGTGGGGGGAGGGGAGCGGGGAGAGCCGGTAGTCCGCGGCGGGGAGGAGGGCGGCGGAGAGGAGGGCCGCAGGGAGGAGGCCGCAGGGAGGAGGGCGGCGACGGTGGGCCGGAGCAGTGAAGGGAGGAGGGCGGCGGGCGCAGTGAAGGGAGGAGGCCGCAGGGAGGAGGGCGGCGGCGGTGGGCGCGCGCGAGATGACAGCAGATCGACGGGGGAGCGTGCCATTAGGGGAGCGGGGGTGGGGGTTGGGTGGCGTTAGGGGGAGCCCCCCTTTGCCGTGTGCAGAAGCTGGGAGGCGGACGGCAAAGGGGTGGGTGGGTGGGGTGGGCTTCGGCCGTCAGGGGGAGCCCCCCTTTGCCGTCCGGGATTTCTTTGTCGTCCGCCTCCGGGCCCTTTGCCATGCGCCGGCAGACGGCAAAGAGGTGGCCGACGGCAAATAAAACCTTTGCCATCAGCAACCTCTTTGCCGTCTGCTTTGTGCCAGCTGACGGCAAAGAAGATCTTTGCCATGTGTCAGTAGACGGCAAAGGCATGGCAGATGGCAAATTTCTCAATTCCAGTAGTGAAGGGAATATTAGACTTCAATTTCCATTAAAGAAGGGCATGGAATATTTTCCTAGAAAGAAAATAAGATTGCCTTATGAATCCATGATGAGGTCTACTTATGGTTTGAGCACCAAATACGCCGATACGTGATTCTATCGCCTTATGCCTAGCTAAGGGCGTTAAACAATAGCGCTTGTTTGGAGCCAGCCCAATGAATTTATCTTTCCTTTTTGCTTTCTGTTTTGTTGTGTCCACACCATCATAATTCTGTTATGATTGTGTTTTTTTATGTTTCTTTTTGTGTTTGTGCCAAGTAAAACCTTTATGACTAGTTTTGGTGATGGTTGTTTGACCTTGCTGAAAAGGACAGAAACTTTTTGCTCACGAAATTATTTTTCATTTTTATCCAGAAAGATCTTTTGAGTTGATTCTTTTTTTCTTCTGGTTGATATGCCAATCGCCCAAATTTTTTAAGTTTTCTGAATTTTTGAGATAGCAGAAGTATACGAAGTATACAGATTACTACAGACTGGTCTGTTTTTGACAGATTCTATTTTTGTTGTGTTGATTGCTTATTTTGATGAAACTATGGATAGTATCGGGGGGGGGTACTAGCCATGGAAAAGTGAGAATGAAGTAATCTAACACCAATATAAATAGAAATCAAGTTTGCTACAGTACCTAAAGAGTTGGTAGTTTTTTTTCTTATGCTAATGATATCACGAGTTTGTGTTTAAGTTTTGTGTTGTGAAGTTTTCAAGTTTTGGGTGATGTTCTCATGGACAATGGGATAAAGAGTGTAAAGAGCTCAAGCTTGGGGATTCCCAAGGCATCCCAAGAGAAATTCAAGGACACCAAAAACCCTAAGCTTGGGGATGCCCCGGGAAGGCATCCCCTCTTTCGTCTTCAATCCATCGGTAACTTTACTTGGAGCTATATTTTTATTCACCGCATGATATGTGTTTTGCTTGGGGCGTCGTGTATTATAGTAGACTTTTATTTTTGTTGTGTCACAATCATCCTTTCTGCACACCTTTTTAAGAGAGACATGCACTCCTCGTGATTTTGCTAGAATACTCCTTGAGCTTCGCTTATATCTTTTGAGTTAGGAAATTTAGCTCGCATGTGCTTCACTTATATCTTTTTGAGCTAGATAACTTTGCTCTAGTGCTTCACTTAGATCTTTTTAGAGCACGACGGTGTCATATTTTGGAGAAGTAAGAACTCTCGATCTTCACTTATATATTTTTGAGAGTGCTCTCTTTGAGTAGCTTGGTAATTGGCTTGTGCTATGAAAGTATTCCTAAATATGATAGGCATCCAAAGAGGATATAATAAAAACTTCCATACTCATGTGCATTGATTAGTGAAGAGAAGTTTGATTCATCTCAATTAGTTTTGAGACATGGATATGGTAATATTAAAGTTATGTTAGTAGGGTGTTGTGAATCTAGAAATACTTGTGTTGAAGTTAGTGATTCCCGTAGCATGCACGTATGGTGAACCTCTATGTTAGGAAGTCGGAGCATAATTGATTTATTGATTGTCATCCTTTGTATTACGGTCGGGATCGCGAGATGGTTAAACACCTACCAACCCTTCCCCTAGGAGTATGCGTTTAGCACTTTGTTCTGATTACTAATAAAAACTTTTGCAATAAGTATATGAGTTCTACATGACTAATGTGAGTCCATGGTATATATGAACTTGCACCTTCCACCATTGCTAGCCTCTCTAGTGCCACGCAACTTTTGCCGGTGCACAAACCCACCATATACCTTCCTCAAAACAGCCACCATACCTACCTATTATGGCATTTTCATAGCCATTCCGAGATATATTGCCATGCAACTCCCACCGTTCCGTCTCATGACATGTGCCGTCACTTTCATATTGCCATTGCATGATCATAAGATAGCTAGAGAGATGTTTCAACGTCATACGCTAGGCTAGATCGTTGCACATCCCGGTACACTGCCGGAGTCATTTCTTATAGAGTCATCATTGTTCTAAGTATTGAGTTGTGAGTAAATAAAAGTGTGATGATCATCATTATTAGAGAATTGTCCCATGTGAGGAAATAAAAAAAAGGAGGCCAAAGATGCCCACCAAAAAAGAGAGGCCAAAGAGCCCAAACAAAAAAATGAGAGAAAAAGAGAGAAGGGACAATGCTACTATCTTTTTCCACACTTGTGCTTCGAAATAGCACCATGTTCTTCATGATAGAGAGACTCTTGGTTTGACACTTCCATACACTAGTGGGAATTTTTGTTATATAACTTGGCTTGTATATTCCAATGATGGGCTTCCTCAAAATTGCCCTAGGTCTTCGTGAGCAAGCAAGTTGGATGCACATCCACTAGTTCTTCTTTTGAGCTTTCACATACTTATAGCTCTCGTGCATCCGTTGCATGGTAATCCCTACTCATTCACATTGATATCTATTGATGGGCATCTCCATAGCCTTTTGATATGTCGAGTCGATGTGACCATCTCCTCCTTTTTGCCTCACAACCTCCACCACACTCTATTCCACCTATAGTGCTATATCCATGGCTCATGCTCATGTATTGCGTGAGATTTGAAAAAGTTTGAGAAAGTAAGAGTGCGAAAACAATTACTTGGACAATACGAGGGTTGTGCACGATTTAAATTTGTTGTGTGGGGATGATGGAGCATAGCCAGACTATATGATTTTGTAGGGATAACTTTCTTTGGCCTTGTTATTCTGAAAGTTCATGATTACCTTGCTAGTTTGCTTGAAGTATTATTGTTTTATGTCAATAGCAAACTATTGTTTTGGATCTCATGGATCTGAACATTCATTCCACAAGAAAGAAGTTACAAAGGACAAAGAAGTTAGGTAGCATTCCACATCCAAAATTCAGTCTTTATCACTTCCCTACTCGAGGACGACCAGGACTTAAACTTGGGGATGCTTGATACGTCTCCAACATATCTATTATTTTTTATGGTTCCATGCTATTATCTTGTCATCTTTGGATGTTTTGTATGCATGAATATGCTATTTTATATCTTTTTTGGGACTAACCTATTAACTCAGTGCCAAGTGCCAGTTCCTGTTTTTTCCGTGTTTTGAACTTTTTCATAGGAGAATATTGAACGGAGTCCAAACGGAATAAAACCTGCGGAATGATTTTTCCATAACAGAAGACATGCAGGAGACTTGAGAACCAAGGCAGGGGACCTCGGAGGAGGTCACAAGCCACCCAGGCCCGACCTAGGGAGGGCGGGCCTAGCTGGCTTGTGGGCCCCCTGTGGCTCCCCTGCCCTAGTTCTTCCGCCTATAAATTCCCTAAAAATCTGAAACCAGAGGAGTGAGCCACGAAAATACTTTTCCGCCGCCACAAGCTTCTTCCTCTGCAAGATCCCATATGGGGCACGTTCTGGTGTCCTACCGGAGGGGTGATTCGGACATGGAGGGCTTCTCCATCATAACCATTGCCTCTCCGATGATGCGTGAGTAGTTCACCGTAGACCTCCGGGTCCGTAGCTAGTAGCTAGATGGCTTCTTCTATCTCTTGGATCTTCAATACAAAGTTCTCCATGATCTTCATGGAGATCTATTCGATGTAATCCTCTTTTGCGGTGTGTTTGTCGAGATCCGATGAATTGTGGAGTTATGATCAGATTATCTATGAATCTTATTTGAATTTCTTCTGATCTCTTATATGCATGATTTCATATCCTTGTAATTCTCTTTAAGTTGTGGGTTTCGTTTGGCCAACTTGATCTATAATTCTTGCAATGGGAGAAGTGCTTGGTTTTGTGTTCATACCGTACGATGACCTCACCCAGTGACAGATGGGGTAGCGAGGCACGTATCGTGTTGTTGCATCAAGGGTAAAAAGATGGTGTTTATATCTATTGCATAAATTTATCCCTCTACATCATGTCATCTTGCTTAAGGCGTTACTCCGTTTGTGATGAACTTAATACACTAGATGCATGATGGATAGCGGTCGATGTGTGTAGTAATAGTAGTAGATGCAGAAAGTATCTGTCTGCTTGTCTCGAACGTGATGCCTATATGTATGATCATTTCCTTAGATATCGCCATGACTTTACGCGGTTCTATGAATTGCTCGACAGTAATTCGTTCACCCACCGTAATATTTGCTATCATGAGAGAAGCCTCTAGTGAAAAATATGGCCCCCGGGTCTACTTCACATCATATTTTAAGCCTTACACTTTTACTTTGTTGCACTTTCCACCTTCAAATCTCACCTTGCAATCAATCGTGAATGGTTGACAACCCCTTTGTAGCGTTGGGTGCAAGTTTGCTGTTTTTGCGCAGGTACTTTGGAGACTTGCCTTGATACTCCTACTGGATTGATACCTTGGTTCTCAAACTGAGGGAAATACTAACTGCTACTGTGCTGCATCACCCTTTCCTCTTCAAGGGAAAAACCACCGCAAGCTCAAGAGGTAGCAATGATATGGACCGGGTCACAGGACTTTCACTAGTGATGTCTCTCTACCAAAAGACGATAAACAACTATGCTTGGGTAAACAAATTACAGCTGGGCAATTGACAAAATTATAAACGCATCGTAATGCTAATTATGCTACCTTGAAAGTTAGAGGCTCAATAGTAATTGCCAGTACGCCAAGACAAGTAGACCGTTTATTCATCAGCACGTACTTACTAATCATCCACCTTGAGATATCTATCTAGAACATCTCGCTGGTATTAAGTTGCGAGCCCCACCCAAAGTGTAAACTCACAGCAACGGACAACTGAATTAACAAACTATGTGTAAGGTAAACAATCCTTGCAACCGTGGTCACAAGCACTGTTGTTTTCTCCCTGGTGGCAACATCATATCCCCTAATCTCATGTTTCTGTCACTCAAGCTAGACATCAGGGGGCATGAACACGCAATCATGCATAATGCTCCCTTTTGGAGTTATAATCTACTACTCGACCAAAGCAATAAAGAGCAACGGAGAACATGCATGAATCACTAAGGAACATAATATAAAAGGATAATCAAATATATAACACATAACAATCTGAACATAATCTGATAATCCATCGGATCCTACCAAACTAGGCATAGCAATAGCAAGAGAATTACATAGATGCCTTGATCATGTAGGGCAGCTCACAAGGGCTAATCATGGAAGCACAAGATTGGAGAGAAGACACCACATAGATACTGGTCATGAACTGATGGTCCAAGGAGGACTACTCACGACACATCCGGGAAACGTCCATGGCAGTGGAGAAGCTCCCGGAGGTCAATCCTCCCTCCGACATGGTGCCGGGAAGAGGTCTCCCGACGGTCCCGATCTGGGAAGCGCTGCGGCTACGAAACGATGGAGAAATTCATGATTCTGGAAGTTGTCGAAGGGTTTCCTCGCACAGGAGTAAATATAAGCCAAAGGAGGGCGTCAGAAGAGGTGGGATCCACCCAGGTGGCCTGTGGGCACGGCCAGGGGCCAGGCCGCACCGGGAGGTCACCTGGGCAGCCCCTGGCCCCCACTTTCCCATCTTCGATGATCTCGTAGCTTCCGTTACACTAATTTTTATATATTTTCTCGGGATTTTTGGGGCTCCAAAAATTGGGTAAAATCCCTAATACGGCAATAGACAACTACGCCAGAGATTGACACGTTGACGGAGACTGGGCTTGCGTTGGTTTTTCCCTTGAAGAGGAAATGGTGATGCAGCACAGGAGCAGTAAGTATTTCCCTCAGTTTGAAAACCAAGGTATCAATCCAGTAGGAGAATCTCGTCAAGTCCAGGGTACCTACGCAAACACAAACGAGCTTGCACCCAACGCTATAAAGGGGTCGTCAATCCCTTGAAGATTGATTGCAAAGTGAGATCTGAAGGCGGAAAATGCAACGAAGAAAAAGAGTAAGGCTGAAAATATGACGTGAAGTAGACCCGGGGGCCATAGTGTTCACTAGAGGCTTCTCTCAAAATAGCAAATATTATGGTGGGTGAACAAATTACTGTCGAGCAATTGATAGAATCGCGCAAAGTCATGACGATATCTAAGGCAATGATCATACATATAGACATCACGTCCAAGACCAGTAGACCGATACTTTCTGCCTCTATTACTATTACTCCACACATCGACCGCTATCTAGCATGCATCTAGTGTATTGAGTTCATGACGAACAGAGTAACGCCTTACGCAAGATGACATGATGTAGAGGGATAAACTCAAACCAATGATGAAAACCCCATCTTTTTACCCTTGATGGTAACAACATGATGTGTGCCTCGCTACACCTTCTGTCACTGGGTGAGGTCACCGCACGGTATGAACCCCAAACCAAGCACTTCTCCCATTGCAAGAATCATAGATCAAGCTCGCCAAACAAAACCCACAACTCGAAGAGAATTACAAGGATACGAAATCATGCACAAGAGAGATCAGAAGAAACTCAAATAAGATTCATAGATAATCTGATCATAAATGCACAATTCATCGGATCTCGACAAACACACCGCAAAAGAAGATTAGATCGGATAGATCTCCATGAAGATCATGGAGAACTTTGTATTGAAGATCCAAGAGAGAGAAGAAGCCATCTAGCTACTAGCTATGGACCTGTAGGTCTATGGTGAACTACTCACGCATCATCTGGAGGTCATGGTGTTGATGAAAAAGCCCTCTATATCTGAATCCCGTCTCCGGTAGGGCACCAGAACGTGCCCCAGATGGGATCGTGCGGAGACAGAAGCTTGCGGCGGCGGAAAAGTACTTTCGATGATCTCTTGATTTTTCTGGGATTTTAGGGAATATATAGGCGGAAGACCTAGGGCAGAGGTGGCCCAGGGAGCCCCCAAGCCTGGGAGGTGCTCCCCCCTAACCGCGGCTAGGGGTCTTGTGGGGTCCCTGACGGTCCCCTGCCATGGTTCTCAAGCTTCCCGATCTTCTTCTGTTTCGGAAAAAAATCTTTTTGGAAGTTTTGTTCCATTTGGACCCCGTTTAAAATCCTCCTCTAAAAGGGGTCAAAAACATGGAAAAAATAGGAATTGGCACTTGGCACTGAGTTAATAAGTTAGTCCCAAAAAATATATAGAAGGCATACAAAACATCCAAAGTTTGACAAGATAATAGCATGAAACCATAAAAAATTATAGATACGTTGAAGACGTATCAAGCATCCCCAAGCTTAACTCCTGCTCGTCCTCCAGTAGGGAAGTGATAAAGACTGAATTTTTGATGTGGAATGCAACCTAGCATAGTTGTCCTTTGTAACTTCTTTCATGTGACATGAATGTTCAGATCCGTAAGATTCAAAACAATAGTTTGCTATTTACATGAAAACAATAATACTTCAAGCAAACTAGCAAGGTAATCATGAACTTTCAAAATAACAAGGCCAAAGAAAGTTATCCCTACAAAATCATATAGTCTGGCTATGCTCCATCATCCTCACACAACTAATTTAAATCATGCACAACCCCGGTATTGGCCAAGTAATTGTTTTCACACTCTTACTTTCTCAAACTTTTTATAACTATCACGCAATACATGAGCGTGAGCCTTGGATATAGCACTATAAGTGGAATAGAGTGTGGTGGTGGTTGTGAGACAAAAAGGGAGGAGATGGTTGATACGTCTCAAACGTATCTATAATTTTTGATGGTTTTATGATGTTATCTTGTCAACTTTGGATGTTTTATATACCTTTTATATATTTTTTGAGACTAACTTATTAATTCAGTGCCAAGTGCGAGTTCCTGTTTTTTCTGTGTTTTTGACTCTTTTCAGATCTGATTTTGGAACGGAGTCCAAACGGAATAAAATCCCCTAAATAACTTTTTCTAGAAAGAAGAAGACCGGGGGACTTGAGGGCCAAGGCAGGAGGCCCAGAGGGAGCCCAGAAGCCCTGACGCCGCGGCCAGGGGGGCTCCGCGGCCACCAGGCTTGTGGCCTCCCTGGGGCTCCCCTGCCCTAGCTCTTTGGCCTATATATTCCCTAAAATCACAGAAAAAATCAGGGCGTCCACGAATCCACTTTTCTGCCGCCGCAAGCTTCCGTTTCCGTGAGATCTCATTTGGAGACCCTTCCCGGTGCCCTGTCGGAGGGGACTTTGGAGCTGGAGGCCTTCTACATCAACATCATCGCTTCTCCAATGACTCATGAGTAGTCTACTTCAGACCTATGGGTCCGTAGTTAGTAGATAGATGGCTTCTTCTCTCTCTTGGATCTTCAATACAAAGTTCTCCATGATCTTCATGGAGATCTATCCGATGTAATCCTCTTTGGCGGTGTGTTTGTCGAGATCCGATGAATTGTGGATTTGTGATCAGATTATCTCTGAATTATATTTGAGTCTTTGCTGATTTCTTATATGCATGATTTGATATCCTTGTAAGTCTCTCCGGGTCTTTGGTTTTGTTTGGCCAACTAGATATATGATTCTTGCAATGGGAGAAGTGCTTGGTTTTGGGTTCATACCGTGCGGTGACCTTTCCCAATGACAGAAGGGGTAGCAAGGCACGCATCATGTTGTTGCCATCAAGGGTAACATGAGGGGCTTTCATCATAGATTTGAGATTGTCCATCCACATCATGTCATCTTGCTTAAGGCGTTACTCTGTTCTTATGAACTCAATACACTAGATGCATGTTGGATAGTGGTCGACATGTGGAGTAATAGTAGTAGATGCAGAAAGTATCGGTCTACTTGTTTTGGACGTGATGCCTATATGTATGATCATTGCCATAGATAACGCCATGACTTTGCGCGGTTCTATCAATTGATCGACAGTAATTCGTTCACCCATCGTCTACTTGCTTTCATGAGAGAAGCCACTAGTGAACACTACGGCCCCCGGGTCTATTCACAACTATCGTCTCCACTTTTAGTTTTACTTTGCTTTGTTTCCTTTTTGCTTTCAGTTCTCACTTTGCAAACAATCTATAAGGGATTGCACAACCCCTTCATAGCGTTGGGTGCAAGCTCTTTGTGTTTGTGCAGGTACTTGTGACTTGACGCGATCCTCCTACTGGATTGATACTGTGGTTCTCAAACTGAGGGAAATACTTACCGCCGCTATGCTACATCACCCTTTCCTCCTCAAGGGAACACCAATGCAAGGCTCCAAGGCCGCGGGGGTATCCTTTGCATATTTGCCAAGGAAGTCCCTATAGGCATAACCAGCAGCAGAAGGATTTCTCACGTCGTTGCCAGGGAAGGTCTTTTGTAGCCGTAGCAATGGTCACATTGACTCGGCGTATCAAAGGGCTATGGAGATGCCCAGTAATAGATATCAATGTGAATGAGTAGGGATTGCCATACAAAGGATGCAATAGAGCTATAAGTAGGTGAAAGCTCAAATGGAGAACTAGTGGGTGTGCATCCAACTTGCTTGCTCACGAAGACCTAGGGCAATTTTGAGGAAGCCCATCATTGGAATATACAATCCAAGTTATATAATGAAGATTCCCACTAGCATATGGTGGTGACGAAACGGGAGGCTCTCAATCATGAAGAACATGGTGCTATTATGAAGCACAAGTGTGGAAAAAGATAGTAGCATTGTCCCTTCTCTCTTTTTCTCTTTTTTTTATTTGGGCTCTCTTGGGCCTTTTTCCCCTTTTTTATTTGGGCTCTTTGGCCTCCTTTTTTTCCTCACATGGGACAATGCTCTAATAATGATGATCATCACACTTTTATTTACTCACAGCTCAAAGCTTAGAACGATGATGACTCTATAGGAAATGCCTCCGACAGTGTACCGGGATGTGCAACGATCAAGCTTGGCGTATGCCGTTGAAACATCTCGCTAGCTATCTTACGATCATGAAATGGAAATATGAGAGTGACGGCACAAGTCATGAGATGCAACGGTGGGATTTGCATGGCAATATATCTCGGAATGGCTATGAAAATGCCATAGTATGTAGGTATGGTGGCTGTTTTGAGGAAGGCATATGGTGGGTTTGTGTACCGGCGAAAGTTGTGCGGCACTAGAGAGGCTAGCAGTGGTGGAAGGTGAAAGTGCATCTATACCATGGAGTCACATTAGTCATGAAGAACTCACATACTTGTTGCGAAAGTTTTTAGTATTAATCGAAACAAAGTGCTAAACACATACTCCTAGGGGAAGGGTTGGTAGGTGTTAACCATCACGCGATCCCGACCGCAACAGAAAGGATGACAACCAATAGATCAATTATGCTCCGACTTCCTAACATAGCGGTTCACCGTACGTGCATGCTACGAGAATCACTAAGTTCAACACAAGTATTTCTAGATTCACAACACCCTACTAACATAACTCTTAATATTACCAAATCCACGTCTCAAAACTAATTGAGAGGAAACAAAACTTCTCTTTCTACTCAATGCACATGAAGATGGAAGTTTTTGTATCCTCTTTGGGTGGCTATCACCTTTGGGACTACTTTAATAGCATAAGCCAACTACCAAGTCACGCACCGCCGTGCTCTAAAAGATCTAAGTGAAGCACATAGAGCAAAATTATCTAGCTCAAAAGATATAAGTGAAGCACGATGAGCATTCTAGCAAAATCACGATGAGTGCGTGTCTCTCTCAAAAGGTGTGCAGAAAGGATGATTGTGACACAACAAAAAGCAAAGATTCCTACGATACAAGATGCTCCAAGCAAAACACATATCATGTGGTGAATAAAAATATAGCTCCAAGTAATGTTACCGATGGATTGAAGACGAAAGAGGGGATGCCTTCCCGGGGCATCCCCAAGCTTAGGCTTTTTGGTGTCCTTGAATTTGGCTTGGGATGCCTTGGGCATCCCCAAGCTTGAGCTCTTTCCACTCCTTATCTCTTTTTCCATGAGAACATCACCCAAAACTTGAAAACTTCACAACACAAAACTTAAACAAAAACTCATGATATCATTAGCACAAGAAAACAAACTACCACCTCTTTAGGTACTTTAGAAATCTTGATTTCTATTTATATTGGTGTTAGGTTACTGTATTCTCACTTTTCCATGGCTAGTACCCCCACATACTATCCATAGTTTCATCAAAACAAGCAACCAACTCAACAAAAACAGAATCTGTCAAAAATAGAATGGTCTGTAGCAATTTGTATACTTCGTATACTTCTGGTACCTCACAAATTCTGAAAAATTACGACTTCCTGGGAAAAATTCATATCAACCAGCAGCAAAAAGAATCAACTCAAAAGCTCTTTCTGAATAAAAATTATAAATAATCTCGTGAGCGAAAAGTTTTTGTCTTTTTCCAGCACGATCGAACAACCATCACCAAGACTAGTCATAAAGGTTTTGCTTGGCTCAAACACAAAAAGAAACACAAAAGACACAATCATAACAGAATTATGATGGCGTGGACGCAACAAAACAGAAAGAAAAAGATAAATTTATTTGGTTGCCTCCCAACAAGTGCTATTGTTTAACGCCCTTAGCTAGGCATAAGGCGATAGAATCACGTATCGTCGTCTTTGGTGCGCATACCATAAGTAGCGTTATCACTCATCATCTTAAGGTCTTCATCTTTCTTACTAAATGATTCACCACTATTTTTGGGAACAAAAACAGACTTGGTGACCTTATTGTGGGCAAAATTTGGAGTCTTCTGCACAGCGGCAAAAGAGGAGCCCAAGTTGGTTATAACATCATCTAGTTTGCCAATCCTGGCGGAATCGTGACCTTGTTTTTAGTTAACTGTGGGTTCCTTCTCCTTTAAATTTTTCAAAACTATTCCCACCTTGGATCCGTACTGAGTGATTTGATTGTGGATCTTTTTATCCAAATTCTCAATAAGTTCGATATTCAATGACGTCCAACTTACGCCTCACATGTTCCAGAGTTAAGGTAGTTCCATTAACCATGAGTGGGGTGAGCATGCCAAATTTATTATTGCTCCGTAAGAATCAACGGTATGGCTACCCAAGAAATTTCCACCTACGATGGTGACAAGAATATACCTATTCCAAGGAGAAACACCCACGTAAAAACTACGAAGCAGGACGGTAGTAGACTGCTTATGAGCAGACCTACTCTAAGCATTGCAAATCTTATACCAAGCGTCCTTTAAGTTTTCTTCCTCAATTTGTTTGAAATTGAGAACTTTGTTCTCGGGAGTATCGTTCGAAGTGGTGGATCTAGCCATGAGGACAGATAGATTATCCCACACAAACGAACAGAAAGCAAGCGAGAAAAAATGGCGAACGAAAAAGGCAAACGAAAAAGGCAAATATTTTTTTTGTAAATTTTTGTTTTGAGAAGTGGGGGCGAGGAAAACAAGAGGCAAAAAAGTAAATGCAAGAGATGAGTTTGCGACACTTACTTGGATGAGTTCTTGACTTGATCCTCCCCGGCAACGATGCCAGAAATTCTTCTGCTACGGTAACAGACAACAGCGCCAGAGATTCACACGTTGACGGAGACTGGGCTTGCGTTGGTTATTCCCTTTAAGAGGAAAGGGTGATGTAGCACAGGAGCAATAAGTATTTCCCTCTGTTTGAGAACCAAGGTATCAATCCAGTAGGAGAATCTCGTCAAGTCCAGAGTACCTGCGCAATCACAAACGAGCTTGCACCCAACGCTATAAAGGGGTTGTCAATCCCTTCAAGATTGATTGCAAAGTGAGATCTGAAGGTGGAAAGTGCAAGGAAGAAAAAGAGTAAGGCTGAAAATATGATGTGAAGTAGACCCGGGGGCCATAGTGTTCACTAGAGGCTTCTCTCAAAATAGCAAATATTACGGTGGGTGAACAAATTACTGTCGAGCAATTGATAGAACCACACAAAGTCATGAAGATATCTAAGGCAATGATCATACATATAGGCATCACGTCCGAGACAAGTAGACCGATACTTTCCGCATTTACTACTATTACTCCACACATCGGCCGCTATCCAGCATGCATCTAGTGTATTGAGT
Source organism: Hordeum vulgare subsp. vulgare (assembly GCF_904849725.1). NCBI lineage: Eukaryota > Viridiplantae > Streptophyta > Magnoliopsida > Poales > Poaceae > Hordeum > Hordeum vulgare. Next base: position 155,094,405 of record NC_058519.1, on the reverse strand, counting down.
TCATGACGAACAGAGTAACGCCTTAAGCAAGATGACATGATGTAGAGGGATAAACTCAAACTAATGATGAAAACCCCATCTTTTTACCCTTAATGGCAACAACACGATGCATGCCTCGCTACCCCTTCTATCACTGGGTGAGGTCACCGCACGGTATGAACCCAAAACCAAGCACTTCTCCCATTGCAAGAATCATAGATCAAGCTGGCCAAACAAAACCCACAACTCGAAGAGAATTACAAGGATATGAAATCATGCATAAGAGAGATCAGAAGAAACTCAAATAATATTCATAGATAATCTGATCATAAATCCACAACTCATCATATCTCGACTAACACACCGCAAAATAAGATTACATCGGATAGATCTCCATGAAGATCATGGAGAACTTTGTATTGAAGATCCAAGAGAGAGAAGAAGCCATCTAGCTACTAGCTATGAACCCGTAGGTCTATGGTGAACTACTCACGCATCATCGGAGAGGTCATGGTGTTGATGAAGAAGCTCTCTGTATCCGAATCCCCCCTCCGGCAGGGCACCAGAACGTGCCCCAGATGGGATCTTGTAGAGACAGAAGCTTGCGGCGGCGGAAAAGTACTTTCGATGATCTCTTGATTTTTTCTGGGATTTTCGGGAATATATAGGCGGAAGACCTAGGGTAGAGGTGGCCCAGGGAGCCCACAAGCCTGGGAGGCGCAACCCCCCTGGCCGCGGCTAGGGGGCTTGTGGGGTCCCTGACAGCCTCCTGCCTTGGTTCTCAAGCTTCCCAATCTTCTTCTGTTTCGGAAAAAATATTTTTGGAAGTTTCGTTCCGTTTGGACTCCGTTTAAAATCATCCTCTGAAAGGGGTCAAAAACATGGAAAAAACAGGAACTGGCACTTGGCACTAAGTTAATAAGTTAGTCCCAAAAAATATATAAAAGGCATACAAAACTTCCAAAGTTTGATAAGATAATCGCATGAAACCATCAAAAATTATAGATACGTTGGAGACGTATCAAGCCCCTGCAAAAAAGGCATCAGAAGACATTAACTGGCATTGGGTGCACTGACTTAGTAGGTTAGTTCAAATATGTGTAAAAAGATATAAAAGTGTAGCAAAACATATAACAATGTCCCCCAAAAGGTCATGGAACAAGCAGAAATCATAGATACGTTTGGAACGTATCAACATCCCCAAACTTAATTCCTGCTCGTCCTCGAGTAGGTAAATGATAACACAATAATTTCTTTGGTGACATGCTAACACACGTATAAGAACTTCGAAGTAAAGCAAGTAAGATATGCAATTCAAGTCAAGAAAATAACAAGCAAGAGTGTATATCTAGTATTGAGTTTAGCAAAGTAAGAACATATTGGTGCAAGAGCTTTCGATGTCCGTGACTTGAATGTCTCCAAATGGTGTTTGCGTGAAAGAACTGGGAGATGGGTTGAGATCATAAAAATATATATATTCTAATTGAGAACTCAATCTACTAAACCTCACACTTGGTCTCCATCGGGATCTTATTTTGACTCATCCCAGACCACTAGTCAGGCACAAGTCAAAATGATCCTCTCCCTTTCGACGTTGAGCACTCATGCAATGGATGAGCGCAAGCAAGATATGCTGGCACTTAGGATGGCAAATAGAATAATGATGGGGAAGGAATACAAAAAGGTGTGAAAGGCTCACATCAATGAGGGCAACCATAGGCGACAAAGAGCCAAATGATAGATATGATGTGAGGAGTAGGGATTGCCATGTAGATATGATATGATGTGATGTAGGGATAGCTAAGGTAAGCTCTCCAATGGAACTAGTGGGGGTGCATCCAACTTGCTTGCTCATGAAGACCTATAGCTCATTTGAGGAGGCTCGTCATTGGAATATGCAAGCCAAGTTCTATAGTGTAAGGGTCCCCACATAGTTATGCATGAATGATAATCTCTATGTATTACAAATATAGCAATGGAGTACGAGTGTTGATCTTTCAAAAGGAATAGTAGTGTTGCCCCCTTCTCTCTCTTTTTTATTTTTTATTTTTCTGTTTTTATTTTATTTTTGTGTGGCCTCTTTGTCTCTTCCTTTTTATCTCTCATTTGTCCTCTTTGGGATCTTTTATTTTGTCCTCTTTGGGATCTTTTCCTCACTTAAGGGCAACACTCTATGTTTTAGATGAGTAAAAAGAAGATAATCACACTTTAGAAGAAGTACTCAACATAAAGACAAGTGAAAACTATCATGATGTATGCAAATGTATGCCTCTGCCAGTGTAGTAGGATATGCAATGAAACTAGCGTGTCATGTAGCAAATATAAGGGAAAGACCCAACTAGCAAAAGCATGTATGATGTGAAGATCAAGTCATGAGATGGTGGATGTTGCATGGCAATGTATCTCGGAAAGGCTATGGAAATGCCTTAATAGGTAGGTATGGTGGCTGTTTTGAGGAAAGATATAACGAGGCTTATGTATGACAGAGCATATCATGTCATGGGTTTGGATGCACCGACGAAGTTTGCACCAACTCTCAAGATGAGAAAGGGCAATGCACAGTACCGAAGAGGCTAGCAAAATATGCATTTTGGAAGTGCCAACAATATAATACTCACATTAGTCCGAAGAACTGATACACTTATTATCGGTAACTCTGTATCTAGTTAGGAAATTCACAAAGATACAAGTACCCCGAGGAGGAGTGTTTGGGGGTTTGGTTATCCTTGCGCATCCTCGACCCATGGTAATGTGAGGGTACTCTATATATTCCAACCCCTCTAGAGGTTAGCGATCAATTTAGTAGCTAGAGTTCTCAACTAATTTTTAGTTTTTGAAAAACACACGGATTTCCCAAAATACAACACCTATCACCAATAGTCTCAAGTTCCTGGCACCAATAGTCCAAACATTACTCAAATCAATACCTCAAAACTATTGGAAGTTACTACTATACTTAAATAGCAGCCTCAGTTACCTACTCATGCAAGACACACAACTCAGTGCAACGAGCCAACTCTCTAAACAAGATAAGCATGCCAACTCAAGAGAGTTCCAAAAGCAACCTAAATAAAAGCACTTAGAAAGATATAGCATGAAAACTAAGAGCTAAGCATGACAGTAGCTATGAAAAGATAGAGAACACACAAAAAAGATAAGCATGAAAACCTATGTTGTGTTCTAGAGTGGAATGGAGCATGTTTCTCTCGCAAACAAGGTAGGCTAGGTTCCGACTTGTTATGAACAGCAAGCAAAACTAAAACAAACTAAAAAGTAAAGAGCAGGACGCTCCAAGCATAGCACATAACATCTGAAGTGATACAAATATAGCATGGAGATGGATGAACTAATGATTGTTGATGGAGAAGGGGATGCACGGGGGCATCCGGAAGCTTAGACGCTTGAGTCTCCATGAATATTTTTTGGGGGTTCATGGGTGCATCCCCAAGCTTGAGCGATAGATACTCCTGGATCTTCTTTCATCATCTTCCATCGCATACTCGAAAACTCCCTTCATACGAAACTCATCATAAGCTGATTAGAGTGGTTAGTACCCATGATAAAATAATTCATTACCTACTGGAAATAAAGATTTTCATGAATAGCTACTGTTTCTCATGATTTCCAAAAGGTTTTTGCAAAGGAAAAAAAAGCTTGAGGTTTGCAAAATGATAAAATGCAAAACGTGGCAGAATATGTGAAAAACAGAACAACACGTAGTAAATAATTTTTTCGGGGCACTTCTGCAACTCAAATCAAAAAACTCAGAATAGATGCTAGAAATACAATTATATAGAGCATGTTTTCAAAACAATTCAGATCAAAAGGTTGATCTGGTGATTTTTGGCGAATTTTCTGTCAAGCAGACAGAATCTGTTTGTGGACAACATGTCACAACTTTTGAACTTTCTTGCAATTAGAGGCTAAAACTTGGCACAAAGCTTAAAAATAAAAGATACAATGATGTTGCTACAGAAGTAACAAGCATCAATACCACTAAAACTGAAATTAAAAACAAATTGGGTTGCCTCCCAACAAGCGCTTTCTTGTATGCCTTTGAGCTAGGTATAATGCAAACAAGATCAAGTATTATGAACTCCATAAGAGTAGCTTGCCCGAATAACAAACTCATAAGGTAACTTAATTTTGTTTTTAGGGAAGTGTTCCATTCACTTTTTAAGGGGAAATTGGAATCTAATGGTCCCTTATTTCATGTCAATGATAGCACCAACGGTGCGGATAATAGGACGTCCCAAAATAATTGGACATGAGGGATCACACTCAATGTCCATAATAAGAAAATCAACGGGCACATAATTATCATTGACAACAATAAGAACATCATCAATTCTCCCTAAAGGTTTCTTTACGGAAGAATCAACAAGACGAACACCAAAAGAACATTGATCATAAGGTTTCAAATCAAGCATATCATACATTCTTGTGGGCATAACAGAGGCACTAGCTCCAACATCACATAGAGCAAAGCAAGAGATATTATTCAATTTAATATTGAACATAGGATCCCAACCATCTTCTAGTTTCCTAGGAATAGAAGTGTCAACCTTGAGCTTCTCCTCCCTAGCTTTGATAAGAGCATTGGTAATATGCCCGGTGAAGGCAATATTGAGTGTACTAGTGTGGGGGTCTTTAGCCATTCTTTGCAAAAAGGTGATTACTTCAGAAATACTACAATTGTCAAAATCAAGATTACTACCATTAATGAAAGTGGTAGTGATGTAATCTAATCTCATTCTTTTGGTAGTCCCTAAGTTCAAAGGACCTTCTTGTCCTATAGTTGAGTTATTAGCATCACCATTAATAGGTCCATTGGGACTAGGGGTGTGATGGGTGCTAAAAGTTTTGAGATCCTCAACAACTTGTATAGTAGCAATGGTAGTGTGTGTAGGAAGGCTCTTAATCCTATCTTCCTCTTCTTTTTCTCTAGCCCATCTATCCTTAAGTTTGGCTAGCATTCTTATGTTCTCATTAATTTGGACTTGGATAGCATTGATGGGTGTGGTGTTCCTTTCCTCAAGGGGGAGTTCTAATTTTAAGGATCTCTACATCATGAGCTATGTTGTCCACCTTGAAAAAGAGACTATCTAGTTTTTATAATTTCTCTTCTACACTCTTCTTGAAGGATTTTTGAGAAGTGATAAAGTCTTTAAGCATGCTCTCTAATTCAGAAGTGGAGTTTTTGGTGCTATGATAATTGTTGTTGTTCCCGTAGTTCTTGGATGAGAATGGTCTAGGATTGCTACCAAAATTAGTCCTATAAGCATTATTATTAAAGTTGTTCCTAGACATAAAATTAACATCAACTTGCTCTCTTTCTTGAGAAACCAAATAATTTAAAGGAACATCATGAGGATCAATAGGAGCTTGCTTAGTAAGTAAAGTCATGATCACGTCAACCTTATCATTAAGGGAGGAGATCTCCTCAGCACAATTTACCTTCCTACCTGTTGGAGCTCTCTCGGTGTGACATTGAGAATAATTTGTCATCATCTCATCCAATAGATTTGTGGAAGCACCAAGTGTAGTTGACATAAAGGTTCCTCCCATGGCCGAGTCTAATAGATTCCGCGAGGTCAAGTTCAATCCTGCATAGAAAGTTTGGATAACCATCCAAGTAGTCAAACCATGTGTAGGGAAATTCTTAACAAGAGATTTCATACGTTCCCAAGCTTCAGCAACATGTTCATTATCCAGTTGCCTAAAATTCATAATGTTACTTCTCAATTGGATAATATTAGCAGGTGGGTAATACTTCCCAATAAAAGCATCTTTCCACTTATCCCAAGAATCTATGCTATTCCTAGGCAAAGATTGAAGCCACACTTTAGCTCCTCCTCTCAAGGAGAAAGGAAAAGCTTAAGTTTAACAATATCACCGTCTACTTCTTTATATTTTTGCATACCACAAAGCTCAACAAAATTGTTCAAGTGCAAGGCAGCATTATCTCCAGCACCGGAGAATTGATCTTTCATAACTAGGTTTAGTAAAGCAGGTTTAATCTCGTAGGACGTAGCCTCGGTGATGGGAGAGGCAATAGGAGTGCAGATAAAGTCATTGTTGTTGTGACTAGTGAAGTCACACAACTTGGTGTTCTCAGTGGAACCCATAGCAGGGGCAACAAGCAAGAACAAAGCAACTAATTTTTTTGTGGTTTTTGGTATAAGACTCTAAAGCAAAAACTAAAAAGAAAACTAACAAGTCTAAAAAGTAAAGGTAAAAGATAGCGTGCAACTCCCCTATATTGAAGACTGGATTCCCCGGCAACGGCGCCGGAAAACTTTGCTTGATGACGAGATGATGTATATACTTCTCGCTCGTCGTTGGTTAACCCAAGTGGAAGGTGGAGATGTAGTCAGCAACAAGTTTTCCCTTACATGGAGACTATAAGGTTATGGAACCAGGAGGACTCTTAGGATCGACAAGTAGGTGTCCCCTGCCCTGGCACAAGCTGAAGACATGGACCTTCACACACACAAATAACTTTGCTCCCAACGAGTACAAAGAGGTTTTCAATCTCTCCGGCCTTGTAGTTTGCAAAGGATCAAAACACAAGTGGGAATAGTGATAGTGATTGCAACGGAAAAGTAAATGAAAGCAGTAAATGATGGAGGTGTAAGCAATGCTGGTGATATGGACCGGAGTCACATGATGTTCACTAGTGATGTCTCTCTCCCAAAAGATGATAAACAAATATGCTTGGGTAAAAAAATTACAGCTGGGCAATTGATAGAATTTTAAACGCCCCGCAATGCTAATTATACTACTTGAAAGTTAGAGGCTCAATAGTAATGGGCAGTACGCCAAGACAAGTAGACCATTTATTCATCGGCATCTACTTACTAATCATCCACCTTGAGATATCTATCTAGAACATCTCGCTGGTATTAGGTTGCGAGCCCCACCCTGATACGTCTCCAACGTAACTATAATTTTTGATGATTCCATGCTATTATCATGTCAACTTTGGATGTTTTGTATGCATGAATATGCTATTTTATATCTTCGTTGGGACTAACCTATTAACTCAGTGTCAAGTGCCAGTTTTTGTTTTTTCCGTGTTTTCGATCTTTTTCAGAGGAGAATATTAAATTGAGTCCAAACGGAATAAAACCAGCGGAATGATTTTTTCCATAACAGAAGATACGCACGGGACTTGAGAACCAAGGCAAAGGACCCCAGGGGAGGTCACAAGCCCCCTAGCCGCGGCCTAGGGGGCGCGCCTAGCAGGCTTGTGGGCCCCCTGTGGCTCCTTTGCCCGACTTCTTCTGCCTATAAATTCTCTAAAAATCCAAAACTGCCTGAGAGAGCCACGAAAATACTATTCCGCCGCCGCAAGCTTCTCTCTCCGCAAGATCTCATCTGGGGACCCTTCTGGTGCCCTGTCGTAGTTAGTACCTAGATGGCTTCTTCTCTCTCTTGGATCTTCAATACAAAGTTCTCCATGATCTTCATGGAGATCTATCCGATGTAATCTTCTTTTGTGGTGTGTTTGTTGAGATCCGATGAATTTTGGATTTATGATCAGATTGTCTATGAATATTATTTGAGTCTCCTCTGATCTCTTATATGCATGATTTCGTATCCTTGTAATTCTCTTCGATTTGTGGGTTTCGTTTGGCCAACTTGATCTATAATTCTTGCAATGGGAGAAGTGCTTGGTTTTGGGTTCATATCGTCCGGTGTCCTCACCTAGTGACAGAAGGGGTAGCGAGGCATGCATCGTGTTGTTGCCATCAAGGGTAATAAGATGGGATTTATATCTATTGCATGAGTTTACCCCTCTACATCATGTCATCTTGCTTAAGGCACTACTCTGTTTGTTATGAAGTCAATACACTAGATGCATGCTGGATAGCGATCGATGTGTGGAGCAATAGTAGTAGATGCAGACAGTATCGGTCTACTTGTCTTGGACGTGATGCCTATATGTATGATCATTGCCTTAGATATCATCATGACTTTGCGCGGTTCTATCAATTGCTCGACAGTAAGTCGTTCACCCACCGTAATACTTGCTATCATGAGAGAAGCCTCTAGTGAACACTATGGCCCCCGGGTCTACTTCACATCATATTTTCAGCTCTACACTTTCTCTTTGTTGCACTTTCCACCTTCAGATCCCACCTTGCAATTAATCGTGAAGGGATTGACAACCCCTTTATAGCATTGGGTGCAAGTTTGTTTGTTTTTGCGCAAGTACATTGGTGACTTCTCTTGATACTCCTACTGGATTGTTAGCTTGGTTCTCAAACTGAGGGAAATACTTACTGCTACTGTGCTATATCATCCTTTCCTCTTCAAGGAAAAAAACAACGCAAGATCAACAGGTAGCAAGAAGAATTTTTGGCACCGTTGCCGGGGAGTATCAAGTCAAGAATAGTCTCCCTTCAACGTGTCAATTTCAGGCACCGAGGAATATTCTAAGTGAAGCTTATCCAAGTAACTATGGCAAACTCATCTCTCGCATTTACTTTTTTTGCCTTTTGCCTCTCGTTTTCCTCTCCCCCACTTCTGAAAAATAAAAATTTACAAAAATATTTGCATTTTTCGTTCGCCCTTTTCTTTCTCTTTCTTTCTGTTCGCCTGTGTGCTTCTCTGCTTGCTGAAGTCACCATGACTGAAAACACCAAATTGTGTGACTTCTCTAATAGCAATAATAATGATTTTATTAGTCCTCCGATCGCTCCCGCCACTAGAGCGGAATCATATGAAATCAATGCTGCTTTGCTGAATCTTGTTATGAAAGAGCAATTTTCTGTCCTTCCTAGTGAAGATGTCGCATCCCATCTTAATACCTTCATTGATTTATGCGATATGCAAAAGAAGAAAGATGTGGATAATGATGTGATTAAAGTGAAGCTATTTCCGTTCTCATTACGAGATCGAGCAAAAACTTGGTTTTCATCTTTACCCAAAAATAGTATTGATTCTTGGAACAAGTGTAAAGATGCTTATATATCCAAGTATTTTCCACCGGCTAAGATTATCTCTCTCCGTAATGATATCATGAATTTTAAGCAACTAGATCATGAACATGTTGCACAATCTTGGGAGAGAATGAAATTGATGATTAGAAATTTTCGCGGTCATGGCTTGAGTCTTTGGATGATTATACAAATCTTCTATGCTGGTTTGAATTTTGCTTCTAGAAATATCTTGGATTCCGCCTCCGGTGGAACTTTCATGGAAATCACATTAGGAGAAGCCAAAAAACTCCTAGACAATATCATGACAAACTATTCTCAATGGCACACTGAAAGGTCACCTAATAGTAAAAAAGTGCATGCTATAGAAGAACTTAACTCTTTGAGTGCTAAGATGGATGAGTTAATGAAATTGTTTGCTAGTAAAGGTGCTCCTCTAGATCCAAATGATATGCCCTTGTCTTCCTTGATTGAAAATAGCAATGAAAGCTTGGATGCTAATTTTGTTGGTAGGAATAATTTTGGCAAAAACAATGCTTTTAGAGGTAACTTTATTCCTAGGCCTTTTCCTAGTAATCCCTCTAATAACTTTGGAAATTTCTACAACAATGCTCATGGAAATTACAATAAATTACCCTCTGATTTTGAGAGTAATATTAAAGAGTTTTAAAACTCGCAAAAGATTTTCAATGCATCCATAGAAGAAAAACTGCTCAAAATTGATGAGTTGGCTAGGACCGTTGATAGAATATCTCTGGATATTGATTCTTTGAAATTGAGATGTGCTCCTCCCAGGATTAGTATGTATGAAACTTTGAAAGCTATGCGTGTTTCCATGAATGAGAGTAAAGAAAGAACCTCCCAAATTCGTGCTACACATGAATGGCTTAAAAAGGCGTGTTCTCATGATGAGAATCACGAAGATCTTAAAGTGCTTGGTGTGACTCCCATTGAATCCTTGTTTTCTAATGTCAAACCTAATGATGATGGGGCTGGATATGAATCCATTTTGGTTGAGAAACGCCCCAATGATTCGGAGTCTATCTATGTTGATGCTAAAAGCACTGAAAGTGGAGTAGAGGATATCAAAACTTTGAGTAGTAATGAAATTACTACTTTGGATTTCAAGGAATTCAATTATGATAGTTTCTTTTTGATTGAATGTATTTCCTTGATGCAATCCATGCTAAACTCTCCACACGCTTATAGCCAAAATAAGTCCTTTACCGATCATATCGTCGATGTTATGATGAAATCTCTTGAAGAGAAACTTGAGTTGGAGATATCTATTCCTAGAAAACTTCATGATGAGTGGGGAACCTACTATAAAAATCAATATTAAAAACTATGAATGCAATGCTTTGTGTGATTTGGGTGCTAGTGTTTCCGCTATTCCAAAGTCTTTATGTGTTGTTCTAGGCTTCAACGAGATTGATGAGTGCTCTCTTAATTTGCATCTTGCGGATTCTACTGTTAAGAAACCTATGGGAAGGATCAATGATGTTCTTATTATTGCAAATAGGAACTATGTACCTGTAGATTTCATTGTGCTTGATATTGATTGCAATCCGACATGCCCCATCATTCTTGGTAGACCTTTCCTTAGGAATATTGGTGCTATCACCGATATGAAGGAAGGGAATATTATATTTCAATTTCCATTAAAGAAGGGCATGGAACACTTTGCTAGAAAGAAAATAAGATTGCCTTATGAATCCATGATGAGGGCTACTTATGGTTTGAGCACCAAAGACAATGATACTTGATTCTATCGCCTTATGCCTAGCTAAGGGCGTTAAACAATAGCGCTTGTTGGGAGGCAACCCAATGAATTTATCTTTGCTTTTTTTGATTTCTGTTTTGTTGTGTCCACACCATCATAATTCTGTTATGATTGTGTTTTTTGTGTTTATTTTTGTGTTTGAGCCAAGTAAAACCTTCATCACTAGTTTTGGTGATGGTTGTTTGATCTTACTCAAAAAGACAGAAACTTTGCGCTCACGAAATTATTTTTAATTCCTATCCAGAAAGATCTTTTGAGTTGATTCTTTTTGCTGATGGTTTATATGACAATTGCCCTAATTGTCATAATTGTTCAGAATTTTTGAGATCCGATGAATTGTGGATTTATGATCAGATTATCTATGAATATTATTCGAGTCTCCTCTGATCTCTTATATGCATGATTTCGTATCCTTGTAATTCTCTTCGAGTTGTGGGTTCTGTTTGGCCAACTTGATCTATAATTCTTGCAATGGGAGAAGAGCTTAGTTTTGGGTTCATACCGTGCGGTGTCCTCACCTAGTGATAGAAGGGGTAGCGAGGCACGCATTGTGTTGTTGCCATCAAGGGTAAAAAGATGGGGTTTATATCTATTGCATGAGTTTACCCCTCTACATCATGTCATCTTGCTTAAGGCGTTACTCTGTTTGTTATGAACTCAATACACTAGATGCATGCTGGATAGCGGTCGATGTGTGGAGTAATAGTAGTAGATGCAGACAGTATTGATCTACTTGTCTCGGACGTGATGCCTATATGTATGATCATTGCCTTAGATATCATCATGACTTTGCGCGGTTCTATCAATTGCTCGACAGTAATTCATTCACCCACCGTAATACTTGATATCCTGAGAGAAGCCTCTAGTGAACACTATGGCCCCCGGGTCTACTTCACATCATATTTTCAGCTCTACACTTCTTCTCTTTTGCACTTTCCACCTTCAGATCTCACCTTGCAATTAATCGTGAAGGGATTGACAACCCCTTTATAGCTTTGGCTGCAAGTTTGTTTGTTTTTGCGCAGGTACATTCGTGACTTGTCTTGATACTCCTACTGGATTGATACCTTGGTTCTCAAACTGAGGGAAATACTTACTGCTACTGTGCTGCATCACCATTTCCTCTTCAAGGGAAAAAACAACGCAAGCTCAAGAGGTAGCACACCCAAAGCGTAAACTGAAAGCAACGGACAAGTGCATTAACAAACTATGTGTAAGGTAAACAATCCTTGCAACCGTGATCACAAGCACCGTTGTTTTCTCCATGGTGGCAATAGCACATCCCCTAGTCTCATGTTTCTGTCACTCAAGGTAGACATCAGGGGGCATGAACCCACAATCATGCATAACGCTCCCTATTGGAGTTACAATCTACTACTCGGCCAAAGCAATAAAGAGCAACGGAGAACATGCATGAATCACTAAGGAACATAATATAAAAGGATAATCAAATATATAACTCATAACAATCTGACCATCATCTCATAATCCATCGGATCCCAACAAACCGAGCATAGTAATAGCAAGAGAATTACATAGATGCCTTGATCATGTAGGGCAGCTCACAAGGGCTAATCATGGAAGCACAAGATTGGAGAGAAGACATCACATAGCTACTGGTCATGGAATCATGGTCCAAGGAGGACAAATAACGGCACGTCCGGGAAGCGTCCATGGCGGTGGAGAAGCTTCCGGAGGTCAATCCTCCCTCTGACAGGGTGCCGGCTCGGAAGCGCTGCGGTGGCGAAATGATAGAGAAATTTGTGATTCTGGAAGTTGTCGAAGGGTTTCCTCGCGAAGGAGTAAATGTAGGCCAACGGAGTGCGTCAGAAGAGGTGGGGTCCACCCAGGCGGCCTACGGGCGCGACCAGGAGCCAGACCGCGTTAGGAGGTCGCCTGGGCAGCCCTTGCCCCCCTTCTCTGGCGCATCTTCAGTGATCTGGAAGCTTACGTTACGCTGATTTTTATATATTTTTCTCGGGATTTTTGGGGCTCCGAAAAAATGGGTAAAAGCCCCTGCAAAAAAGACATGAGCAGACAGAAACTGGCACTGGGTGCACTGAGTTAGTAGGTTAGTCCAAATATGTGTAAAAAGTTATAAAAGTGTAGCAAAACAAATAACAAAGTCACCCAAAAGATCATGAAACAAGCATAAATTATAGACACGTTTGGGACGTATCAAGGTTTGAAAGGGTTTTTGCACCCCAAGCCTTTGTGCAGCCCTCTCTCCCTCCACTATTTCATGACACCTCGTAGCTAGTTCGGTACGACTCAGCGAAGCCCTGCCGGAGTAGCTCCACCATCATCACCAGCACGCCTTTGTGTTGCCGGATAATTCAGCTACCTCTTCGTCTCTCTTGCTGGATCAAGAAGGCGGAGATCGTCATTAAGCTGTAGGTGTGCTAAAAACGGAGGTGCCATCCGTTCGGAGCTAGATCAGGAAAGATCATGGGACGGCAGCGATTTGAATCGCGAAGACGTTCCACTACATCAACCGTGTTTCTTAACGCTTACTGCTTAGCGATCTATAAGGGTATGTGGATCCAAGATCCCTCTCGTAGATGATCATCACCATGATAGGTCGTCGTGTGCGTAGGAATTTTTTTGTTTCCCATCGATGTTCTCCAACACTAGAAGCTTGGTGGTGGGTTGGATCTCAATCATTCTGGTCTCAAGCTCTGAGCAAGCGTCAGGGTCTCTAATTAGGTTGTGGACATTTCCCCGAGCATTTGAGGTCATCATGGAGCCATAGTCCATTTTGGTGAAGCTTCGTGGTGTTGTTGGGAGCCTCCAATTATGTTGTGGAGATTTCCCCAACCTTGTTTGTACAGGTTCAGTGACCGCCCTCAAGGGTGCCTTAGTAGAATCACGGCATCTTGCATTATGCAAGGGCATGAGGAGATTACGATGGCCTTAGTGGCATCTTGGGGAGCATTGTGCCTCCACCCGCTCCAAACGGAGATTAGCATCCGCAAGGGTGTGAACTTCTAGATACATCGTCATCTCCGCGTGCCTCTGTTATCTCAAACTTGATCAATAGGTGATGGTGGAGGGCACTGGAGACTTGGCTACATAATGAAGAGTTAAGGGGTCTTAATCATTCATCTTGTCTCAAGCCAAGTCATATGGATTATTGAGTTTCTATCTTATATCCAAAGTGCCCCCTTATGGTAACTTGTACTTAAATTGTTTACATTATTAGTTACTTGCCCCTTTGCATGGTGTGGTTTTGTACTTTTCATGTGTTTGTATATGTTGTGCTTCCAACTTGCTTATCTTGAGTAATCAAGTATGTGTATATTGGTTTGCACATCATGTACATGTGAGTCTTGTGTTGAGCCTTTTTGCATCTTGTTTGTATCTTTGTTGGCTCTTTTGAGAGATTAATGCATTATCCCATTGTGGGGGAGTGATGTGATTTGCACACCTCACAATCCTATAAATGTGTATACAAGAGGAATACCACTTAGTATTGATATTTCATGATTATCTAGTCTCTATGTGGTATGTCTTACTCATGAGAAATTCGAATTCCAAACGGTCCATTAATTATATCTTGTTGGTTTTTCATTTTCCACTTGTTAATAATGTTGGGTTATCACATTATGGGGGAGAAATATGCTATGTGCGTATTACAAACCTAGAAAATGTGTATATTTGAGGTATTGCCACTTTGTGTTGATATTTTAAATTATCTTGTTCCTAGGTGGCATGTTAGCTCTACAAGTGTCATTTGCTTGTGTTTTAGGGGTAAATATTATGTTGGATATTTTTTAAATCTACCAATGGGAATTATTTCCAAATATATCTTGTCCTTTGAAAATTGGTATTCCCTTCATGTGGTAGAAATTGCTAATCATCTTTACATTGGTTTTTGTGTACCGTTTGTCTTCCTTGCCTCTTGCGGATCTTTTTGAACATGTCTAGTGTTTCTATAGATATAGATAAAGTGATGATCCCATCTTGTGCATTTTGTATTCAAATGCAAATTGTATATAATGTACATATCTTGGGGAGCTATCCTATTTTCTTTAGAACACTCCTTTATGCGTTTATCATAAAATCTTCGGATCCCCATCAAGAGTGTGTTGGTGGGACACAATTCCTTTCTTTATGGTGCTTTCTTCTATCATGAAATTTGTTCAGGGTTTGGTTTTTTTGGAACCTAGCTCTCTTTTGGTAACCAGATACCTCGCGCTTGTTTTCCTTCAATTCATAACTTGTTTCCTTTGTTGTGGCATGTGCCAATGGATATCTCTTTCCTTGTTGTATCTTTTAATTGGTATCCTTCGAGTGATAATTTTTTGTTTGGTATTTTATTCTCACTTGATACCTTGTCTTTTGGTGTCCTCTCAACTATGTGTTGATTTTATTTTTGAAAGCCTTCAACATGCATATTTACGATATATAGTTTCTTTTGCATGCTTTCTTTCTTTGACCCAATATATAGGGGAAGCTCCACCTTGTCATAAATTGGCTACAATGTGCATGAAATTCTATTTCATATTTATATGCACACATTTATGTGGAGTTCGTCCTATGTATTGTTGGTTTTCTAACTCTTTGGTCCCAATGAGTTTGGGCCCCATTTTGTTTTTCTTGTTGTTCTAAGAACAATTGGAGATGCATTGGATGCTTGGCTCCCCAACAAGGAAGGCATTGACAACATGTGCTTATTGGAGCCAAGTTAGGATGGTCAACGAACAATTATCTACTACATCAATCCAATGCTATCTCGGTAACAAGTATTTACTTCATGCATTCATCTCTTGCATTTAACCTTTCGTAGGTGGCAGCATGGCATGAATTTCCGGTTTCGTTCTTGTGGTACTTGTTTCCTTTCTCAAAGCATCCCAACAATGATGTCTCATTTCTAGTTGTGATGTCTTTGATGTTCGTGTGTTGGAAGTTCATTTAGGTACAATAAGAAAAGAGTAGGCCATGTGCTATGTTTTCAAACAAGGATCTTATTGGTATGTTTATGACTTCCTTTGGGATATCTTGTTCATTCCTTCTGATAACAATTTCGTGTGTACATCCTTCTTTGTGGATATATATCATCATGATTGTCTTCTACCTATAATCTTTTGCACATGAGATAAGTTAGATCTCTAAATTTATATTCTCTTTTCTTACACGACCAGCATTCAACATTCTTTTTTTAGCTTTTGGTGGTTTCATGAAAGGATTTGTCTTGAATATAGATCTTATATCCTTGCATCTTGATGCACTCATTGGTGGTGAAGATTATTTTTCCTCATCCTTGTCTTAACAAGGGTTTTGCCATTTTGATTGGTATCCCTCCTCTTGACAAGGTTATTATTTCCAATCATCACCATGGGTTGTCACAAGCATTGGTTCTTAATTTGTTTATGAGTAAGCTTGTGAACCCATTTGCTAAGTAGTGTGTGTCTAGGAACGATATGTCTTGAACTTTGTTTCTCATTTCTTCAAGACTATGATGATGAGTAATGTTCATCCTTATCTTAGTCTTCTCAAGTGCTTGGCCATGACTCATACATACCATTCGGTTTGGGCCTTTTCTTAAGTTGCCTCATTTACATGTTTCTCAACCATATGTTTTGTGCAAGTGATATGGTTATGGTCTTATCTAATGATAGCATGATAGGTCTCAAAAGTATCTATACTTTTTGATGATTTCACGCTGTTATCTTGCCTTCTTTGTATGTTTTATGTACCTTTTTATATCTTTTTGGGACAAACTTATTAATTCAGTGCCAAGTGCCAGTTCCTGTTTTTTCCGTGTTTTTGACTCTTTTCAGATCTGATTTTGGAACGGAGTCCAAACGGAAGAAAAACCCCGAAATGATTTTTTTCCCGAACGGAATAAGTCCAGGGGGCTTTTGGGCCAAGCCAGGTGGGCTCCAGGGAGCCCACAAGCCCCCACTCCGCCACCAGGGGGAGGCGGCGGTGGGCAGGCTTGTGGCCTCCGTGGCCGCCCCCTGACCTAGGTCTTTGGCCTATAAATTTCCAAATATTCCGCAAAAAATCAGGGGAGCCTCGAAAATACTTTTCCGCCGCCGCAAGCTTCCGTTTCCGCAAGATCTCATCTGGAGACCCTTCCCGGTGCCCTACCGGAGGGGACTTTGGAGTTGGAGGGCTTGTTCATCATCATCATCACCCTTCCAATGACTCGTGAGTAGTTCACTTCACACCTACGAGTCCGTAGTTAGTAGCTAGATGGCTTCTTCTCTCTCTTGGATCTTGAATACAAAGTTCTCCATAATCTTCATGGAGATCTATCCGATGTAATCTTCTTTGGCGGTGTGTTTGTCGAGATCCGATGAATTGTGGACTTGTGATCAGATTATCTATGATATATATTTGAGTCTTTGCTGATTTCTTATATGCATGATTTGATATCCTTGTAAGTCTCTCCAAGTCTTGGGTTTTGTTTGGCCAACTAGATCTATGATTCTTGCAATGGGAGAAGTGCTTGGTTTTGGGTTCTGCCATGTGGTGACCTTTCCCAGTGACAATAGGGGCAACAAGGCACACATCAAGCAGTTGCCATCAAGGGTAAAAAGATGGGATTTTATCATTGGTTTGAGATTATCCCCCTACATCATGTCATCTTGCTTAAGGCGTTACTCTATTCTTATGGACTTAATACACTAGATGCATGATGGATAGCGGTCGACGTGTGGAGTAATAGTAGTAGATGCAGAAAGTATCGGTCTACTTGTTTCAGACGTGATGCCTATAGAAATAATCATTGCATAGATATCGTCACGACTCTGCACAGTTCTGTCAATTGCTCGACAGTAATTTGTTCACCCACCGTCTACTTGCTTTCGTGAGAGAAGCCACTAGTAAACACTACGGCCCCCGGGTCTATTCACATCCATCGTTTACAACTCCGCTTTTACTTTGTTTTGTTACTTTGTTGCTTTAAGTTCTCACTTGGCAAACAATCTACAAGGGATTGACAACCCCTTCATAGCGTTGGGTGCAAGCTTTTGTGTTTGTGCAGGATCTTGAGATACTCCTCCACCGGATTGATACCTTGGTTCTCAAACTGAGGGAAATACTTACCTGCGCTGTGCTACATCATCCTCTCTGCTTCGAGGGAACACCAACGCAGAAGGATTCCTGGTGTCGTCAACGTGCCCATTTCTTGCGCCACTGGAAGGTCTTTTGTGCAGTAGCATAACGGACATCAGAAGCATTTCCGGCGCTGTTACCGGGAAGGACAAATCAAGATATATCCAAGTAGGTCTCACAAACTCTTCTCTTGCATTTACTTTTGTTGACAGTTGCCTCTCGTTTTCCTCTCCCCCACTTCACATTTGCCGTTTTCATTCGCCTTTCGCTTTCGCTGTCTTCTTTTGCCCGTTTCACTCTCTCTTCCTGCTCGTTTGTGTGTGAGATAGATCATCAATGGCTAGACCCACCACTCCAAACGACACCCCTGAAAATGAAGTTCTCAATTTCAGGCAGAATGAGGAAGAAAATTGGAAGGACGCTTGGTACAGGATTTGCAATGCTCAAAGTAGATCTACTCGTAAGCAATCCACTACCGTCCTCCTTCGCAGTTTCTATGTTGGAATTTCTCCTTGGAATAGGTATATCCTTGATACCATTGTAGGTGGGAACTTTTTGGGGAGCCATACTATAGACTCCTATAGATCTATCATTAATTTGGTAGGCTCACCCCCGCTCATGGTTAATGGAACTATCTTGACCTTGGAACACGTGATGCAAAGGCTTGACGCTATTGAAAACAAAATTGCCATAGTTGAACTTATTGAGGGTTTGGACAGAAAGATCCACAATCAAATCTCTCAGTAGGGATCCAAAGTGGGAAACTTTTTGAAAAAATTAAAGGAGAAGGAACTTATAGTTAATGATTCTTCTAGAATTGGCAAATTAGAAGATGTCATAACCAACTTGGGTTCCGCTTTTGCCGCTGTGCAAAATACTCCAAATCTTACTCTCAAAAAGACCGTCAAGCCTGTTTTGTTCCTAGAGCTAGTGGTGAGTCATCTAATAAAGATGAAAATCTTAAGATGATAAATGATCACGATACCTATGGTTTGAGTACCAAAGATGAATATATGTGATTCCATCACTTTCGCCTAGCTAAGGGCGTTAAACAAAAGCGCTTGTTGCGAGGCAACACAATGAATCTATACGTTTTCTTTCTGTTTTGTGTTTTCCACACTTTCATAATTCTGTTATGATTGTGTTTTTTGTGTTTATTTTTGCGTTTGTGCCAAGCAAAACCGTTATGATTAGTCTTGAGGATGATCATTTGGTCATGTTGGAAAAGACAGAAACTTTCTGCTCACGAAACGCATTTTCGTTTTTTTATGTAAGAGCTTTTGAGTTGATTATTTTTGCTGCTAATTTCTACGCAAATTCTTCAGACTTTCGTAATTTTTCGGAATTTTTGAAGTACCACAGGTATACGAAACATACAGATTGCTACAGACTGGTCTGCTGTTAACAGATTCTGTTTTTGTTGTGTTGGTTGCTTATTTTCATGAGACTATGGATAGTATCGGGGGTATTAGCCATAGAAGATCGAAAGTACAGTAATCCAACATCACTACAAGTAGAATTTAAGTTTGCTACAGTACCTAAAGAAGTGGTGGTTTGCTTTATTGTACTAATGTTATCACGAGTTTCTGTTTAAGTTTCGTGTTGTGAAGTTTTCAAGTTTTGGGTGAAGTTCTTATGGACAAAAAGATAAAGAGTGGCAAGAGCTCAAGCTTGAGGATGCCCAAGGCACCCCAAGAGATTCAAGGATGTCGTAAAAGCCTAAGCTTGGGGATGCCCCGGGAAGGCATCCCCTCTCTCGTCTTCAATCCATCGGTAACGTTACTTGGGGCTATATTTTTATTCACCACATGTTATGTGTTTTTGCTTGGAGCGACTTGTATCATAGGAGTCCTTTATTTTTGTTGTGTCACAATCATCCTTGCTGCACACCTAGAGAGAGAGACATGCACACACCGTGACTTTGTCGAGCTTCACTTATATATTTTGGTAGACGATTCAGCTCACATGTGCTTCACTTATATCTTTTGAGCTAGATACTTTTGCTCTATGTGCTTCACTTATATCTTTTAGAGCACAGCGGTGCGTGGCTTGGTAGTTGATCTATGCTTTGAAAGTAGTCTCAAAAGGGGTAGTTTTCCAAAGGGATATGAAAACTTCCACCTTCATGTGCATTGAATAGTTAGAGAAGTTTGATTCATCCCAATTAGTTTTGAGTTGTGGTTATGGTAATATTGAAGTCATTCTAGTAAGGTGTTGTGGATCTAGAAATACTTGTGTTGAAGTTAGTGATTCCCGTAGCATGCACGTATGGTGAACCGTTATGTGTTGAAATCTGAGCATGATTAGTATAATGATTGTCATCCTTTGCGTGGCGGTCGGGATTGCGCAATGGTTTATACCTACCAACCCTTCCCCTAGGAGTATGCGTTGAATGCTTTGTTTCGATTATTAATAAAACTTTTGCAACAAGTATATGAGTTCTTCATGACTAATGTTGAGTCCATGGTTTAGATGCACTTTCACCTTCCACCATCTCTATCTTCTTAGTGCCGCGCAACTTTCGCCGGTGCACAAAACCCACCATTAGCTTCCCTCAAAACAGCCGCCATACCTACCTACTATGGCTTTTTCAAAGTCATTCCGAGATATATTGCCATGCAACTACCACCATGACATGTGCGACCACGTCTACATTGCCTTTGCACGATCGTAAGATAGCTAGCATGATGTTTCCATTGATGTCTATGCCATGCTAGATCATTGCCACGGTACACTACCAAAGGCATTCCATATAGAGTCATAGTTCCTCTAAGTTTTGACTTGAAAGTGTGATGATCATCATTATTGGAGCATTGTTCCATGTGAGGAAATAAAAGAGGCCAAAGAAGCCCATAAAAAAAGAGGCCAAAGTGCCACCAAAATAAATATATATATATTAAAAAAATGAGAGAAAAAGAGAGAAGGGACAATGCTACCACTTTTTCCACACTTGTGCATATTAAGCACCATGATCTTCATGATTGAGAGTCTCTCGTTTTTTCACCACCATATAGCTAGTGGGAAATTTTCATTATATAACTTGGCTTGTATATTCCAATGATAGGCTTCCTCAAAATTGCCTTAGGTCTTCGTGAGCAAGCAAGTTGGATGCATACCCAATAGTTTTCTTGAAGAGCTTTCACATACTTGTAGCTCTAGTGCATCATTTGTATGGCAATCCCTACTCATTCACATTGTTATCTATTGATGAGCATCTCCACAGCTCATTGATATGCCTAGTTAATGTGACTATCTTCTCCTTTTTTGTCTTGCAACATCCACCTCATTCCACACCATCTATAGTGCTATAACCATGGCTCACGCTCATGTATTGCGTGAGATTTGAAAATGTTTGAGAAAGTAAAGGTGTGAAACAATTACTTGGCCAATACCGGGGTTGTGCATGATTTAAATTCGTTGTGCAATGATGATAGAGCATAGCCAGATTATATGCTTTTGTAGGGATAACTTTCTTTTGGCTTTGTTATTTTGAAAGTTCATGATTACTTTGCTACACTACTAGGAAAAGGGCTATAGATGATATAGATACTAATGGCGCACCACACAAGCAGTGCGCCACTACTATATAGTAGTGGCGCACCATGTGAGGTGTGCCATTAGTGTGGTGGACACTAATGGCGCACCACACACTCGGTGCGCCACTACTATATTTTTTTTATTTTTATTTTTTTTGCAAAACTACTAATGGCGCACGAGCAGCTGGTGCGCCATTAGTAAGCAGGGTTACTAATGGCACATCTGTTAATAGTGCCCCACTACTATAATTTTTTTTGGGGTTTTTTTTTGCAAACTACTAATGGCGCACCACAGCTAGTGCGCCATTATTAACCAGTGTTACTAATGGCGCATCTCTTGGGGTGGGCCACTACTTTTTTTTGTGCAGAACTACTAATGGCGCACGAGAGGAGGTGCGCCATTAGTAACCAGGGTTACTAATGGCGCATATGTAGGTGATGCGCCATTAGTAACCTGGGACCAGCTAGATATTTTGGACAGCCACCTACCACACTCACTTTCCCCACTTTCATTCTCTCCACCTCCTCCTCCAAGCTTGTCTCGGGTGCCTCCTCCTCCTCACCTCATTTGCATCATAGATTCACCCAAATTAAGTGGTTAAATTACCTTTTTTGATAGGTAAGTAAGGGGAAAGCTTTTATGTTGTAGATCTACTTTTTTCTCCCTCCAACAACGTGCACATGCACTTTTTATGGCCTAGCTAGATCTACGTATGTTTGTGGTGTTGCATATGTTTGTGGTGTTGCATATATGTTTGTGTTTGCAGGTACCGGTATTTGAAATGCGATAGTTGCCAATATTTTCCCGGAATGTTGATTTATTTCCGTTTCGGCGAGAATTTGGCTTGAATTATTATTGTTTCTACATTAATAGCAAACTATTATTTTGAATCTAATGGACCTGAACATTCACGTCACATAAGAGGAATTACAAAGGACACCTATGCTAGGTAGCATGAAAGCATCAAACATTCATTCTTATCACTTCCCTACACGAGGACGAGAAGGAGTTAAGCTTGGGGATGCTTGATACATCTCAAACGTATCTATAATTTCTGATGATTTCACGCTGTTATCTTGCCTTATTTGTATGTTTTATGTACCTTTTTATATCTTTTTGGGACTAACTTATTAATTCAGTGCCAAGTGCCAGTTCCTGTTTTTTCCGTGTTTTTTCTGTTTTCAGATCTGATTTTGGAACGGAGTCCAAACGGAAGAAGTCCAGGGGGCTTTTGGGCCAAGCCAGGTGGGCTCCAGGGAGCCCACAAGCCACCACTCCGCCACCAGGGGAGGCGGCTGTGGGCAGGCTTGTGGCCTCCCTAGCGACCCCTGACCTAGGTCTTTGGCCTATAAATTCCCAAATATTCCGCAAAAATCAAGGGAGCCTCGAAAATACTTTTCCGCCGCCGCAAGATTCCGTTTCTGCGAGATCTCATGTGGAGACCCTTCCCGGCGCCCTGCCGGAGGGGACTTTGGAGTTGGAGGGCTTCTTCATCATCATCATCGCCCTTCCAGTGACTCGTGAGTAGTTCACTTTAGACCTACGGGTCCGTAGTTAGTAGCTAGATGGCTTCTTCTCTCTCTTGGATCTTCAATACAAAGTTCTCCATGATCTTCATGCAGATCTATCCGATGTAATCTTCTTTGGCGGTGTGTTTGTTGAGATCCGATGAATTGTGGACTTGTGATCAGATTATCTATGATATATATTTGAGTCTTTGCTGATTTCTTATATGTATGATTTGATATCCTTGTAAGTCTCTCTGAGTCTTGGGTTTTGTTTGGCCAAATAGATCCATGATTCTTGCAATGGGAGAAGTGCTTGGTTTTGGGTTCTACCATGTGGTGACCTTTCCCAGTGACAATAGGGGCAGCAAGGCACACATCAAGCAGCTGCCATCAAGGGTAAAAAGATGGGGTTTTTATCATTGGGTTGAGATTATCCCTCTACATCATGTCATCTTGCTTAAGGCGTTACTCTGTTCTTATGGACTTAATACACTAGATGCATGCTGAATAGCGGTCAACGTGTGGAGTAATAGTAGTAGATGCAGAAAGTATCGGTCTACTTTTTTCGGACGTGATGCCTATAGAAATAATCATTGCATAGATATTGTCACGACTCTGCACAGTTCTGTCAATTGCTCTATAGTAATTTATTCACCCACTGTCTACTTGCTTTCATGAGAGAAGCCATTAGTAAACACTACGGCCCCCCGGTCTATTCACATCCATCGTTTACAACTCTGCTTTTACTTTGCTTTGTTACTTTGTTGCTTTCAGTTCTCACTTGGCAAACAATCTATAGGGGACTGACAACCCCTTCATAGCGTAGGGTGCAAGCTTTAGTGATTGTGCAGGATCTTGAGATACTCCTCCGCTGGATTGATAC
Organism: Hordeum vulgare subsp. vulgare; assembly: GCF_904849725.1. Taxonomy (NCBI): domain Eukaryota; kingdom Viridiplantae; phylum Streptophyta; class Magnoliopsida; order Poales; family Poaceae; genus Hordeum; species Hordeum vulgare. The sequence goes on along the minus strand of NC_058519.1, from coordinate 155,070,705 downwards.
CTTGGTTCTCAAACTCAGGGAAGTACTTACCTCCGTTGTGCTACATCATCCTCTCCGCTTCGAGGGAACACCAACGCAGAAGGATTCCTGGTGTCGTCAACGTGCCCATTTCTGGCGCCACTGTAAGATCTTTTACGGAGTAGCATAACCGACATCATAGCACTTGTGTGTTTTTATTAATTTTGGGGGATCTACGATCCTATTATGTGCACTTGTATCAAATACAAAAAAAATCTTATTAGTGCACAAATCATGGGGAGCTTCTCTAGTTTTGATAAAAACACTCTTTTGCCCATATCATAATATCCTTTACTCACGTGGTTCGAAAGATCATGTCATTGTTTGTTCCAATTGGTATCTTTTGATTGCTTGCTTGCTTTTCTCTTTTGTATGTCTCTATGACCTATGATCCTTTTTGCAATCTTTGGGTCCTAGATATAGTTCGTTTTCCTCCAACTAATTATCATTTTATATATGTATTTCTTTGCACTCTTTTGTCAAAAAGTACACACTTTTTGGAGGACCACCTATTATATTGGCTTTCTAAACTTTTCGTCCATTTTGACAATCGATGCCTATGGGATAAGTATAGAGAGTTTATTTGGAGATACTTAGAGAGTTTTTCTTTTATTGCTTAAGCATTTTCATCTCGAACCCATGCATTATCGTTTTGTATGTGTGTGCTTGGTTATGCTTATTTAGTTATATAAACTCACTTGAAAGTGATTGTCATCAATTACTAAAATGGGGGAGATTGTTAGAGCATATTTCTCCAGATGTGGTTTTGGTAATTGATGACAATCCCTATGGACGAATGGTTGCCTTAAGTTATATTTGTAGGATTTGTCCATAGGCACTTCTTGAAGTCCATATATTGGTTTCAAGGAGTGTATATGTTGACCAAGGTGGTATTCAAGGTACTATACAAAGATTGGTCTTAAATACACAAGGTTGATCAAGACTAAGTCAAAGCGTAACTCAAGTTGATCAACACACAAAGCGTACAAGATGTACAGAGAGGGATCAAGTGATCCCATGGTATGGTAAGCGTTGTCCATTACGCTTTTGTGTACTAACCCATGGTCTTCGTGAGAGTTCTATGTGGGGTTAGGTGTGTTCTCCATGGGCTTGTGTCAAGAGGAAGATATCATAAAACCCATGGATGATGATGTCAAGTGGTGATCGTCATAAAGATTGCGGTGTGCAAGTTCAAGTGGACCATCACAAAGATATCATGCTTGAAGCTTGTCATCCATTGTGGTGGCAATGGACTTGTGAAGATGTGCTGAAGAGTGGCTCACCCATAGTGAGTATGGGGGAGAAATCAACTAGTCTTCATCAAGCCAACGCAATCAAGAAATGTGTTTCCTCTTGAGGAAGTCAATATCGTCATATTATACCTCAAGTGAACTATTTGCAAGGTATAGGATTGCCTTTGATAGGTTTTTCTATTTTAGGATAGATTGTCGTACTGTCAAGGGGGGCTCTCAAGTGAGTAGCTTGATCATGTCATTGGTTGAGATCTCAAACCATTTGCATCCTTGCATCATCTTTCTTGGTTCTTGTTTGGTGATTCTGTTTGTGAGTTGTGGAACTTATGGTCATCTTCATGAAAAGCTCGAGTTCATAAAAAAGGGAGTACATATGCATCTTCTATGATGTTTAAAATGCTGGAAGTTTTTGCCTGTTCTTCATTCGTAGAGGTTTCACATCTCTATATAATTGGAGGTTGGATAACTCGTGTTGTCCTCAATCTAACAAGCTTGAGTTTTCTCAATTTAGAGCTCGTATACGAAATTTATGGCAGTTCATAACAGGTTTCTCCCTCAAGCGGAAGTACCGCTCAAGCAGAGCGGTAGTACCGCTCTAGCGGTACTGTCGTGCTCCCCTACTAGCCTCTCTTCCACTTATATTTTTTGTTCTCGCATCTTCGGGGTCTTTTTCCATTTTGAGCGGTAGTACCACTTGGGGGAGCGGTAGTACTGCTCCACCGACACTACCGCCCTCACATCTTTGTAGTTTCTCGTTTTTCCTTCAAACTTCTGTTCGAGCGGAAGTACCGCTCGCCTGAGTGGTACTACCTCTTTTGCACACGTTGAGTGCATAACAGATGGATTTCGAGCGACCTATTTAAGGGGGACTTCTTCCCCAATGGCCCCTATCTGTTGAGCTCGTGTTCTTCTCCCATTCTTGTGTTGGGGAGCGTTGCATGAGGAACAAAAAAAATCAATCTGATCCACATACCCTTGTAGATCTCTAAGAGGGAATCGTTAAGAAACGCGATTGATGTAGTCAACCGTCTCCGTGATTCAAATCGCAAGTCGTCCCACAAACTCCGTCCCGATCTAGCGCCGAACGGACGACACGTGTGCATTCAGCACACGTATAGCTCGATGACGATCTCTACCTTCTTAATCAAGTAAGAGAGACGAAGAGGTAGTTAAATTCTCTGGCAGCACGACGGCATGGCGGTGATGGTGGTGGAGCTACTCCGGCAGGGCTTCACCGTGCCAATCCAATCTAGCAACGGGGTGTCACGAAGTGGTGGAAGGAGAGAGGGTTGCACTCTGGCTTGGGGGTCAAAAGCCTCTCTCACCTCCACTATATATAGGTGGAGGGAGGGGTAGCGCCCTAGGGAAAATCCCTAGGGTTGGCCGGTGCGCCAAGTAAGGAGGAAGAGTTCTCCTCCAATCCGATTTGGAGGAGGAGTACCTTCCTATTTCAGTTTGCCCTACCTCTCCTTTCCTTTCTAGTCCGTTGGCCGAATCAGGCCCACTTGGGTTGCCACCAGCCCACCAAAGGTGGTGCGCTACCCTTGGGCCTCTTTGTTCCACTCTCGGGTGGATGGCTCGGGAGCTCCTAGTTGTCGTTCACTCCGGCACGCAGCCCCGCGCCGGACAGGGAGGCGCCCCGACTGGGCCAACCGAGATTTTTTTTTCTGTTTTTTTCCTTCCGTGTTTATTTGATTTTTGGTTTGTTTTTTCTTTCCTTTTCCTTTTTCTTTTTTTATTTGAAGAAAAAACATTTATCAAAATTGAATAACAATTTATAAAAAGTGAACAAATTTGGAAGCGTGAACAATTTTTAAAAGCACGAACAATTTTTGAATCTTGAGAACGAAATTTTGAAAAGGAGAAGAATTTTGAAGATCCCCGAACAAATTTGAAAGCGCGGACAATTTTTTCATTTTGAGAACAAATTTTGAAACAGAGAACAATTTAAAAAACAAGAACAAATTTGGAAGCACGGACAATTTTTTAAATACACTAACATTTCTTTAATCTTGAGAACAAAAAATTGCATAGGAGAACAAATTTGAAAAACCCCAAACAAATTTGGAAGAGCGGACAGTTTTTAAAAAAACGGACATTTTTTGATTCTGAGAAGAAATTTTGAAACCGAGAACTGTTGAAATATGCCCTAGAGGCAATAATAAATTAGTTATTATTATATTTCTTTGTTCATGATAATCGTTTATTATCCATGCTATAGTTGTATTGATTGGAAACACAATACTTGTGTGGATACATAGACAAAACACTGTCCCTAGTAAGCCTCTAGTTGACTAGCTCGTTGATCAAAGATGGCCAAGGTTTCCTGGCCATAGGCAAGTGTTGTTACTTGATAACGGGATCACATCATTAGGAGAATCATGTGATGGACTAGACCCAAACTAATAGACGTAGCATGTTGATCGTGTCATTTTGTTGCTACTGTTTTCTGCGTGTCAAGTATTTGTTCCTATGACCATGAGATCATATAACTCACTGACACCGGAGGAATGCTTTGTGTGTATCAAACGTCGCAACGTAACTGGGTGACTATAAAGATGCTCTACAAGTATCTCCGAAGGTGTTAGTTGAGTTAGTATGGATCGAGACTGGGATTTGTCACTCCGTGTGACGGAGAGGTATCTCGGGGCCCACTCGGTAATACAACATCACACACAAGCTTGCAAGCAATGTGACTTAGTGTAAGTTGCGGGATCTTGTATTACGGAACGAGTAAAGCGACTTGCCGGTAAACGAGATTGAAATAGGTATGCGGATACTGACGACCGAATCTCGGGCAAGTAACATACCGAAGGACAAAGGGAATGACATACGGGATTATATGAATCCTTGGCACTGAGGTTCAAACGATAAGATCTTCGTAGAATATGTAGGATCCAATATGGGCATCTAGGTCCCGCTATTGGATATTGACCGAGGAGTCTCTCGAGTCATGTCTGCATAGTTCTCGAACCCGCAGGGTCTGCACACTTAAGGTTCGACGTTGTTTTATGCGTATTTGAGTTATATGGTTGGTTACCGAATGTTGTTCGGAGTCTCGGATGAGATCACGGACGTCACGAGGGTTTCCGGAATGGTCCGGAAACGTAGATTGATATATAGGATGACCTCATTTGATTACCGGAAGGTTTTGGGAGTTACCGGGAATGTACCGGGAATGACAAATGGGTTCCGGGAGTTCACCGGGGGGGGGGGGGGGGCAACCCACCCCGGGGAAGCCCATAGGCCTTGAGGGTGGCGCACCAGCCCTTAGTGGGCTGGTGGGACAGCCCAAAAGAGCCCTATGTGCATTGGAAGAAAAATCAAAGATAAAAGAAAAAAAGGAGGTGGGAAAGGGAAGAAGGACTCCACCTTCCAAACCAAGTAGATTTCGGTTTGGGAGGGGGAGACCTTACCCCTTAGGTTCGGCCGACCCCTTGGGAGTCCTTGGACCCCAAGTCAAGGCTCCCCCCTCCTCCTCCTATATATAGTGGGGTTTTAGGGCTGATTTGAGACAACTTTGCCACGGCAGCCCGACCACATATCTCCACGGTTTTACCTCTAGATCGCGTTTCTGCGGAGCTCGGGCGGAGCCCTGCTGAGACGAGATCATCACCAACCTCCGGAGCGCCGTCACGCTGCCGGAGAACTCATCTACCTCTCCGTCTCTCTTGCTGGATCAAGAAGGCCGAGATCATCGTCGAGCTGTACGTGTGCTGAACGCGGAGGTGCCGTTCGTTCGGCACTAGATCATGGGACTGATCGCGGGACGGTTCGCGGGGCAGATCGAGGGACGTGAGGACGTTCCACTACATCAACCGCGTTCACTAACGCTTCTGCTGTACGCTCTACAAGGGTACGTAGATCACTCATCCCCTCTCGTAGATGGACATCACCATGATAGGTCTTCGTGCGCGTAGGATATTTTTTGTTTCCCATGCGACGTTCCCCAACAGTGGCATCATGAGCTAGGTTCATGCGTATATGTCTTCTCGAGTAAAACACAAAAGTTTTTGTGGGCGGTGATGTGCGTTTTCCTGCCCTCCTTAGTCTTTTCTTGATTCCGCGGTATTGTTGGATCGAAGCGGCTCGGACCGACATTACTCGTACGCTTACGAGAGACTGGTTTCATCGCTACGAGTAACTCCGTTGCTCAAAGATGACTGGCGGGTGTCAGTTTCTCCAACTTTAGTTGAATCGGAATTGACCGAGGAGGTCCTTGGATGAGGTTAAATAGCAATTCATATATCTCCGTTGTGGTGTTTACGTAAGTAAGATGCGATCCTACTAGATACCCATGGTCACCACGTAAAACATGCAACAACAAAATTAGAGGACGTCTAACTTGTTTTTGCAGGGTATGCTTGTGATATGATATGGCCAACGATGTGATGTGATATATTGGATGTATGAGATGATCATGTTGTAATAGTTAATATCGACTTGCACGTCGATGGTACGGCAACCGGCAGGAGCCATAGGGTTGTCTTTATACTAACGTTTGTGCTTGCAGATGCGTTTACTATTTTGCTAGGATGTAGCTTTAGTAGTAATAGCATGAGTAGCACGACAACCCCGATGGCGACACGTTGATGGAGATCATGATGATGGAGATCATGGTGTGACGCCGGTGACAAGAAGATCGTGTCGGTGCTTTGGTGATGGAGATCAAGAAGCGCATGATGATGGCCATATCATGTCACTTATGAATTGCATGTGATGTTAATCCTTTTTGCACCTTATCTTGCTTAGAACGACGGTAGCATTATGAGGTGATCTCTCACTAAAATTTCAAGACGAAATTGTGTTCTCCCCGACTGTGCACCGTTGCGACAGTTCTTCGTTTCGAGACACCACGTGATGATCGGGTGTGATAGACTCAACGTTCACATACAACGGGTGCAAAACAGTTGCACACGCAGAACACTCAGGTTAAGCTTGACGAGCCTAGCATCTGCAGACATGGCCTCGGAACACATGAGACCGAAAGGTCGAGCATGAATCGTATAGTGTTATATGATTAGCATAGAGATGCTTACCACTGAAACTATTCTCGACTCACGTGATGATCGGACTTGAGATAGTGGATTTGGATAATGTACCACTCAAATGACTAGAGAGATGTACTTTTTGAGTGGGAGTTCTTAAGTAATATGATTAATTGAACTAATTGTCATGAACATAGTCTAATGGTCTTTGCGAATTACGATGTAGCTTGCGCTATAGCTCTACTGTTTTTATATGTTCCTAGAGAAAATTTAGTTGAAAGTTGATAGTAGCAAACTTTGAAGAGGATTGTCCTCGTTGCTGCGCAGAAGGCTTATGTCCTTAATGCACCACTCGGTGTGCTGCACCTCGAGCGTCATCTGTGGATGCTGTGAACATCCGAAATACACGTTTCTGATGACTACACGATAGTTCAGTGCAAAATATTTAATGGCTTAGAAGCAAGGCACCGAAGATGTTTTGAAACGTCACGGAACATAAGTGATGTTCTAAAGAGATGAAATTGTGATTTCATGCTCGTGCCCTTGTTGATAGGTACGAGACCTCCGACAAGATTCTTCGTCCACAAAGTAAAGGAGAAAAGCTCAATCGTTGAGCGTGTGCTCAGATTGTCTGAGTACGACAATCACTTGAATCAAATGGGAGTTAATCTTCCAGATGAGATAGTGATGGTTCTCCAAAGTCACTGCCACCAAGCTGTGAGAACTTCGTGATGAACTATAACATATCAACGATAGATACAATGATCCTTGAGTGATTCGCGATGTTTGACACTGCGAAAGTAGAAATCAAGAAGGAGCATCAATAGTTGATGGTTTGTAAAACCACTAAGTTTCAAGAAAGGCGAGGGCTAGAAGGGATACTTCGTGAAACGGCAAAACAGTTGCTGCATTAATGAAGAGACCCAAGATTAAACCCAAACCCGAGACTAAGTGCTTCTGTAATGAGGGGAACAGTCACTGAGGCGGAGCAACTCTAGATACTTGGTAGATAAGAAGGCTGGCAAAAGTCGAAAGAAGTATATTTGATATACATGATATTGATGTGTACTTTACGAGTACGCCTAGTAGCATGAGGGTATTGGATACCGGTTCGGTTGCTAAGTGATTAGTAACACGAAATGAAAGCTACGGCATAAACGGAGACTAGCTAAAGGCGAGGTGATGATACGTGTTGGAAGTGTTTCCAAGGTTGATATGATCAAACGTCGCACGCTCCCTCTACCATCGGGATTGGTGTTAAACCTAAATAATTGTTATTTGGTGCTTGCGTTAAGCATGAACATGATTGGATCATGTTTATTGCAATACAATTATTCATTTAAAGAGAATAATGGTTACTCTATTTTCTTGAATAATCACCTTCAATGGTTTATTTAATCTCGATCGTAGTGTTACACATGTTCATGATATTGGTGCCAAAAGATACGAGGTAATGATGATAGTACCACTTACTTGTGGCACTGCCGCTTGAGTCATGTTGGTATAAATTGCATGAAGAGGCTCCATGCTGATGGATCTTCATACTCACTTGTTTTTGAATCAGTAGTGACATGCAAATCATACCACATGAGCAAGGCCTTGTTTTCATTGAGATGAAATAAGGTAGTAACTTGTTGGAAGTGATACATTTTGATGTATGCAGTCCAATGGGTGCTGAGGCACGCAGTGGATATCATCATGTTCTTACTTCAATGACGATTGAGTAGATACTAGAGTATTTGCTTAATGAATCACAAGTCTGAAATATTGAAAAGTTCAATTGTGTTTCGGAGTGAAGTTCATCGTAACAAGAGGATAAACTGTCTACGATATGATCATAGAAATGAATATCTGAGTTACGAGTTTTGGTACACAGTTAAGACAATATGGAAATTGTTTCGCAGTTCATGCCACCTGGAACATCATAGTGTGATGATGTGTCTGAACGTCATAGCCACACACTAGTTGGTATGGTGCATGCTATGATGTCTCTTATCGAAATACCACTATCGTTTATGGGTTATGCATTAGAGACAACCGCATTCACTTTAAAATAGGGCACCGCATATTTTCGTTGAGATGACACAGTATAGGCTGAGGTTTAGAGAAATCTAAACTGTCGTTTCTTGAAAGTTTGGGACTTCGACACTTATGTGAAAAAGTTTCAGTCTGATAAGCTCGAACCCAAAGCGGATAAATGCCTCTTCATAGGATATCCAAAACAGTTGGGTACATCTCCTATCTCAGATCCGAAAGCAAAGTGTTTGTTTCTAGAAACGGATCCTTTCTCGAGGAAAGGTTTCTCTCGAAAGAATTGAGTGGGAGGGTAGTAGAACTTGATGAGGTTATTGAACCATCACTTCAACCAGTGTGTAGCAGGGCGCAGGAAGTTGTTCCTGTGGCGCCTACACCAATTGAAGTCGAAGCTGATGATGGTGATCATCAAGCATGTGATCAAGTTACTACAAGCCTCGTAGGTTGACAAGGTCGCGTACTACTACAGAGTGGTACGGTAACCCTGTCTTGGAGGTCATGTTGTTGAGCAACAGTGAACCTACGAGTTATGGAGAAAGCGATGGTGGGCCCAGATTCCGACAAATGGCTAGAAGCCATGAAATCCGAGAGAGGATCCGTGTATGAAAACAAAGTGTAGACTTTGGAAGAATTACTTGATGGTCATAGGACTATTAAGTAAAAATGGATCTTTAAAAGAACACAGACAATGATGGTGATAAGTCACTATTAAGAAAAGCTCGACTTGTCGCAAAGATGTTTTTGACAAGATCAAACAGTTGACTATGATGAGACTTTCTCACTCGTAGCGATGCTAAAGGTCTGTTGGAATTATGTTAGTAGTTGCTGCATTATTTATGAAATATTGCACGTAGGATGTCAAAACATTGTTTCCTCGGCGGTTTCCTTGAGAAAACATTCTATGAGATACAACCATGAGGTTTTGTCGATCCTAAAGATACTAAAAAGTATGGAAACTCCAGCGATCCTTCAATGGACTGGTGCAAGCATCTTGGAGTTGGAATATACACTTTGATGAGATGATCAAAGATTTTGGGTTTGTACAAGGTTTATGAGAAAATTGTATTTCCAAAGAAGTGAGTGGGAGCACTATAGAATTTCTGATAGGTATATGTGGTTGACATATTGTGGATTAGAAGTAATGTAGAATTTCTGTAAAGCATACAAGGTTGTTTGAAAGAAGTTTTCAAAGGAGTACCTGGATTACGCTACTTGAATGTTGAGCATCAAAGATCTATGGAGATATATAGAAAGCGCTTAATAGAAGTTTCAACAAGATGCATGCCTTGACAAGTTTTTGAAAGAGTTCAAAATAGATCAGCAAAGAAGGAGTTCTTGGTTGCGTTGTGAGGTGTGAATTTGAGTAAGACTCAAAACACGACTACGGTAGAATAAAGAGAATAGACGAAGGTCGTCTTCTATGCCTTAGTCGTAGAATCTAAAGTATGCTATGCTATGTACCGCACCTAATGTGTGCCTTGACTCAAAGTCTGTTGAGAGGTACAGAGAGTGATCCATGATTGAATCACTAGCAGCGGTCAAAATTTATCCTTAGTAACTAATGGACTAAGGAATTTTTCTCGATTATGGAGGGTTAAAGAGTTCATCGTAAAGGGTTACGTCGATGCAAGCTTTGACACTAATCCGAATAACTATGAGTAGTGAAACGGATTCGTATAGTAGATTAGATATTTGGAGCATTTCCGAATAGCACGTAGTAGCAGCATCTATAAGAGGACATAAAGATTTGTAAAGAACACACGGATCTGAAAGTTTCAGAAACATTGACTAAAACCTCTCTCACGAGCAACACGTGATCAGACCCCAGAACTATATGGGTGTTGGATTCGTTGGAATCACATGGTGATGTGAACTAGATTATTGACTCTAGTGCAAGTGGGAGACTGTTGGAAGTATGCCCTAGAGGCAATAATAAATTAGTTATTATTATATTTCTTTGTTCATGATAATCGTTTATTATCCATGCTATAATTGTATTGATTGGAAACACAATACTTGTGTGGATACATAGACAAAACACTGTCCCTAGTAAGCCTCTAGTTGACTAGCTCGTTGATCAAAGATGGCCAAGGTTTCCTGGCCATAGGCAAGTGTTGTTACTTGATAACGGGATCACATCATTAGGAGAATCATGTGATGGACTAGACCCAAACTAATAGACGTAGCATGTTGATCGTGTCATTTTGTTGCTACTGTTTTCTGCGTGTCAAGTATTTGTTCCTATGACCATGAGATCATATAACTCACTGACACCGGAGGAATGCTTTGTGTGTATCAAACGTCGCAACGTAACTGGGTGACTATAAAGATGCTCTACAGGTATCTCCGAAGGTGTTAGTTGAGTTAGTATGGATCGAGACTGGGATTTGTCACTCCGTGTGACGGAGAGGTATCTCGGGGCCCACTCGGTAATACAACATCACACACAAGACTTGCAAGCAATGTGACTTAGTGTAAGTTGCGGGTTCTTGTATTACGGAACGAGTAAAGAGACTTGCCGGTAAACGAGATTGAAATAGGTATGCGGATACTGACGATCGAATCTCGGGCAAGTAACATACCGAAGGACAAAGGGAATGACATACGGGATTATATGAATCCTTGGCACTGAGGTTCAAACGGTAAGATCTTCGTAGAATATGTAGGATCCAATATGGGCATCCAGGTCCCGCTATTGGATATTGACCGAGGAGTCTCTCGGGTTATGTCTGCATAGTTCTCGAACCCGCAGGGTCTGCACACTTAAGGTTCGACGTTGTTTTATGCGTATTTGAGTTATATTGTTGGTTACCGAATGTTGTTCGGAGTCCCGGATGATATCACGGACGTCACGAGGGTTTTCGGAATGGTCCGGAAACGAATATTGATATATAGGATGACCTCATTTGATTACCGGAAGGTTTTAGGAGTTACCGGGAATGTACCGGGAATGACGAATGGGTTTCGGGAGTTCACCGGGGGGGGGGGGCAACCCACCCCGGGGAAGCCCATAGGCCGTGAGGGTGGTGCACTAGCCCTTAGTGGGCTGGTGGGACAGCCCAAAAGAGCCCTATGCGCATTGGAAGAAAAATCAAAGAGAAAAAAAAGAAGGAGGTGGGAAAAGGAAGAAGGACTCCACCTTCCAAACCAAGTAGATTTCGGTTTGGGAGGGGTAGACCTTCCCCCTTAGGTTCGGCCGACCCCTTGGGAGTCCTTGGACCCCAAGGCAAGGCTCCCCCTCCTCCTCCTATATATAGTGGGGTTTTAGGGCTGATTTGAGACAACTTTGCCACGGCAGCCCGACCACATATCTCCACGGTTTTACCTCTAGATCGCGTTTCTGCGGAGCTCGGGCGGAGCCCTGCTAAGACGAGATCATCACCAACCTCCGGAGCGCCGTCACGCTGCCTAAGAACTCTTCTACCTCTCCGTCTCTCTTGCTGGATCAAGAAGGCCGAGATCATCGTCGAGCTGTACGTGTGCTGAACGCGGAGGTGCCGTCCGTTCGGCACTAGATCGTGGGACTGATCGCGGGACGGTTCGCGGGGCTGATCGGGGGACGTGAGGACGCTCCACTACATCAACCGCGTTCACTAACGCTTCTGCTGTACGGTCTACAAGGGTACGTAGATCACTCATCCCCTCTCGTAGATGGACATCACCATGATAGGTCTTCGTGCGCGTAGGAAATTTTTTGTCTCCCATGCGACGTTCCCCAACAAGAACAATTTTAAAAAAATGTTAATGAATTTCAAAGCGTGAACAATTTTTTAAATACACAATTTTTTTGGCAAACATAACATATTTTACAAACAACTTTTTTTAAAACAGGAGCATTTTACAAACACGGAACATTTTTTTTGTAAGAAAGAACATTTTTTGAAATTTGTGAACAATTTTTGAAATGGGAACATTTTTTGAACTTACGTAGATTTTTTGAAATAGAAAATATTTTTTAGAAAGTGAAGAATATTTTTTAAACTTCCTGAACATATTAAAATCATGAATAATTTTACAATTGGTGAACAAAATTTGAACAAGTTTTCAATCTGAGCACAAATTTTCAAAAAAGAGAAACATTTTTCGTAAAGCAAGCTTTTTTATAAAAATGTGAAAAGAAGAAAAAAAATAAAAACTGTGCAGTTTATGAAAAAAAGAACATTTTTTGAAAAATCATGCAGTTTTTTGAATACAAGAACTACTTTTGAAACACGAATGATTTTCAAAAGATAAACACATTTTGGAAGTAGGAACATTTTTTGAAGCACACACATTTAAATATAAACTGTGAATATGAGAACATTTTCTGAAATTCAAAACAAAAATTATAAAATGTCAAACAATAAAATAGGAAAAGTAAAAAAGCAACAATAGTGTAGGAAAAAGTTAAAATGAAACAATAACATTTTTTGAAAAAAGGACATTTTTTAAAAATGGAGAACATTGTTTGGAAATGTCGCACATTTTTCTTAGATCCCGAACGTTTTTTGAAGCTAGGAATGTTTTGGGGACACAACAAATATTTAAAATTTAGAATATTTTTGTAAATCAGTAACATTTTCTGAATTTGAAGAAAAAAGTAAAAAATTCTTAGGTTGACAAAACAACCACGGAGAAAAAGGAAAGAAGAGAACTAAAAGCAGAAAAACGAAAAAACAAAACAAAAAAGGACAAAAAAATGAAGGAGAAACCGAAATGGCATGCAGAGGGAGATGGGCCGGCCCAGTTTGTCGTGCGTTGTGCGTTCGCGCGACTATTTGACGTAAAGAGCTTCAAATAGGGTTTTCCGGGAGGCCCCTCCCGATAGAACTCCACAACCCATTCGTCACTCCAGGTACTTTACCCCTAATGCGTGAAAACTTTTTTGGAAGCCAGATGGATACTTCCTATATATCAATCCTCGTCCGTGGACCATTCGGAAACCCTCGCGATGTCCGGGATCTCATCCGGGACTCCGAACAACATTTAGTTACCAACATCATTAATTCAGCTATACCAAAATGTCATCGAACCTTAAGTGTGCACACCCTGCGGGTTCGAGAACTATGTAGACATGACCGAGAGACTCTCCGCTCAATATCCAATACCGGAACCTGGATGCCCATACTGGATCCTACATATTCTACAAAGCTCTTATCGATTGAACCTCTATGTCAAGGATCCAGTTAAACCCGTATATCATTCCCTTTGTCCTTCGGTATGGTACATGCCCGAGATTCGATCGTCGGTATCTCCATACCTATTTAAATATGGTTACCGGAAAGTCTCTTTACTCTTTCCGTAATACAAGGTCCCGTGGCTAACTCTTTAGTCACATTGCTTGCGAGGCTTGTTTGTGATGTTGTATTACCGAGTGAGCCCCAAGACACTTCTCCGTCATACAGAGTGACAAATCCCAGTCTCGATCCATGTTAACTCAACGGACACCTTCAGAGATACCTGTAGAGCACCTTTATAATCACCCAGTTACGTTGCGATGTTTGATACACACAAGGCATACCTCTCCGTCATACGGAGTGCCGGTGAGTTACATGATCTCATGGTCATAGGAACGTAGACTTGACATGCAGAAAAAATAGCAACAAAATAACACGATCACATGTTATGTTTATAGTTTGGGTCTTGTCCATCACATCATTCTCCTAATGATGTGATCCCGTTATCAACTAACAACACTTGTCTATGGCTAGGAAACCTTGACCATCTTTGATCAACGAGCTAGTCAACTAGAAGCTCACTAGGGACATTGTTTTGCCTATATATCTACACATGTATTTGTGTTTCCATTGAATACAATTATAGCATGGATAATAAACGATTATCTTGAAACATGAAATATTTTATTATTGCCTCTAGGACATAATTCCAATAGTCTCCCACTTGCACTAGAGTCAATAACCTATCTTCACATCTCTATGTGATTTATAATGTACCGAATCTAACGCCCATACAGTTCTGGAGTTGCTCATGTTTTGCTCTTGAAAGAGGCTTAGTCAGCGGATCTGAAACATTCAGATCCGTGTGCACTTTGCAAATATTTATGTCCTCCTCCTTGATGTAATCGCGGATGGCATTGAAGCGTCGCTTTATGTGCCCGGTCCTCTTGTGTAACCTTGTTTCCTTGCCTAGAGCAATGGCACCAGTGTTGTCACAAAACAGATTTATTCGATCCAGTGCACTTGGCACAACTCCAAGATCTGTCATGAACTTCTTCATCTAGACACCCTACTTAATCGTCTCCGAGGCAACTATGTACTCCGCTTCACATGTAGAATTAGCTATGCCGCTTTGATTTGAACTGCACCAACTTACTGCACCCCCATTAAGAATAAATACGTCCGGTTTGAGACTTAGAGTCATTCGGATCGGTGTCGAAACTTGCTTCCACATAACCCTTTACGACGAGCTCTTCGTACCTCCATAAATGAGAAACATTTCCTTAGGCCCTTTCAGGTACTTCAGAAAATTATTGACCGTTGTCAAGTGCTCCATTCATGGATTACTTTGAAACCTGCCTGCCATACTTATGGCAAGGCTGACATCCGGTCTTGTGCACAACATTGCATACATGTTAGTCCCTACGGTTGAAGCATAGGGGACGACACTCATCGTTTCTCTATCTTCTGCACTCACTGGGCATTGAGTCTTACTCAACTTTATACCTTGTAACACAGGCAAGAACCCCTTCTTGGATTGTTCCATTTTGAACTTCTTCAAAATCTTATCAAGGTATGTGATTTGTGAAAGTCCTACCAGGCTCCTTGATCTATCTTTATAGATCTTAATGCCCAATATGTAAGAAGCTTCTCTCAGGTCCTTCATTGAAAAACTTTTATTCAAGTAATCCTTTGTGCTTCCCAAAAATTCTATATTTTTTCCAATCAACAATATGTCATCAACATATAATATTAGAAACGCTATAGAGCTCCCACTCACTTTCTTGTAAATACAAGCTTCTCAAAAAACTTGTATAAACCAAAACGCCTTGATCACCTCATCAAAGCGTTGATTCCAACTCTGAGATGCTTGTACCAGTCCAAAAACGGATTGCTGGAGTTTGCATACTTTGTCAGCATTCCCTGGATCAACAAAACCTTCCGGTTGCATCATATATAGCTCTTCCTTAAGAAACTCGTTAAGGAACGTTGTTTTGACATCCATCTGCCGAATTTCATAATCGAAAAATGCAGCCATTGCTTACATGATTCTGACGGACTTAAGCATCGCCACGGGTGAGAAAGTCTCATCGTAGTCAACTCCTTGAACTTGTGAAAACCCCTTTGCCACAAGTCGAGCTTTATAGACGGTCACATTACCGTCGGCGTCTGACTTCTTCTTAAAGATCCATTTGTTATGAATGGCCTTTTGGCCTTCAGGTAATACTTCCAAAGTACATACTTTGTTTTCATACGTGGATCCTATCTCGGACTTCATGGCCTCTAACCATTTGATGGAATCCGATCCCACCATTGCTTCTTCATAGCTCGTAGGTTCATTGTTGTCTAACAACATGATTGATAAAACACGACTACCGTACCACTCTAGTGTAGTACGTGCCCTTGTCGACCAATGAGGTTTGGTAGCAACTTGATCTGAAGTTTCATGATCAACATCATTAGCTTCCTCTTCAACTGTTGTATCTTCGACAAAAACATCTTTCTATCTTGTGCCACCATCTGGTTGAAGCAAAGGTTCTACAAGCTCACCAAGTTCTATCTTCCTCCCACTCAATTCTTTCGAGAGAAACTCTTTCTCAAAAAAATCTTTGTTCTTAGAGACAAACACTTTACCCTCAGATCTGAGATAGAAGGTGTACCCAATTGTCTCTTTTGGGTAACCTATGAAGACGCACTTTTCCGCTTTGGGTTCCAATTTTTTAGGCTAAAGCTTTTTGACATAAACATCACATCCCCAAACTTTAAGAAACGACAACTTTGGCTTCTTGCCATACTACAATTCATATGGTGTCGTCTCAACGGATTTCGATGGTTCCCTATTTAAAGTGAATGTGACTGTCTCCAATGCATAGCCCCAAAACGATAACGGCAAATCAGTAAGAGACATCATAGAATGCACGATATCCAATAAAGTACGATTACGATGTTCGGACACACCATTATGATGTGGTGTTGTAGGCGGTGTCAACTGTGAAACAATTCCACATTCTCTTACGTGAGCACCAAACTCGTAACTCATATACTCACCTCCTAGATGAGATCGTAGGAATTTCATCTTCTTGTTACGATGATTTTCAACTTGACTTTGAAATTGCTTGAACTTTTCAAACATTTGAGACTTGTGCTTCACCCAGTAAATATAACCATATATACTCAAATCATCAGTGAAGGTGAGAAAATAACGATATCCATCGCGCGCCTCTATGCTCGTTGGTCCACACACATCAGTACGTATGGTCTCCAACAAGTCGCTTGCACGCTCCATTGTTCCAGAGAACGGAGTCTTAGTCATCTTGCCCATGAGGCATGGTTCACATGTGTCAAGTTATCCAAAATCAAGTGACTCCAAAAGTCCATCAGCATGGAATTTCTTCCTTCGTTTTACACCAATATGACCTAAGCGGCAGTGCCACAAGAAAGTGGCGCTATCATTATCAACTCTACATATTTTGGTCTCAATATTATGTTGCCACTATCATTATCAACTCTACATATTTTGGTCTCAATGTTATGTATATGTGTATCATCACTAGCAAGATTCAACATTAATAAACCCCTCACATTGGGTGCATGACCATAAAAGATATTACTCATATAAATAGAACAACCATTATTCTCTGATTTAAATGAGTAACCATCTCGGAGTAAACAAGATGCAGATATAATGTTCATTCTTAACGTAGGCACTAAATAACATTTATTCAGGTTCATCACTATCTCGATGGTAACTGAAGTGAGATTGTGCCGACGGCGATCATATCAACCTTTGAACCATTTCCCACGTGCATCGTCACTTCATCCTTTGTCAGCCTTCATTTATACCACAGTTCTTGTTACAAATTGCAAATGTGAGCAACAGAACCGATATCAAATACCGAGGCACTATTACGAGAGCTAGTGAGGTACACATCAATAACAAGTATATCAAATATACCTTGTTTGGCGTTGGTTGACTTCTTATCGGCTAGATACTTGGGGCAGCTCCGCTTCAAGTGACCCGTCCCCTTGCAATGATAGCAATCAGTCTCCGGCTTAGGTCCAGACTTGGGTTTCTTCATCGGAGGCCCAACAGCTTTGTCACTCTTCTTGGAGTTACCCTTCTTTCCCTTGACGTTTTTCTTGAAACTGGTGGTCTTATTGACCATCAACACTTGATGCTCTTTCTGGATTTCTGACTCTGCGACTTTCAGCATCGCAAACATCTCGGCGAGGGATTTATTCATCCCTTGCATGTTATAGTTCAACAAAAAGCTTTCGTAGCTAGGTGGCAGTGTTTGAAGAACACTGTAAGTGATAGCCTGTACCGAGAGAGCAATTCCCAGCTCAGCCACACGGTTAGAGTACCCAGACATTCTGAGCACATGTTCACTGACAGACCCGTTCTCCTCCATTTTGCAAGCATAGAATTTATCGGTAGTCTCATACCTCTCGATCCGGCATTCTTCTCAAAGATAAACTTCAACTCCTCGAACATCTCATATGGTTCATGGCGTTCAAAACATCTTTGAAGTCCTGGTTCTAAGCCATACAAAACTAACATTGAACTAAGGAGTAATCATCATTGCGCGTCTCCCACACGTTCATTACTTCTGGCAACGCCATCTCGGGAGGTGCATCAGCTAGCGCTGCATCAAGAACATATTGCTTTTGGGCAGCCATGAGGATAATCCTCAGATTACGGGCCCAGTCAACAAAGTTGCTTCCATCATCTTTCAGCTTAGCTTTCTCTAGGAACGCATTATAATTCAGGGTTGCTACTGCGCGAGCCATTGATCTACAACATAAAATTTTGCAAAGGTTACTTAAATTATGTTTAAGATAATTGAGTTTAGCTAATCATATTACGAATAAACACCCACTCAAATTGACATCCCTCCAGTCATTCGAGTGTCGCATCATCCAAATTCATTAACTCAAGTCTCATCATCACCGCTACAACAAGAACCCCCATATACCAATGCAAAGTTTGCAGCGCTTTGAGAATACGCTGCAATATATCATTGTTACAACACATATATACATTAGCGAGGACACCCGTTGTCGTTGTGTGGACAACAACGAATACCACATGTTGTACTTTTGTGTTGCTATGTGTTAATGGATGGGACGAACAAATCGTCCTCCCATCTAGAATTCTGACTCCTCGGCCCCAAAATAATAATAACTCTTTTTTGTTTCCCTTCTTTATTAGTTATATTCTTTTCTATTTCGATAAGTCGTATAGTAATGTAAGAATTAAATACTTATAATTGAGTGAATCTATACATGAAATTACCCACCGACATATCAAGACGAGCCTGCCCAAACCACTCGCCCCATTCCTCCTCTACCTTCTCTCGCGATTCTAGGGTTCGCTTCCCCCGCCGTTGTCGTCTTGCTGTTCGCCACCAGCACGCTCCTACACAGCAGACGGTGCGCCGCCGCTGACTGCCTCCTCTTCCAAGGTCCCCGGCCTCCTCTTCTGAGGTCCCCGACCTCCTTTTCCAAGGACCCCGCCGGCCATCGATACACCACGGGTAGCGAGCGCTAATTGGCAATGTGTTCCTCTTCTCCGTTCTGCTTTATTGTCCATCCGCATCACCCCACTCTCCCAAGGTACATCTCATCTTCTCCAGATTCATAAGTGGTCCATTTGAATGTTTGTTTTCATTTGGTTGACCATGGACTGAGTAATTTTTATGGATCTAGTGAAACTAGTTTGTGATATGTGTGTGTTGTATGGTAGTACTTAATGTTTTAGTTGCACCAACTTGATAAATATTTTCTGATATATGTATTTTGTATGGCAGTAACTTATGTGACTAGTTCCAGATTATGTTTGCTGATAATGTGTGCTGCATGTATAAGGTCAAATTGGAATATGTACTCAAACTCAGTTTAAAAACAAATGGGACATGTAGAAGAGACAATATATACAATTCATGGTCTTGAAAAATGAGGCAACAGAGCTAGGTTCGGATTAAACCTTCAAGTTTATCACCGCAATGTTGTTCAAAGTGGATGAAACCTTCAAGTTTATCATCTGGATGTTGGAGATTCTCAACATATCTTGTTAGATCATGCATGTTTAGTTTCATTAGCTAGTAGTTTTAGAAAATGCTTGCTCACATGCATGGGTTGATCAATGATGCTTTTAGGAATATGTACGATGATGTGCCAACGAGTGAGAGTCCAAATCCACCGAATCAACATGGACCAAATTTAGAAGCTGAGGAATTTTAAAGATTGATCAATGATTCGAAGAAGCCTTTATGGTCGGGATGTGGATTATCACAACTATAACTACGACATCCGACCGATTCCCCAGCATGGAAGACTTTAGATGAAAGGTACTCAAAATTGCACCTGATCGTCATAATGTTGGAAATGTGCCATAGAGGCAATAATAAAATGGTTATTATTATATTTCTAGTTCATGATAATTGTCTATTATTCATGCTATAAGTGTATTAACTGGAAACAGTAATACATGTGTGAATACATAGATCACAATGTGTTCCTAGTAAGCATCTAGTTGGCTAGCTCGTTGATCAATGGATGATCATGGTTTCCTGATCATGGACATTGGATGTCAATGATAACGGGATCACATCATTAGGAGAATGATGTGATGGACAAGAACCAATCCTAAACATAGCATTAGATCGTGTTGTTCGTATGCTAAAGCTTTTCTAATGTCAAGTATGTTTTCCTTAGACCGTGGGATTGTGCAACTCCCGGATACCGTAGGAGTGCTTTCGGTGTTTCAAACGTCACAACGTAACTCGTTGACTATAAAGGTGCACTACGGGTATCTCTGAAAGTGTGTGTTGGGTTGGTACGAATAAAGACCGGGATTTGTCACTCTGTGTGAACGGAGAGGTATCTCTGGGCCCACTCGGTAGAACATCATCATAATGAGCTCAGTGTGACCAAGGAGTTAGCCACGGGATGATGTGCTACGGAACGAGTAAAGAGACTCGCCTGTAACGATATTGAACAAGGTATGGGGATACCGACGATCGAATGTCGGGCAAGTATCATACCGATGGACAAAGGGAACTGCATACGGGATTAAGTGAATCCTTGACATCGTGGTTCATCCGATGAGATCATCATGGAACATGTGGGAACCAATATGGATATCCAGACCCCGATGTTGGTCATTGATCGGAGAGTGTCTCGGTCATGTGTGCATGCTTGCCGAACCCGTAGGGTCTACACACTTAAAGTTTGATGACGCTAGGGATATATGGGAATAGTGTACGAGGTCACCGAAGGTTGTTCAGAGTTCCGGATGAGATCCGGATGTCACGAGGAGCCCTGGAACGGTCTGGATGTGAAGATTGATATATAAGATGAGGGGTTTTGGACACCGGAAATGTTTCGGGCGTCACGAGTAACGTACTGGGACCATCGGAAGGGTTCCGGAGGTCCACCAGGAGGGGCTACCAGCCCCAAAGGGTGACATGGGCTAAAACGTGGAAGGGAACCAGCCCAGAGTGGGCCGGTGGGCCTCCCACCTAGGCCCAAGGCGGAGCAATAGAGGAAAGGAGGGGGGAAACCCTAGTGCAGATGGGCACAAGGCCCATCTGGGGTGCGCCACCTCCACCTCTCCTGCCCTGGCCGCCACCTCCCTGATCTATTGGGGCTGCCGCACCCCTTGGGGGTGGGAACCCTAAAGGGGGCGCCCCCCTCCCTCTCCCCCTATATATAGTGGAGGGTTTGGCCTTTGGAGAACACACGGAAATCGTTTCCTCCCTCTCCGTGGAGCCCAATTCTTCCTCCTCTTCTGCGCAGCTTGGAGAAGCTCCGCCGGAATCCCTCGTAGCTCCACCACCACCGCGCTATCGCGCTACCCGAGCTCTCCCTCCTCCTTCCTGGATCAACGTGCGGGAGACGTCGCCGGGATGTACGTGTGTTGAACTCGGAGGTGCTGTGGTTTGGCACGTAGATCGGAATCACACCGCGATCTGAATCGCCGCGAGTACGATTCCATCGACCGCATTCGAGTAACGCTTCTTCTTAGCGATATTCAAAGGTATGAAGATGCTCTACCCCATTACTCGTTGCTAGTTTCTCCATAGATAGATCCTTGTTTGGCGTAGATTTTTTTTTTAAACTACTACGTTCCCCAACAGTGCCATCCGAGCCAAGGTTCTATGCGTAGATTCTATGCACGAGTAGAACACAAAAGTTGTGGGCGCTTATTTTGTCAATTTCTTGTCGTTACTAGTCTTATCTTGATTCAGCGGTATCGTGGGATGAAGCGGCCTGGACCGACCTTACACGTACACTTACGTGAGACAGGTTCCACCGACTGACATGCACTTGTTGCATAAGGTGGCTAGCGAGTGTGTGTCTCTCCCACTTTAGTCAGATAGGATTCGATGAAGAGGGTCCTTATGAAGGGTAAATAGTATTGGCATATCAACGTTGTGTCTGTCACATAGGTAAGTAGCGTTCTTGCTAGAAACCCAAATCAGCCACGTAAAACTTGCAACAACAATTAGAGGACGTCTAACTTGTTTTTGTAGGGTACGCCATGTGATGTGATATGGCCAAAAGAATGTGATGTTACATGTGTGATGTATGAGATTGATCATGTTCTTGTAATACGATTCACGAATTGCATGTCGATGAATATGACAACCAGTAGGAGCCATAGGAGTTGTCTTAATTTATTGTATGAGATGCAAACGCCATGTGATTACTTTACTTTATTGCTAAACGTTAGCTATATTAGTAGAAGTAGTAGATTGACGCGACAACTTCACGGAGACACAATGATGGAGATCATGATGATGGAGATCATGGTGTGATGCCAGTGACATTGATGATCATGGTGCCCCAAAGATGGAGATCCAAGGAGCAAGATGATAATGGCCATATCATTTCACTATATGATTGCATGTGATGTTTATCATGTTTTACATCTTATTGCTTAGAACAACGGTAGCAAAGATAAGATGATCCCTCATGAAAATTTTGAGAAAGTATTCCCCTAAGTGTGCACCGTTGCGAAGGATCGTTGTCTCGAAGCACCATGTGATGATCGGGTGTGATAGATTCTAACGTTCGCATACAACGGGTGTAATCCAATTTACACACGCAGAACACTTAGGTTGACTTGATGAGCCTAGCATGTACAGACATGGCCTTGAATACGGGATACCGAAAGGTCGAACATGAGTCATATGGTTGATACGATCATCATGGAGATGCTCACCATTGATGACTAGTCTGTCTCACGTGATGATCGGACACGGGCTAGTCGACGTGGATCATGTTTCACTTGGATGACTAGAGGGATGTCGATCTGAGTGGGAGTTCATTGAATAATTTAATTAGATGAACTTAATTATCATGAACATAGTCAAAAGGTCTTTGCAAATTATGCTTGCACTATAGCTCTACGGTTTTTGATATGTTCCTAGAGAAAAACTTAGTTGAAAGATAGAAGTAGCAATTATGCGGACTGGGTCCGTTAACTGAGGATTGTCCTCATTGCTGCAAAGAAAGGCTTACGTCCTTAATGCACTTCTCGGTGTGCTGAATCCCAAGCGTGGTTTGTGGATGTTGCGAACATCTAACATACACGTTTTTGATAACTACATGATATTTGAGTGCACAATGCTTAAACGGCTTAGAATTGAGGCGTTAAAGACGTTTCGAATGTCATGGGATATACGACATGTTCCAAGAGATGAAATTGGGATTTCATGCTCGTGCCCTTGTTGAGAGGTATAAGACCTCCAACAAGATACTTTGCCTACAAAATAAGGGAGAAAAACTCAATCGTTGAGCATGTTCTCAGATTGTCTGAGTACTACAATTGCTTGAATCGAGTGGGAGTTGATCTTCCCAATGAGATAGTGATAGTTCTCCAGTGTCACTACCACCAAGCTGCTAGACCTTCGTGATGAACTATAAAATGTCAGGGATAGATATGATTATCCTTGAGTTATTTCGCTATGTTTGACACCGCGAAAGTAGAAATCAAAAGAAGCATCAATTGTTGAATGTTAGTAAAACTACTAGTCTCAAGAAGGGCAAGGGCAAGAAGGGATATTTCATGAAACAACAAACCAGTTGCTGCTCTAGTGAAGAGACCCAAGGTTGAACCCAAACCCGAGACTAAGTGCTTTTGTAATGAGGGGAACAGTCACTGAAGAGGAACTACCCTAGATACTTGGTAGGTGAGAAGGCTGGCAAAGTCGACAAAAGTATATTAGATATACATGATATTGATGTGTACTTTACTAGTACTCCTAGTAGCACCAAGGTATTAGATACCGGTTCAGTTGCTAAGTGTCGGTAACTCAAAATAAGAGCTACAGAATAAATGGAGACTAGCTAAAGGCGAGGTGGCGATAAGTGTTGGAAGTGTTTCCAAGGTTGATTTGATCAAACGTCGCACGCTCCCTCTGCCATCGGGATTAGTGTTAAACATAAATAATTGTTATTTGGTGTTTGCGTTGAGTATAGACATGATTAGATTATGTTTATTGCAACACAGTTATTCATCTAAAAGAATAATGGTTATTCTGCTTATTTGAATAATATCTTCAATGGTCTTGCACCTAAAATGAATGGTTCATTGAATCTCGATCGTAGTGGTGCACATGTTCATAATATTTTTGCCAAAAGATACAAAGTAGTAATGATAGTACCACTTACTTGTGGCCCTGCTGCTTAAGTCATATTGGTATAAAGTGCATGAAGAAGCTCCATGCTGATGGATCTTTGTACTCACTTATTTTTGAAATATTTGAGACATGCAAAACCGTGCCTAATGGTATAAATGCATGAAGAAACTCCATGCGGATGGATCATTTGGACTCACTTGATTTTTGAATCACTTGAGACATGCAAATAATACCACATGGGCAAGATGACTGAAGACCTCGTTTTCCAGTGATATGGAACAAGAAAGTCACTTGTTGGAAGTAATACATTTTGATTTGTGCAGTCCAATGAGTGTTGAGGCACGAGTGGATATCATTATGTTCTTACTTCACACATGATTTGAGTAGACACTAGTGTATTTACTTATTGAAACACAAGTCTGAATTATTGAATGGTTCAAGTAATTTCATAGCGAAGTTGAAGATCATCGTGACAAAGAGGATAATATGTCTGCGATGTGATCGTGGAGGTAAACATATATACCTGAGTTACGAGTTTGGTAAACATTTAAGACAATGTGAAAATTGTTCCACGTGAAAATTGTTTCACAACTCATACCACCTAGAAAACCATAGTTTGATGGTGTGTCTGTATGGCATAGTCATGCCTTATTAGATATGGTGCATGCTATGATGTCTCTTATCATATTACCACTATCGTTTATGGGTTAGGCATTAGAAAGAACCGCATTCACTTTTAAAGAGGGCACCATGTAATTCCGTTGAGATGATACCGTATGAATTATGGTTTAGAGAAACCTAAACTGTCGTTTCTTAAAAGTTTGGGGCTGCGATGCTTATGTGAAAGAGTTTCAGCCTGATAAGCTCGAACCCAAAGAGGATAAACGCATCTTCATGGGACACCCAAAACAGTTGGGTATACCTCCTATCTCGATCTAGAAACAAACTTTCTGTTTCTAGATACAAATCATTTCTCGAAGAAAAGTTTCTCTCGAAATAATTGAGTGGGAGTATGCTGGAAACTTGATGAGGTTATTGAACCATCACTTCAACTAGTGTGTGTAGCAGGGCGCATGAAGTTGTTCCTGTGGTGCCTACACCAATTTAAGTGGAAGCTAATGATAGTTATCATGAAACTTCGGATCAAGTTACTACAAACCTCGTAGGTCGACAAGGTCACGTACTGCTGCTACAGAATGGTACGACAACCCTGTCTTAGAGGTCATGTTGTTGGACAACAATGAACCTACGAGCAATGGAGAAGCGATGGTGGGCCCGGATTCCGACAAGTGGCTCGAGGCCATGAAATCCGAGAGGAGGATCCATGTACGAAAACAAAGTGTAGACTTTGGAAGAACTAGTTGATGGTCGTAAGACTATTAACTGTGGATGGGTCTTTAAAAGGAAGACATACAGTGATGATGAAAAGTCACCATTAAGACACTTGTCGCAAAGATGTTTCCGACGAAGTTCAGCAAGTTGACTACGATGAGACTTTCTCAGTCGTAGCGATGTTGAAAGTCTGTTGGAATTATGTTAGTAGTTGCTGCATCATTTATGAAATTTTCAGATAGGATGTCAAACCATTGTTTCCTCGACGGTTTCCTTGAGGAAAGGTTGTATGTGATACAACCAAAAGATTTTGTCGATCCTAAAGAGTTCTAACAAGTATGCAAAGCTCCAGCGATCCTTCTATGGACTGGAGAAAGCATCTCGGAGTTGGAATATGCACTTTGATGAGATGATCAAAGTTTTTGGTTTTATACAAAGTTTATGAGAAACTTGTATTTACAAAGAAGTGAGTGGGAGCACTATAGAATTTCTGATGAATATATGTGGTTGACATATTGTTGATCGGAAAGAATATAGAATTTATGGAAAGCATAAAGTGTTGTTTGAAAGGAGTATTTCAAAGGTAGACCTGGATAAGCTACTTGAACATTGAGCATCAAGATCTATGGAGATAGATCAAAGTGCTTAATGGAACTTTCAACAAAATGAATGCCTTGACAAGTTTATTGAAAGTGTTCAAAATAGATCGACAAAAGAAGGAGTTCTTGGCCGTGTTGTAAGATGTGAATTTTGAGTAAGACTCAAAAGCCCGACCATGGCAGAAGAAAGAGAAAGGACGAATGTCGCCCCCTATGCTTTAGCCGTAGGATCTATAACTATGCTATGATGCGTACCGCACCTAAAGTGTGCCTTGCCATGAGTCAGTCAAGGGGTACAAGAGAAATCCAGGAATGGATCACTGGACAGAGGTCAAAGTTATCCTTAGTAACTAATGGACTAAGGAATTTTTCTCGATTATGGAGGTGATTAAAGAGTCCATCGTAAAGGAGTTACGCCGATGCAAGCTTCGTCACTAATCTGGATGACTCTGAGTAGTAAACCGGATTCGTATAGTGGAGCAGTCATTTGGAATAGTTCCAAATGGTGCATGGTAGCAGTATCTATATGAAGACATAGATATTTGTAAAGCACAGACGGATCTGAAAGGTTCAGACCCGTTGACTAATAAACCTCTCTCATAAGCAAGATATGATCGAACCCAGAACTGTATGGGTGTTGGATTCATTGCAATCACATAGTGATGTGAACTGGATTGTTGACTCTAGTGCAAGTGGGAGACTCTTGGAAATGTTCCCTAGAGGCAATAATAAAATGGTTATTATTATATTTCTAGTTCATCATAATTTTCTATTATTCATGTTATAAGTGTATTAAACAAAAACCGTAATACATGTGTGAATACATAGATCACAATGTGTCCCTAGTGAGCCTCTAGTTGGCTAGCTCGTTGATCAATGGATGATCATTGTTTCCTGATCATGCACATTGGATGTCATTGATAACGGGATCACATCATTAGGAGAATGATGTGATGGCCAAGACCCAATCCTAAGCATAGCATTAGATCGTGTTGTTCGTATGCTAAAGCTTTTCTAATGTTGTTCGTATGCTAAAGCTTTTTTAATGTCAAGTATCTTTTCCTTAGACCTTGAGATTGTGCAACTCCCGGATACTGTAGGAGTTCTTTGGGTGTGTCAAACGTCACACCGTAACTTGGTGACTAAAAAGGTGCACTACGAGTATCTCCGAAAGTGTGTGTTGGGTTGTTCCGAATCGAGACCGGGATTTGTCACTCCGTGTGAACGGAGAGGTATCTTTGGGCCCACGCGGTAGAACATCAGCATAATGAGCTCAGTGTGACTAAGGAGTTAGCCACGAGATGACGTGCTACGGAATGAGTAAAGAGACTTGCCCGTAACGAAATTGAACAAGGTATGGGGATACCGACGATCGAATCTCGGGCAAGTATCAAACCGATAGACAAAGGGAACTACATACGAGATTAAGTGAATCCTTGACATCGTGGTTCATCCGATGAGATCGGTATGGAACATGTGGGAACCAATATGGATATCCACACTCCGTTGTTGGTTATTGATCAGAGAGTGTCTCGGTCATGTCTGCATGCTTCCCGAACCCGTAGGGTCTACACAATTAAGGTTCGATGACACTAGGGTTATATGGGAATAGCGTACGAGGTCACCGAAGGTTGTTTGGAGTCCTGGATGAGATCCAGGACGTCATGAGGAGCTCCGGAATGGTCTCGAAGTGAATATTGATATATAGGATGAGGGGTCTTGGACACCAGAAATGTTTGAGGCGTCACCGGTAACGTACCAGGACCACCGGAACGGTTCCGGGGGTCCACCGGGAGGGGCCACCAGCCCCATAGAGTGACATGGGCCATCAGGTGGAAGGGAACCAACCAAGATTGGGCCGGTGCGCCTCCCACCTAGGCCCAAGGCGCGGCAATAGAGGAAAGGGGGGGAAACCCTAGTGCAGATGGGCCGAAGGCCCATCTGGGGTGCGCCACCTCCACCTCTCCTGCCCTGGTCGCTGCCTCCCTGATCTGTTGGCGCTGCCGCACCCCTTGGGGGTGGGAACCCTAAAGGGGGCGCCCCCCTCCCTCTCACCTTATATATAGTGGAGGGTTTGGCCTTTGGAGAACGGACATAAATCATTTCCTCCCTCTCCAGGCAGCCGAGTTCTTCCTCCTCCTCTGCGCAGCTTGGAGAAGCTCCGCAGGAATCCCTCGTAGCTCCACGGCCACCACGCCGTTGCGCTGCGGGAGCTCTCCCTGAACCTCTCCCTCCACCTTGGTGGATCAAGGTGCGGGAAACGTCGCCGGGTTGTACGTGTGTTGAACGCGGAGGTGTCGTGGTTCGGCACGTAGATCGGAATCACACCGCGGTCTGAATCGCTGCGAGTACGACTCCATCGACCGTGTTCCAGTAACTCTTCCGCTTAGCGATCTCCAAATGTATGAAGATGCTCTACCCCATTACTCGTTGCTGGTTTCTCCATAGATAGATCCTTGTTTGGCGTAGGATATTTTTTGAATTTACTATCTTCCCCAACACATAATATACGGTTTGGCTTGAGTACAGATGGATTTAATTCCAGAAGTGAGATAAAAAAATTCCGTGAATTTATTGAGGCTATAATGGTTCCCCATGGATATTGTCGAAATATATCTAAATGTGTGAAGGCTGCCGAAGGAAAAAGTTCTAGGCTAAAAAGACAAGATTGCTATGATGGAAATGGGCTGCAAGAGTGGAAAAACACTAGTGCAGTTAAGGTTAGTAACTCCTTCCCTTTCTGAACTTGTTACCAATGTCGAGAATCTTGAGAAGATTCCCGTACAAATTTTTATGATGATACATCAATGAAATCAGATCTAAAACACTAGATACTCATTATGTAGCTATTGTTTCTTCTTTTCATTATATGATTATCTTGTATATGCTTATTTATTCTCAACTCTGAATCCATTTCAAAACAAGCAAAATGTTCATCTTTAGAATGCTCTTCATTACTCAATACATGTTCTAACTGTTAGGTTCTCGTTACAGTATTTTTTTGTTCAGAAGTCTACATCTCAAGATGCTCATTGTGTTGGCAATACAAATTTGAAACAAAAAGTATTTATCTCTAGAATATTATAATAATAAATTCCAAGTCATTTAGATAAATATGACCATTTTATTATTTTGTTTCGATCGACAAAGAGTATATAGCGACGGTCATAGTCAACAACTTGGTATTGTTGGGAAGAAGAAGAATGTGATGGTTGTGTATGCATGCATTAATATATTTTTGTTTTCTTTTATAGAAATTAATCACCTCTTTCCATTCATTACAGATCAAGGAAATGTTTATATATGACATGGAGATGCAACCATCAAATAAACGCCCTTCGAAGGATAAGGTATGCTCATTTATGTATAGTTTCGAGTCCAATATTGTTGAGCAACAATCAATTGTTACTTATTGATATCATGGTAGGAATGTTTACCACAATTCTTCCAAATCTTATGATATATCTTCTGTCACGGAACATAGATACTTCTATCCATGATGAAAATGTGCAACAAGAGAAGGAAAACTCTAGTGCAAATAAGGTAAGTGCACTCCATATCTTCTAAACTTCCAAAACATATTTTCACAATGCATCTCTGCTCTCATGCATCAAGATTTTTTTTGCACATTTCCAGTGCATACGCATGCTAGAAATGATGTCTGACATATATACCAATTTCAATATTGAGTAAAACTATGTGAAATAACAACCTAAGAACTAAAGTGCAGCTACTTTCACCAAGATGAAAATCTCTTCACATTCCTATTTCAGTCTTCCGTTTGCATAATGTTGCACACTTCATACATGACAACGTAATTACCAAACTGTGGTGTAGATTTTCTAAGAAATACATTGCTAGTAGCAGTAATTCTAAACATAATACAGAGGATAAGTGGCAACGTAAGAGATAGTAGCTACAAAAAGGAACTTGACAACTATTATTATACATGTGGCCTTCTTGCATAACAATCTAGTGCACGACATGACATGCCATTATTTACTAAATAATTATGCTTGAACTATTAAATTGACCTCCAACTTAACAACAAGCCTCAATGGGTTAGAGAATACTCTGGATATACGATACATTGTGATTCATCATGTGTACATATATAGTTTTTTACCCGAAATACAAACTTGAAGGTGTTCATCTTGGTAATCAATTATGGGCAGTGTGAATTGATGCTACATTAACAAAACCAGATCAGTTGATACGACCTTCAAGAAAGGTCAATATTATTGGTCATGCATCAGGATTAATTATTGCATGGCCTACAACCTTTGTATGTTCCACATCCTTTATTTTTGCCGCTCTTAACCTTGTTTTCTCTACAATAACTTGACGATATCATTTCTTTATTGTTGTAGCTTGCTAAGATAAATTGATGATGCATGGCCCATATGTTGATTGCAAGATGGAGAATGGGGCTGCTATTCGATGGTCTTATGTACTGTTTTAGGATGTCATCTCCAGTGTGGATAATCCAAACAGTATGTTTTAGAATGGTCGAGGCATTGATTAAAACATCCGCACTTAGCTACTATGTTAATATCACTTATTGTATCCTTTGGATCATGTTCTTTGTAAAGAAACAATGTCAAATTAATATATGAGACCTTTATGTTTTTTATATTGTGGCTCCATGTATTGTGAGAACTGACCATATCATTCTGATAACAATATATGTTGCAGTTATCTGTTGTGTCCATTTGGAAATCCTGTTCTACAATGCAGCGAGCAACACATACGAAGTGTTGTTAGAATCTAGTTATATACGTTGCAAGCCTGCAATGTTTTTTCATGTTGTTTACCAATGCATTTATATACGTTGTTCTAGGCCCTTCCAACGCCACCTATGGCAACGCATATTAATCTATTGGTGTAGGCCTTAGCAACACTTATATAGACATAAAACAACACATCAATGCGTTGTTGAAAGGGGGTTCTTGTTGTAGTGCAGGTGAGTTGAGTTTAGTTTCAATGGTGAACATCTTCATGATGATCATATCAACTATATGATTCATGCTCGACTTTTCGATCTCTTGTGTTCCGAGGCCATGTTTGTACATGCTAGGCTCGTCAAGTTTAACCCGAGTGTTCCGCATGTGCAACTGTTTTGCACCCGTTGTATGTGAACGTAGAGTCTATCACACCCGATCATCATGTGGTGTCTCGAAATGACGAACTGTCGCAATGGTGTACAGTCGGGGAGAACACAATTTTATATTGAAATTTTAGTGAGGGATCACCTCATAATGCTACCGTCGTCCTAAGAAAAATAAGGTGCATAAAAGGATTAAAATCACATGCAAATCATAAGTAACATGATATGGCCATGAACTTGTGCTTCTTGATCTCAATCACAAAAGCACTCGCATGATCTCCATCGTCACCGGCGCCACACCATGATCTCCATCATCATGCTTCCATCGAGGTTGTCGCGCTAACTATGTTGTTACTACTAAAGCTACTAATAGCGATAAAGCAAAGCATCACCAAGCGCAAAATAATTAAAGACAACCAAATGGCTCCTGCCGATTGCCGTAGCATCAACGTGCAAGTCGATATTTTAACTATTACAACATGACCATCTCATACATCCAATATATCATATCATGTCTTTGGCCATATCACATCACATGCATACCCTGCAAAAACAAGTTAGACGTCCTATAATATGTTGTGGTAAATTGTACGTGGCTGCTATGGGTATCTAGTATGATCACAGCTTACTTACGCAAAGCCACAATGGTGATATGCAAATTGCTATTTAACCTTCGCCAAGGACCGCCTCGGTCAAATCCGATTCAACGAAATTTCAAGAAACACACACCCACCGGTCATCTTTTTGCAAAAAGTTGCATGTTAGTCGATGAACCGGTCTCTCGTAAGCGTACCAGTAATGTTGGTCCGGGCCGCTTCAGTCCAACAATACCGCCGAATCAAATAAAGACTAAGGAGGTCAGGAAATTGAACATCAATGCCCACAAACTCTTTTGTGTTCTACTCAAGATATCATCTACGCATGAACCTAGCTCATGATGCCACTGTTCGGGAACGTTGCTTGGCAAACAAAAAATTTCCTACGCACACGCAATACCTATCCATGGTGGTGATCATCTACACAAGGGGAGATCGGATCCACATACCCTTGTAGATCGCTAAGCGGGAAGCGTTAAGAAATGCGGTTTATGTAGTCGAACGTCTCCGCGATCCAAATTGCAAATCGTTCCACAAACACTGTCCCGATCTAGCACCGAACGGACGGCACCTCCGCGTTCAGCACGCGTACAGCTTGATGATGATCTACGCCTTCTTGATCCACCAAGAGAGACGAATAGGTAGCTGAATTATTCGGCAGCACGAAGGCGTGGCGGTGATGGTGGTGGAGCTGCTCCGGCAGGGTTTCGCCTTGCCAATCCAATCTAGCTACGGGGTGTCACAAAGTGGTGGAGGGAGAGAGGGCTGCACTTGGGCTTGGGGGTAAAAATCCTCTTTGACCTCCACGATATATAGGTGGAGGGAGGGCTAGCGCCTTAGGGAAAAATCCCTAGGGTTGGCCGGCGTGCCAAACAAGGAGGACGAGTCCTCCTCCAATCCCATTTGGAGGAGGAGTCCCTTCCTATTTTGGTTTGCCCTACCTCTCCTTTCCTTTCTCCTCCTTCGGCCGAACCAGGCCCACTTGGGCTGGACACAAGCTCACTAGGGGTTGGTGCTCCACCCTTGGGCCTGTTTGCTCCTCTCCCCGGTGGGTAGCCCCTCCCGATAGAACTCTGGAGCCCATTCGTCACTTCCGGTACTTTACCGGTAATGCTCGAAAACCTTCCGGAAGCCAAATGGACACTTCCTATATATCAATCTTCATCTCTAGACCATTACATAAACCCTCGTGACGTCCAGAATCTCATCCGGGACTCCGAACAACATTCGTTTACCAACATCAATATTCAACTGTACCGAAACGTCACCGAACCTTAAGTGTGCAGACCCTGCGGGTTCAAGAACTATGTCGACATGATCGAGACACTCTCCGGTAAATATCCAAAAGCAGGACCTCGATGCTGATACGTCCATTTTGCATCATGCTTTCATGTTGATATTTATCGCTTTTTGGGCTGTTATTTCACTTCACGGCACAATACTAATGCCATTTCTCTCTTATTTTGCAAGGTTTACATGAAGAGGGAGAATGCCGACAGCTGGAATTCTGGCCTAAAAAAGGAGCAAGTTTGAGATGCCTATTCTGCGCAACTCCAAAAGCCGTGAAAATCAACATGGATTTTGTTTGGATTTATAAACAATATTGGGCCAAAGAAGTGCCAGAGGGGCGCCAGCACGTGGCCACAAGCCTGCTAGGCGCGGCGACCCCCTGGCCGCGCCTAGGGGGCTTGTGGGCCCCCTGCTGGCCCATTGCCCCCCCTATTTTGCTACAAGAAGGGTTTCGATATGGAAAAAATCAGGAGGAGGCTTTTCAGAGGATTCGCCACCTCCACGAGGCGGAACTTGAGCAGAACCAATCTAGAGCTCCGGCAGGACGATCCTGCCGGGGAAACTTCCCGCACACAGGGGGAAATCGTTGCCATTGTCATCACCAACACTCCTCTCATCGGAGGGGACTCATCACCATCAACATCTTCATCAGCACCATCTCATGTCCAAACCATAGTTCATCTATTGTAACCAATCTCCATCTCGTGACTCCGATTGGTACTTGTAAGGTTGCTAGTAGTGTTAATTACTCTTTGTAGTTGATGGTAGTTGGATTACTCGATGGAAGATTATATGTTCAGATCCTTGATGCTATTCAATACCTCTCTGGTCATGAATATGATTATGCTTTGTGAGTAGTTACTTTTGTTCCTGAGGACATGGGATAAGTCATGCTATGAGCAGTCATGTGAATTTGGTATTCGTTCGATATTTTGATGTGTTGTATGTTGTTTTTCCTCTAGTGGTGCTATGTGAACGTCGACTACATAACACTTCACCATTATTTGGGACTAGAAGAAGGCATTGGGAAGTAGTAAGTAGATGATGGGTTGCTAGAGTGACAGAAGCTTAAACCCTAGTTTACGCGTTGCTTTGTAAGGGGCTGATTTGGATCCACTAGTTTAATGCTATGGTTAGACTTTGTCTTAATTCTTCTTTCATAGTTGTGGATGCTTGCGAGAGGGGTTAATCATAAGTGATATGCTTGTCCAACTAAGGGCAGTACCCAAGCGCCGGTCCACCCACATATCAAACTATCAAAGTAACGAACGTGAATCATATGAACATAATGAAAACTAGCATGACAGAAATTCCCGTGTGTCCTCGGGAGCGTTTTTCCTCCTATAAGAGTTTGTCTAGGCTTGTCCCTTGCTACAAAAGGGACTGGGCCACTTTTCTGCACCGTTGTTACTTTTGTTACTTGCTACTTGCTACTAATCATCTCACCACACAACCACTTGTTACCGATAATTTCAGTGCCTGCAGATATTACCTTGCTGAAAACCACTTGTCAGATCCTTCTGCACCTCGTTGGGTTCGACACTCTTACTTATCGAAAGGACTACGATAGATCCCCTATACTTGTGGGTCATCAAGACTATTTTCTGGCGCCGTTGCCGGGGAGTGAAGCGCCTTTGGTAAGTGGAACTTGGTAAGGAAACATTCATATAGTGTGCTGAAATTTATTGTCGCTTGTCACTATGGAAACTAATCCTTTGAGGGGCTTGTTTGGGGTATATTCACCTCGAACGGAAGCACAAAGAGTTTCTCCTCAACCTTATGCACCTACTGATAATATTTTCTTTGAATTTCCTTCGGGTATGCTTGAGAAACTGTTGGCTAATCCTTTTACAAGAGATGGAACATCACATCCAGACTTGCATCTAATCTATGTAGATGAAGTTTGTGGTTTATTGAAGCTTGCAGGTTTGCCCGAGGATGAGGTCAAGAAGAAGGTATTTCCCTTATCTTTGAGGGATAAGGCGTTGACATGGTATAGGCTATGTGATGATACTGGATCATGGAACTACAATCGGTTGAAATTGGAATTTCATCAAAAGTTTTATCCTATGCATTTAGTACATCGTGATCGGAATTATATTTATAATTTTTGGCCTCATGAAAGAGAAATCATTGCTCAAGCTTGGGGGAGGCTTAAATCAATGTTATATTCATGCCCCAACCATGAGCTCTTGAGAGAAATTATCATTCAGAACTTCTATGCTCGGCTTTCTCATGATGATCGCACCATGCTTGACACTTCTTGTACCGGTTCTTTTATGAAGAGAGATATTGACTTCAAATGGAATTTATTGGGAAGAATTAAACGCAACTCTCAAGATTGGGAGTTTGAAGAAGGTAAGGAGTCAGGTATGAATTTCAAGTTTGATTGCGTTAAATCCTTTGTTGAAACAAATACTTTTTGTGCTTTTAGCGCTAAGTATGGACTTGACTCTGAGATAGTAGATTCATTGTGTGAATCATTTGTTGCTCATATTGATCTCCCCAAAGAGAAGTGGTTTAAATATCATCCTCCCTTAGAAGTCAATGTAGTTAAACCCAATCCAGTTGAAGAGAAAGTCATTGCCTATAATGATCCTATTGTTCCCAATGCTTACATTGAGAAACCACCTTTCCCTGTTAGGATAAAGGATCGTTCTAAAGCTTCAACTGTGATACGTAGAGGCTACATTAGAACACCTACACCCCCTGAGAAAATTAGAGTTGAACCTAGCATTGCTATTATCAAAGATCTCCTGTCCGACAATGTTGATGGCCATAATATTCACTTCTGTGAAGATGCTACCAGAATTGCTAAACCACACGCTAGAGACAAACATAGGCCTGTTGTTGGCACGCCTGTTGTTTCTGTTAAGATAGGAGATCATTGTTATCATGGTTTATGTGATGTGGATGCTAGTGTTAGTGCAATACCTCAATCCTTATATGATGAAATCAAAAACGAGATTGCACCTGTTGAGATAGAACCTATTGATGTCACTATTCAGCTTGCCAATAGAGATACTATCTGCCCTGTGGGAATTGTTAGGGATGTTGAAGTCTTGTGTGGTAAAACGAAGTATCCTA
Source organism: Hordeum vulgare subsp. vulgare (assembly GCF_904849725.1). Classification (NCBI taxonomy): domain Eukaryota; kingdom Viridiplantae; phylum Streptophyta; class Magnoliopsida; order Poales; family Poaceae; genus Hordeum; species Hordeum vulgare. The sequence continues at coordinate 155,034,596 of NC_058519.1, read as the reverse complement.
ATGATTTTCTCATTCTTGCTACCGCACAAGATAGCTTTTGTCCCATCATATTTGGCAGACCCTTCCTCAATACCGTCAATGCTCGTATTGACTGTGAGAAGCAAACTGTCACTGTTGGCTTTGAAGGTGTGTCACACGAGTTCAACTTCTCCAAGTTTGGTAGACAACCTCATGAAAAAGAGTTGCCTAGTAAGGATGAAACTATTGCCCTAGCTTCTATTGTTGTGCCTCCTACTGATCCCTTAGAGCAATACTTGCTTGAGCATGAAAATGATATGCATATGGATGAAAGGGTTGAGATAGATAGAGTTGTCTTAGAACAATATCCTATCCTTAAGAATAACTTGCCTATTGAACTGCTTGGGGATCCACCCCCACCAAAGGGTGATCCCGTGTTCGAGCTTAAACAGTTTCCTGATACTCTTAAGTATGCTTATCTTGATGAAAACGAGATATATCATGTTATTATTAGTGCTAGCCTCTCAGAGCATGAAGAAAAGAAGTTACTAAAAACTCTGAGAAAGCACCGTGCTGCTATTGGATATACTCTTGATGATCATAAGGGCATTAGTACCACTCTATGCCAGCACAAGATTAAAATTGATCCTGATTCCAAACCAGTTGTTGATCATCAAAGGAGATTAAATCCAAAGATGAAAGAGGTAGTAAGAAAAGAAATACTAAAGCTCCTGGAAGCAGGTATTATCTATCTTGTTGCTCATAGTGATTGGGTGAGTCCGGTGCATTGCGTCCCTAAGAAGGGAGGCATTACCGTAGTCCCTAATGATAAGGATGAATTGATCCCACAGAGGATTATCACTAGCTATAGGATGGTGATCGATTTTAGGAAATTGAATAAAGCCACTAGGAAAGATCATTACCCTTTGCCTTTTGTCGACCAAATGCTAGAAAGAGTGTCTAAACACACACACTTCTGCTTTCTAGATGGTTATTCTGGTTTCTCCCAAATACCAGTTGCACAATCTGACTAGGAGAAAACCACTTTCACCTGCCCTTTCGTTACCTTTGCTTATAGACGTATGCCTTTTGGCTTATGTAATGCACCTGCCACCTTTCAAAGATGTATGATGGCTATATTCTCTTACTTTTGCGAAAGGATTGTCGAGGTTTTCATGTATGACTTCTCCGTTTATGGGTCTTCTTTTGATGATTGCCTCGACAACCTTGATCGGGTCTTGCAGAGATGTAAAGATACCAATCTTGTCTTTAATTGGGTGAAGTGCCACTTTATGGTTAATGTAGGCATGGTCTTAGGTCATAAAATTTCTAAAAGAGGTATTGAAGTCGATAAGGCTAAGGTTGATGCAATCGAGAAATTCCATACCCCACAGATATCAAAGGTATAAGAAGTTTCCTTGGTCATGCTGGTTTCTATATAAGGTTCATTAAAGACTTCTCTAAGATTTCTAGGCCTCTTACCAATCTCTTGCAAAAGGATATTCCTTTTGTTTTTGACGATGATTGTGAGGAAGCCTTCGAAATACTTAAGAAGGCTTTGATAACCGCACCTATTGTTCAACCACCTGATTGGAACTTACCTTTTGAAATCATGTGTGATGCTAGTGATTATGTTGTTGGTGCTATCCTAGGGAAAAGAGTTGATAAGAAGTTGAATGTTATTCACTATGCTAGTAAAACTGTAGACAGTTCCCAAAGAAACTATGCTACTACGGAAAAGGAGTTTTTAGCAGTCATGTTTGCATGTGTGAAGTTCAGGTCTTACATAGTTGACTCCAAAGTCACTATTCACACTGATCACGCTGCTATTAAGTACCTCATGGAGAAGAAAGACGCTAAACCTAGACTTATTAGATGGGTTCTCTTTCTACAAGAATTTGATTTGCATGTTGTCGATAGGAAGGGTGCTGATAACCAAGTAGTAGATAACTTGTCTAGGTTGGAGAACATTCTTGATGACCCGCAACCTATTGATGATAGCTTTCCCGACGAGTAATTGAATGTCACCAATGCTTCACGTAGTGCACCGTGGTATGCTGATTATGCAAACTATATTGTTGCCAAATATATACCACCTAGTTTCACATACCAGCAAAAGAAGAAATTCTTCTTTGAGTTGAGACATTACTTCTGGGATGACCCTCACCTGTATAAAGAAGGAGTAGATGGTGTTATTATACATTGTGTACCTGAACATGAACAAGGACAGATCCTACAGAAGTGTCATTCCGAGGCCTACAGAGGACACCATGCGGGAGATAGAACTGCACACGAGGTATTGCAATCAGGTTTCTATTGGCCCACTCTCTTCAAGGATGCGCGTAAGTTTGTCTTGTCTTGTGACGAATGTCAAAGAATAGGTAATATCGGTAAACGTCAGGAAATGCCTATGAACTATTCACTTGTCATTGAACTATTTGATGTATGGGGCTTTATTATATGGGAACTTTTCCAATATCCAACGGGTATACTCATATCCTAGTTGCTGTTGACTACGCCACTAAGTGGGTAGAAGCTATCCCCACTAGTAGTGTTGATCACAACACTTCTATTATTTTCCCTAGATTTGGAGTCCCTAGATATCTAATGACTGATGGTGGTTCACATTTCATTCATGGTGCTTTCCGTAAAGCAGTTGCTAAGTATGATGTCAACCATAGAATTGTGTCCCCCTATCACCATCAGTCCAGTGGACAAGTAGAGCTAAGCAATAGAGAAATTAAACTAATTCTGCAAAAGACTGTCAACAGGTCTAGAAATAGTTGGTCTAAGAACTCGATGATGCACTGTGGGCTTATAGAACTGCCTATAAGAATCCCATGGGCATGTCTCCGTACAAAATGGTGTACAGCAAAGCATGTCATTTACCTCTTGAGCTAGAGCATAAAGCTTATTGGGCAATCAAAGAGCTCAACTTTGGTTTCAAACTTGCTGGTGAGAAGAGGTTATTTGACATTAACTCGCTTGATGAATGGAGAGCTCAGGCATATGAAAATGCCAAGTTGTTCAAAGAAAAGGTTAAGAGGTGGCATGATAAGAGGGTACAAAAGCATGAGTTCAATGTAGGTGATTATGTCTTGCTATATAATTCTCGTTTAAGATTTTTTGCAGGCAAGCTTCTCTCTAAATGGGAAGGTCCCTATATTGTTGAGGAAGTATATCGTTCCGGTGCTATCAAGATCAACAACATGGAAGGTAAGTGTACGAGAGTTGTAAATGGGTAGAGAATCAAGCATTATATCTGAGGTACTCCCAAAACTTTTCCAGTAGGAGTTTTTCTCCGTTTTGGAATATTTGAAAAAATAGAAAAATTGGAAGTAGTACGGAAAGCGCGCGAGGAGGCGACAAGCCTGCCAGGCACGGGCCCACCCCCTGGCCGCGCGTGGGGGGGCTTGTGGCCACCTCGTGTGCCTCCCGGACTCTGTTTTCGTGCGGAGTACTCCTTCTGGTCGGAAAAAATCATTACATATTCTCCCAAAAGAACTGACCCTCATATCACGCAGATTTCCTGTGTTTTCGTTTCGAGTCTGTTTCTGTTGTAGATCTAGATTCCTATGACGTCCCCAAAAGCTCCGAAGGACAAGATCTTCGAGAAGGTCATAAATCCCTACCTCACTGGAGTGCTGTAACATCCTCAATCTATCGAGATGTGTGAGGGGATGTTGCAAATCCGTGATGTTGAGGCGCCTAAGAAGACTGGAAGCATGGAGGCAAGGCTCGAAGCAATGGAGCAACATGTCTTCAAGTGCTAAGGGATGGTGGAGCGTGGACTCAACACCAACCACATGATGATCACGGAATTCACCAACAAACACAAGATTGATGCCAATGACATTGGGAAGCACCTCTCTAGGCTCTATGACAGGATTGATCACCTCCAAGCCCAGATCTATGACCTGCAGAACCAAAACTGTGAGTATGAGCATAGATTTAAATCAATACGGTTGGCTACAGATTTGAGGATTCCGGAGACTCGTTCATCATTCCATGATGGAGCACCTATGCCTTGGAAGACGGAGGATCAAACCCATGTTGCAACAACTCCACCACCATCACCTCCAAAGGAAGACAACTAAGCATGGGTATGGGCAATCCCCTTGGCTTGTTGTGACGCCCTCGGTTTAGTCGTACGCTAATCATACACGCAAATGCGTACGATCAAACCCAAGGACTCACGGGAAGATGTCACAACACAACTCTAGACACAAATAAAATAACATCAGCTTCATATTACAAGCCAGGGGCCTCGAGGGCTAGAATACGAAAGCTCGATAAACACACGAGTCAGCGGAAGCAACAAATATCTGAGTACAGACATAAAACATGGGGTGCCTTAGAGAAGGCTAGCACAAAAGATACAACGATCGAACGAGGCGAGGCCTCCTGCCTGGGAACCTCCTAACTACTCCTGATCATCACCGGCCTCCACGTAGTAGTAGGCACTGTCGGGGTAGCAGTCGTCGGTGGCGGGGACCTCCATCTCCTGGGCTCCATCATCTGGTCGCAGCAAACGGATCGAGGGGACAAGAGGGGAGCAAAGCAGTGGTGAGTACTCATCCAAAGTACTCGCAAGTCTTACATCAGAACTATTCTAATTATGCATCAATATCAAAGAAGGGGGAGTTATATGTGGACTGACTGCAGCAATGCGAGAATAGAGAGAGAAGGCCTAGTCCTATCAAAGACTAGCATCTTCAGGGTCTTGCAGCAATAGACGAGAGTAGAACAGGGGGGTAACACATTAATAGTCATATTGTTGCAGCAATAATAAAGTGAGGTCACGCCTAAAGATCCTCCCTCGACTCCGTGTGAGGAAGCAATCCCGAGGCAAACTAAATCCAGTTAAGTAACAATTGTAGTTGTATAAGATCGGGGCACAACTCCAAGTCGTCCTGTAACCGTGGACACGGCTATCCGAATAGTTAATTTTCATCCCTGCAGGGGTGCACCACATGTCCCGTCATGCTCGATAACACTCTGGCCGGACATACTTTTCTGGGTCCTGCCCGGCCTTGGAATATCGACACGTCGCAGCCCCACCTAAGGCAAATCAGAGAGGTCAGTCCGCCGGTCGAAATCCTAAGCGCAAAGGGTTCATGGGCCCAGTTCCCCTCCGCGCTCCTGCACGATGCGAGGGCGGACGACGTCAGTCCTAGCATCCCTTAATCACAAGCGCAATGCCTCTCAGGACCACTCGGGCACGCGCCACTACGATTGCTGACATCTGAAAAACTTCGGCTGATACCGCGACGCCGAGTACCCATAATTCTTCCCGCGTAGCCGGTTAGTGCGAAAAGGTCTCCGACCAACCCAGATCAAATACCCAAATCCATTAACATTTTAATTAGGCCAACAACACAGTCTCGCGGGAATCCACCCGTCTTACAACTAATCACCAATGATTCCAGTAACACGGTCGAGTAACTGTGTGGTTGTAACATCGGGGGGAAACCGAGGTATTACCCCCGTTGGATTCCGAACGATGTACCCGTCAAGGTGGGCTTAGAGGAATCACCCTCGGGGGTCCCACACTTGAGGGGTTGCACGACAGAGGCGCCATCGGGAATGGTGAAAGAGGAATCACCCTCGATAACCACGACCGACTAGTTATACTACAGAGATATCATTAGGAGTACTTAGCGAGGTGTCACCCTCGGTACCCGATAGTATCTCTGTAGCGTTGTACAATGAAGGGGGTGTATGTGTTGTGTCGGGTCTGGCTCGTCGATCAGGGATCGAGAGTTGAAAACAAGCGGGGCAACTGAACTACGGGGTCAGAGGGGATGACTGGTCCACCTATACTAAGCATATTTAAAGGTACAGGACTGAAAGTAGCAGTTCATCAAAAATAGGCTATGCATCAGATATAGGAGCTAACTACAACTGTAGCAAAATACTAATGCAAGCAGTAGGAAGAAAGACATAGGCGATATAGGAATGATCAAGGGGGGTTTGCTTGCCTTGCTGCTCTGCGGCAAAGGACAGATCGGCAGGGTCGTAGATGTACCCGGCAGCAGCGTCAGTCTCGGGGTCTACCGGTAAGAAGAGGGGGAAGAAACAATAAATAATAGCACCGATGCAACACAAAGTGTGACATGGCAAGATGCAGGCTAGACATGAGCTAACGCAGCTACATCCGTCATAGACGGGTCGGAAGAATATCTGACGATATTTTCCCGGTCTCGGGCTACTATCGGTCATACTGGAAACGATGGAAATGTTCCATGTTTGCTATGCTAGGGACGCGTGACACACGAACGAACCGTGTATCCGGGTTCGTCTCGTTCTGCTAATCAACTTTCATGTTGAAAATATTTCGATCTGACTTACGGATTATTTAATATTAATTTTTAAAGTTTTATTGAATAATTAGGAATTAAAAACAGATTTAAATAATTTAATAAAAATCTATTATGACATGAGCATGATGTCATGCTGACATCAACAGTTGAGTGGTCAACTGACCAGCGGGTCCCGAACGTCATGGGCACAAGTTTTAATTAAGATTAAATATTAATTAATCAGATTAATTTAGTGGGGGACCCACGTGTCATACTCTAATTATTCTAATTAATTAATTTAACTAATATATCTATTTATTTATTTAATAAAAACATTAACATTATTTTTATTTTTATTTTAACTATCACGTGGGGCCTCCCTCTCATAGACAGCGGGTGCGTTGGCCCCACCGGTAAGTGACCTTAGGCCAAATACTCGATTTTATTCATAGATATAAACATGCAAATATCGTATTCCTCCAAATACCTATATACGCAATACATACATCGCATCTCATACATACATACATTCATATATACGGAATACATCATTTGTTTTTATTTTATTTAACTCTCACACTCTCATCTCTCTCTGTTAACACACAACAGAGAACACAACACAGAGTTCTCTCTGCTAACTCAACATAGGAGAGAGCCAACTTCAACTCATCCTATCGGAGTCAAACCTCGACGGATCGGAGCCCCGTTTGCCGGAACGGAACCGGGACGGTGAGTGGAACGCGATGGTGGGAGGAGCCCGAGGAGGGGCTCACCAACGTTGATGAGACGGCCCGGAGAAGCCGGAGTTCGCGGGAAGGCGGAGGTGACGGCGGTGATGACGCGGTGGTGGTGATGCTGGTGAGGACGGTCGCCGGAGAAGCCTCGCGGAGGTGGCCAACCGGCGTGACGAGGAGGAGGAGTCTCTCTGCCCGGTCCCTCTTGGACCGAGCAGGAGGAAGGGGCGGTGGGGGTCGAGGCGGTCGGCCGACGGGGGTGAACCAGCAGAGCTCGGCCGTCGGGGCTCCTCGGGGACTGGGAGGCGAGGTGGGGCTCGGTCCCTCAGGTGGGAGGAGGAGCCGAGGGAGAGGACGGGTCTAGGGGCCGACGGGGTTGGGTGAACGGGGGTAGGCGGGGAGAGGTGAGGCCGATGGGAGGAGGAGGCCGGCGGTAGGGGGAGCTCGCCGGCGGGAGGAGGCAGGAGAGGGTCTCGATGGGAGGCTCTGGCGTGGGGGTCTGGTGCGTGGGGAGGGAGAGATCGTGGGGAGGGATTGCTGGGGGCTCTCGGTAAAGGAGAGAGCGGGGGGGACGTGGGGTGTCGCTGGGGAGGGCCCCCCCCGAGGGGATGAGGGCACGTGGGGGGGAGCGCTGGTGGAGGGGAGATCGCCAGGGGGGTCTGGTGGCGATGTGGGGGGGCTGCTGCCCTGGCGGCGGCGCAAGTGGGAGGGAGGGAGCGAGGCAGGGGAGGGGCTCCCTCGACCTAGGGTTTGAGGGGGGTGCGGGGTGGGCTGGCTCGGCTGGGCCACTTTGGCCCAGTCGGCCACGGGGTGGGGGGGTTTCCTCTTTTTCTTTTTATTTGTTTTGTTTTGCTTTGTTTTCCTTTTCTATTATTTGTTCTTTCTAATTTATTTATTTTCTTTTTAATTTCTTTTCTTTCTTTTATCATTATTATTTTTAATACTTTCTTTCTTTAATAGTTAATATGAATTTATAATTATAATTATCTTTTGTTTTCAATTTCTGAATCGAGATAGAAATTCAATGCGGGTCAACGACGGTAATTCTCGATGATGTGGCATCATTTGCGGGTGATCACTCTAGCTTAATTCCAATATTTACTGTCGAAAAAGTCGAGGATGTCACACTTGTGCCAAGCTTGGGGGAGTTGCCCCGGTATCGTATCACCATCACATCTTTTGCCTTTACCTTTGTTTCAGTTTGTTCCTTTTCAGTTTTCTCTTTCTCTAGTAGAATAAAGGTCTTAGTGTTTTAGGCTTGACTTTTTCTTTGTGTCACCCCCGATGTATTCGAGCTCATGAGCCATATAATAAAGAGTATCTTAGTTGAAGGGTCTTGCCTCTTGCCATGATCAAAAGATTGAGAAAAGAACAAAAGCATGAAAGATCATGTAATGATCTTATGGGAAGTGACGGATTCACATATAAAAAGAATGTTGATTGAAACTTGTTGAGGGTAGACAAACGTAGACCTTGGTCATTGTTTCAATTAATAGTAAGTGATAAAGAAGGAGAGATTCACATATAAATATATCATCTTTGACACCATCTATGATTGTGAACACTCACTAAACTATTACATGCTTAGAAGTAGACGTTGGACAAGGAAGACAACATAATGAATTGTGTTTGCTTGGTTCCGAACAATGTTATATGATTAGAGACCCCTTAGCATGCGACGATTGCTTCCCCCTCTTATTACCCAAAACTCCCGCACCAAGTAGAGATACTAGTTGTGCATACATAAACCTTCAACTCAGTTTTTCCATGAGAGTCCACCATACCTACCTATGGATTGAATAATATCCCTCAAGTAAGTTGTCATCGGTGCAAGCAATAAAAATTGCTCTCTAATATGTTTGATCTATTAGTGTGTGGAAAATAAGCTTTGTACGAACCTGTGATGAGGAAGACATTAAAGCGATAGACTGCATAATAAAGTTCTTTATCACAGGAGGCAATATAAAGTGACGTTCCTCCGCACTAAGAGGACACGCATCCCAACCTCAAAAGCGCATGACAACCTCTGCTTCCCTCTGCGAAGGGCCTATCTTGTACCTTTACTTTTTGCCCTTGAAAGAGTCATGGTGATCTTCACCAATTCCTTGTTTCGCCTTTATCTTGGCTAACGTCATATGCTTGGGAAAGATCTATATTCATATGTCAACTTGGAGGTAAGTATTCATGAATTATTATTGTTGACATTACCCTTGAGGTAAGCAGTTGGGAGGCGAAACTATATGCCTCTATCTTTCTCTATGTCCAGCTGAAACTTTGATCTCATGAGTACCACGTGAGTTGTAGCAATTGTAGAGAACGAAAAGATGATTGAGTATGTGGATTTTCTTTACAAGCTCTTATTTCACTCTTTATGATGTTGTGATAAATTGCAATTGCTTCAATGACTAAAGGCTATTGGTTGCTAATTCTCGGTAAGGTTGTTGATCCATACTTTACTTTGTGAAGGAATTGTCACTTTAGCATGAGAGATTATATGTTGGTATTGCTGTTCTGATCATGATCATGATGCCTGCATGTTCGTATCTTGTTTTGCTGACACCTCTCTCTCTAAACATGTGGTCATGTTTATTGATCTACGCTTTTGCTTGAGGACAAGCGAGGTCTAAGCTTGGGGGAGTTGATACGTCCATTTTGCACCATGCTTTCATGTTGATATTTATCGCTTTTTGGGCTGTTATTTCACTTCACGGTACAATACTTATGCCTTCTCTCTCTTATTTTGCAAGGTTTACATGAAGAGGGAGAATGCCGGCAGCTGCAATTCTGGCCTGAAAAAGGAGCAAGTGTGAGATGCCTATTCTGCGCAACTCCAAAAGCCGTGAAAATCAACGTGGATTTTTTTTGGGATTTATAAAAAATACTGGGCCAAAGAAGTGCCAAAGGGGCGCCAGCATGTGGCTTATGTCTACTACGCAACCTTCTCCTTGTAGACGTTGTTGGGCCTCCAAGTGCAGAGGGTTGTAGGACAGTAGCAATTTTCCCTCAAGTGGGTCACCTAAGGTTTATCAATCCGCGGGAGGCGTAGGATGAAGATGGTCTCTCTCAAGCAACCCTGCAACCAAATAACAAAGAGTCTCTTGTGTCCCCAACACACCCAATACAATGGTAAGTTGTATAGGTGCACTAGTTCGGCGAAGAGATGGTGATACAAGTGCAATATAGATGGTAGATATAGGTTTTTGTAATCTGAAATTACAAAAACAGCAAGGTAACAAATGGTAAAAGTGAGCACGAACGGTATTGCAATGCATGGAAACAAGGCATAGGGTTCATACTTTCACTAGTGAAGTTCTCTCAACAATGATAACATAATTGGATCATATAACTAGCCCTCAACATGCAACAAAGTGTCACTCCAAAGTCACTAATAGCAGGGAACAAACGAAGAGATTATTGTCGGGTATGAAACCACCACAAAGTTATTCTTTCTGATCGATCTATTCAAGTGTCCGTAGTAAAATAACACGAAGCTATTCTTTCCGTTCGATCCATCATAGAGTTCGTACTAGAATAACACCTTGAGATACATATCAACCAAGACCCTAATGTCACCTAGATACTCCATTGTCACCTCAAGTATCCGTGGTCATGATTATACGATATGCGTCACATAATCTCAGAATCATCTATTCAACCAACACATAGAACTTCAATGAGTGCCCCAAAGTTTCTACCGGAGAGTCAAAACGTGTGCCAACCCCTAGGCATAGGTTCCGAATGTCACGAACCCGCAAGTTGATCACAAAAACATACATCGAGTACTCACATGAATCAAACGTGTGCCAACCCATATGCATAGGTTTCCAATGTCACAAACCCACAAGTTGTTCAAAGCAGATAGACACGTGCAAGACATACATCAAGTGTTCTCAAAGACTCAATATGATAAGATAACTCCAAAGGGGAAACTCAATTCATTACAAGAGGGAGAGTGGGAAGAACATCATAAGATCCAACTATAGTAGCAAAGCCCATGGTACATCGAGATCAAGACATCTCAAGAACACGAGAGAGAGAGAGAGATCAAACACATAGCTACTGGTACATACCCTTAGCCCCGAGGGAGAACTACTCCCTCCTCATCATGAAGATCGCCGGGATGCTGAAGATGGCCACCGGAGATGGATTCCCCCTCCAACAGGGTGCTGGAACGGGCTCCAGATTGGTTTTGGGTGGCTACAGAGGCTTGCGGCGGTGGAACTCCTGATCTAGGTTTCTTTCTGGGGGTTTCTGAATTTATAGGAATTTATGGCGGTGGAATTGCGTTAGTTGGGCCCACGAGGAGGTCACAAGCCTGCTCGCCACCACCAGGGGGGAGGGGGTGGTGGCGGCGTGAGGGCTTGTGACTCCCTCGTGGCCCATCTGGCCTTCTTCCAAAGCTTCGGGGGTCTCTTTTGGTCCAAAAAAAATCATCGTAAAGTTTCATTCCATTTGGACTCCGTCTGAAAATGGGCCAAAAACACGGAAAAAACAGAAACTGGCACTTGGCACTGAGTTAATAGGTTAGTCCCAAAAAAGATATAAAATAGCATATTCATGCATATAGAACATCCAAAGTTGACAAGATAATACCATGGAACCATCAATAATTATAGATGCGTTGGAGACGTATCAAGCATCCCCAAGCTTAACTCCTGCTCTTCCTCGAGTAGGGAAGTAGTGATAAAGAATGAATTTTTGATGTTGCATGCTACCTAGCATAGTTGTCCTTTGTAACTTCTCTCAGGTGACATGAATGTTCAGATCCGTTAGATTAAAAACAATAGTTTGCTATTGATGTGGAAACAATAATAATTCAAGCAAACTACCAAGGTAATCATGAACTTTCAAAATAACAAGGCCAAAAGAAAGTTATCCCTACAAAAGCATATAGTCTGGCTATGCTCTATCATCATTGCACAAGAAATTTAAATCCTGCACAACCCCGGTATTGGCCAAGTAATTGTTTTCACACCTTTACTTTCTCAAACTTTTTCGACTCTCACACAATACATGAGCGTGAGCCATGGTTTTAGCACTATAAGTGGTGTGGAGTGTGGTGGAGGTTGCAAGGCAAACAAGGAGAAGATGGTCACATTGACTAGGCATATCAATGAGCTATGGAGATGCTCATCAATAGATATCAACGTGAATGAGTAGGGATTTCCATACAAATGATGCACTCGAGCTAGGAGTATGTGAAAGCTCTTAAAGAAAACTAGTGGGTGTGCATCCAACTTGCTTGCTCACGAAGACCTAAGGCAATTTTGAGGAAGCCCATCATAGGAGTATACAAGCCAAGTTATATAATGAAAATTTCCCACTAGCTATATGGTGGTGACAAAACGAGAGACTCTCAATCATGAAGATCATGGTGCTTAATATGCACAAGTGTGGAAAGGTGGTAGCATTGTCCTTTCTCTCTTTTTCTCTCATATTTTTTTTGCTGGGCTCTTTGGCCTCTTTATTTATTTATTTTGGTGGGCACCTTTGGCCTCTTTTATTTCCTCACATGGGACAATGCTCCATCAATGATGATCATCACACTTTCAACTCAAAACTTAGAGCAACAATGACTCTATATGGGATGCCTTCGGTAGTGTATCGTGACAATGATCTAGCATGGCATAGACATTAATGTAATCATCATGCTAGCTATCTTACGATCATGCAATGGCAATGTAGACATGGTGGCACATGTCATGGTGGTAGTTGCATGGCAATATATCTCAGAATGACTTTGAAAAAGACATAGTAGGTAGGTATGGTGGCTGTTTTGAGGGAGGCTAAGGTGGGTTTTGTGCACCGGCGAAAGTTGAACGACACTAAGAAGATAGTGATGGTGGAAGGTGAAAGTGCATATAAACCATGGACTCAACATTAGTCATGAAGAACTCATATACTTGTTGCAAAAAGTTTATTAGTAATGGAAACAAAGCATTCAACGCATACTCCTAGGGGAAGGGTTGGTAGGTATAAACCATCGCGCGATCCCGACCGCCACGCAAAGGATGACAATCAAAAGACTAATCATGCCCAGACTTCATCACATAGCGGTTCACCATACGTGCATGCTACAGGAATCACTAACTTCAACACAAGTATTTCTAGATCCACAACACCTTACTAGCATGACTTCAATATTACCAAAACCACAACTCAAAACTAATTGAGATGAATGAAACTTCTCTAACTATTCAATGCACATGAAGGTGGAAGTTTTCGTATCCCTTTGGACAACTACCCCTTTTGAGACTACTTTCAAAGCATAGATCAACTACCAAGACACGCACCGCTGCACTCTAAAAGATATAAGTGAAACACATAGAGCAAAAGTATCTAGCTCAAAATATATAAGTGAAGCACATGTCAGCTGAATTGTCTACCAAAGGATATAAGTGAAGCTCGACAAAATCACGGTAAGTGCATGTCTCTCTCTCTAGGTGTGCAACAAGGATGATTGTGACACAACAAAAAAATAAAATACTCCTACGATAAAAGACGCTCCAAGCAAAACACATAACATGTGGTGAATAAAAATATAGCCCCACGTAACGTTACCGATGGATCGAAGACGAAAGAGGGGATGCCTTCCCGGGGCATCCCCAAGCTTAGGCTTTTACGGCATCCTTGAATCAACTTGGGGTGCCTTGGGCATCCCCAATCTTGAGCTCTTGCCGCTCTCTATCTCTTTGTCCATAAGAACTTCACGCAAAACTTGAAAACTTCACAACACGAAACTTAAACAGAAACTCATGATATCATTAGTATAAGAGCAAATCACCACTTCCTTAGGTACTGTAGAAAACTTAAATTCTACTTATGTTGGTGTTGGGTTGCTTTATTTTCACTTTCCCATGGCTAGTACCCTCCGATACTATCCATAGTTTCATCAAAATAAGCAACCAACTCAACAAAAACAGAATATGTTAACAGCGGACCAGTCTGTAGCAATCTGTATACTTCGTATACTTCTGGTACTTCAAAAATCTGAAAAATTACGAAAGTCTAAATAAATTGCGTAGAAATCAGCAGCAAAACGAATCAACTCAAAATCTGTTACACAATAAACATTAAAATTCTTTTCGTGAGCAGAAAGTTTCTGTCTTTTTCCAGCATGATCAAACAATCATCACCAAGACTAATTGGCACAAACACAAAAAGAAACACAAAAAACACAATCATAACAGAATTATGATGATGTGGAGAAAAAAAAATAGGAAGCAAAAAGCAAAGAAAATTTTATTCATTGGGTTGCCTCCCAACAAGCGCTATTGTTTAACGCCCTTAGCTAGGCATTGATTTCAATGATGCTCACATAAAAGGTAAGGATTGAAACACAACGAGAGCAGCATGGAGCAAATGGCTAGAACATTTGAGTCTAACCCATTTCCTATGCATAGGGATTTTGTGATCAAACAATTTATTGGAGCAAGAATCAACTAGCATAGGAAGGCAAAACAAGCATAGCTTCAAAAATTTCAACATATGGAGAGGAAGCTTGATACTATTGCAATAAATAGAAGCATATGATCCTCTCTCATAGTAATTTTCAGTAGCATCGTGAATGAATTCAACAATATAATCAACACCTAAGGCTTTCTTTTCATGATCTACAAGCATAGGAATTTTACTACTCTCCACATAAGGAAATCTATTCTCAAGAATAATAGTGGGAGTATCGTAAAAGACTTGAGCACTACAAATTGTGTCCACAATGAAAAACAAAGGTTTAGCAAAGAGGTTCTCGAGAGTATGACAAGTTTTATCATCCCTCTTCTTTAAAGAATAAGTATCCTTACAATAATCATCATAGATAGGGGGCATGCTTTCATCAAAATGATTTTGATCATTCAAAGTGGAAGAACTACAAAGATCCTGTTTATCAAATATAGCATCCCCAAGCTTGTGGCTTTGCATATCATTAGCATCATGGGTATTCAAAGAATTCATTCTAAGAACATTGCAATCATGCTCATCATTCACATATTCTATGCCAAGCATTCTATGTAATTCTTCTTTCAGCACTTGAGCACAATTTTCCTTCCCATCATGCTCACGAAAGACATTCAAAAGGTGGAGCATATGAGGCATCCTCAATTCCATTTTTTTGTAGTTTTGTAGCGAAAGAACAAGAAACAAAAAGATTCGATTGCAAGATCTAAAGATATACCTTCAAGCGCTAACCTCCCTGGCAACGGCGCCAGAAAAGAGCTTCGTTGACGGGATGTTAGTGCCGCTTACCTAGCCTCCCCGGCAACGGCGCGAGAAAAGAGCTTGATGTCTACTACGCAACCTTCTCCTTGTAGACGTTGTTGGGCCTCCAAGTGCAGAGGGTTGTAGGATAGTAGAAATTTTCCCTCAAGTGGGTGACCTAAGGTTTATCAATCCGTGGGAGGCGTAGGATGAAGATGGTCTCTCTCAAGCAACCCTGCAACCAAATAACAAAGAGTCTCCTATGTCCCCAACACACCCAATACAATGGTAAGTTGTATAGGTGCACTAGTTCGGCGAAGAGATGGTGATACAAGTGCGATATGGATGGTAGATATAGGTTTTTGTAATCTGAAATTACAAAAACAGCAAGGTAAAAAATGGTAAAAGTGAGCACGAATGGTATTGCAATGCGTGGAAACAAGGCCTAGGGTTCATACTTTAACTAGTGAAGTTCTCTCAACAATGATAACATAATTGGATCATATAACTAGACCTCAACATGCAACACAGAGTCACTCCAAAGTCACTAATAGCGGGGAACAAACGAAGAGATTATTGTCGGGTACGAAACCACCACAAAGTTATTCTTTCTGATTGAACTATTCAAGAGTCCGTAGTAAAATAACACGAAGCTATTCTTTCCGTTCGATCCATCATAGAGTTCGTACTAGAATAACACCTTAAGATACATATCAACCAAGACCCTAATGTCACCTAGATACTCCATTGTCACCTCAAGTTTCCGTGGGCATGATTATACGATATGCATCACATAATCTCACAATCATCTATTCAACCAACACATAGAACTTCAAGGAGTGCCCCAAATTTTCTACCGGAGAGTCAAAACGTGTGCCAACCCCTATGCATAGGTTCCCAATGTCACGAACCCACAAGTTGATCACCCAAACATACATCGAGTACTCACATGAATAAAACGTGTGCCAACCCATATGCATAGGTTCCCAATGTCACAAACCCGCAAGTTGATCACAGCAGATAGACACGTGCAAGACATACATCAAGTGTTCTCAAAGACTCAATCTGATAAGATAACTCCAAAGGGGAAACTCAATTCATATCAAGAGGGAGAGGGGGAAGAACATCATAATATCCAACTATAGTACCAAAGCCCATGGTACATCGAGATCAAGACATCTCAAGAACACGAGAGAGAGAGATCAAACACATAGCTACTGGTACATACCCTCAGTCCCGAGGGAGAACTACTCCCTCCTCGTCATGGAGATCGCCGGGATGATGAAGATGGCCACCGGAGATGGATTCCCCCTGCGGCAGGGTGCTGGAACGGGCTCCAGATTAGTTTTTGGTGACTACAGAGGCTTGCGGCGGCGGAACTCCCGATCTAGGTTTCTTTCTAGGGGTTTCTGAATTTATAGGAATTTATGGTGGTAGAATTGCGTCAGCTAGGCCCACGAGGAGGTCACAAGCCTGCTCGCCACCATCGGGGGGGTGGTGGCGGCGTGAGGGCTTGTGACTCCCTCGTGGCCCATTTGGCCTTCTTCCAAAGCTTCGGGGGTCTCTTTTGGTCCAAAAATATCATCATAAAGTTTCATTCCATTTGGACTTCGTCTAAAAATGGGCCAAAAACACGGAAAAAACAGAAACTGGCACTTGGCACTGAGTTAATAGGTTAGTCCCAAAAAAGATATAAAATAGCATATTCATGCATATAAAACATCCAAAGTTGACACGATAATACCATGGAACCATCAAAAATTATAGATACGTTGGAGACGTATCACTGGCCACAAGCGTGCTAAGCGCGACCACCCCCCTGGCCGCGCCTAGGGGGCTTGTGGGCTCCCTGCTCGCCCACTGGCCCCCCTCTTTTGCTACAAGAAGG
The DNA here is from genome assembly GCF_904849725.1 of Hordeum vulgare subsp. vulgare. Taxonomy (NCBI): domain Eukaryota; kingdom Viridiplantae; phylum Streptophyta; class Magnoliopsida; order Poales; family Poaceae; genus Hordeum; species Hordeum vulgare. Next base: position 155,017,518 of record NC_058519.1, on the reverse strand, counting down.
GTTTTGGTCTAGAAAAAATCAGGAGGAGGCTTTTCGGAGGATTCACCACCGCCACGAGGCGGAACTTGAGCAGAACCAATCTAGAGCTCCAGCAGGACGATCGTGCCGGTGAAACTTCCCTCCCGGAGGGGGAAATAGCTGTCATCATCATCACCGACACTCCTCTCATCGGAGGGGACTCATCACTATCAACATCTTAATAAACACCATCTCATCTCCAAACCCTAGTTCATCTCTTGTAACCAATCTCCGTCTCGCGACTCCTATTGGTACTTGTAAGGTTGCTAGTAGTGTTAATTACTCTTTGTAGTTGATGCTAGTTGGATTACTCGGTGGAAGATTATATGTTCAGATCCTTGATGCTATTCAATACCTCTCTGGTCATGAATATGATTATGTTTTGTGAGTAGTTACTTTTGTTCCTGAGGACATGGGATAAGTCATGCTATAAGTAGTCATGTGAATTTGGTATTCGTTCGATATTTTGATGTGTTGTATGTTGTTTTTCCTCTAGTGGTGTTATGTGCGTCGACTACATAACACTTCATCATTATTTGCGCCTAGAGGAAGGCATTGGGAAGTAGTAAGTAGATGATGGGTTGCTAGAGTGATAGAAGCTTAAACCCTAGTTTATGCGTTGCTTCGTAAGGGGCTGATTTGGATCCACTAGTTTAATGCTATGGTTAGACTTTGTCTTAATTCTTCTTTCATAGTTGCGGATGCTTGCGAGAGGGGTTAATCATAAGTGGGATGCTTGTCAAAGTAAGGGCAGTACCCAAGCGCCGGTCCACCCACATATCAAACTATCAAAGTAACGAATGCGAATAATATGAACATGATGAAAACTAGCATGACAGAAATCCCAGTGTGTCCTCGGGAGAGTTTTTCCTCCTATAAGAGTTTGTCCAGGCTTGTCCTTTGCTACAAAATGGATTGGGCCACTTTGCTGCACCGTTTTTACTTTTGTTACTTGCTACGAATCATCTCACCACACAACCACTTGTTAACCGATAATTTTAGTGCCTGTAGATATTACCTTGCTGAAAACCACTTGTCAGATCCTTCTGCTCCTCGTTGGGTTCGACACTCTTACTTATCGAAAGGACTATGATAGATCCCCTATTCTTGTGGGTCATCAGATGCCCATATTGGATCCTACTTATTCTCCGAAGATCTTATCGGTTGAACCTCTATGTCAAGGATTCAGTTAATCCCGTATATCATTCCCTTTGTCCTTCGGTATGTTACTTGCTTGAGATTCGATCATCGGTATCTCCGTACCTATTTCAATCTCGTTACCGGTAAGTGTCTTGACTCGTTCCATAATACAAGATCTCGTGGCTAAATCTTTAGTCACATTGCTTGCAAGGCTTGTTTGTGATGTTGTATTACCGAGTGGGTCCCGAGATACCTCTCCGTCATATGGAGTGACAAATCCCAGTCTCGATCCATGCTTACTCGATGGACACCTTCGAAGATACCTGTAGAGCACCTTTATAATCACCCAGGTACGTTGCGATGTTTGATACAAACAAGGCATTCGTACGGGGCCAGTGAGTTACATGATCTCATGGTCATAGGAACGTATATTTGACATGCACAAAACAATAGCAACAAAATAACACGATCACATGCTACGTTTATATTTTGGGTCTTGTCCATCACATCATTCTCCTAATGATGTGATCCCGTTATCAAGTGACAACACTTATCCATGGCTAGGAAACCTTAACCATCTTTGATCAACGAGCTAGTCAACTAGAGGCTCACTAGGGACATTGTTTTGTCTATGTATCCACACATGTATTTGTGTGTCCATTCAATACAATTATAGCATGGATAATAAATTATCTTGAAACAGGACATATAATAATAACTATTTTATTATTGCCTCTAGGGCATATTTCCAACATGTTGCCTTCTTTGAGCTTGCTAACTCTTTGTCCCTCCAATGATTCTTGCTAGTTATTGAGGGAAAAGAGAGAGGCGATCTAGATCCACATTTCCACCAATCACTTTCTCCTATATTTGTGGGGAACCCCTTGGATCTTGATCTTGGACTTATTTCTGAGCTCCTTGTTCTTCCTCTCATATTCCTCCATAATTGTTGTTGTTGTGGGACTTGACCACTTCGTGTGTTTTGGCCATTGCATTAGTTGCATCGATTTTAGTTCTCCACAACGATACGTGGAAGTGAAAAGTTTCAGAAGATTGTTAGCCTTGGGTGCTTGGTACCCTAGAGATTGTTCTTCATGGATGCTTTGGTGTCCTAGAATCTTGGTGGTGCCTTGGAGCTCAATCATTATGGTCTAAAGATCCGGGCAAGAGTTGGGGTCTCCAATTATGTTGTGGAGATTGCCCCAAACATTTTAGGTCATCACGGAGCCAATGTCCATTGTGGTGAAGCTTCGTGGTGTTGTTGGGACCCTCCAAGTAAGTTGTGGAGATTTCCGCATCCTTGTTTGTATGGGTTCGGTGACCGCCCTCAAGGGTCCCTTAGTGGAATCACGATATCTTGCATTGTACAAGGGCATGAGGAGATTACGATGGCCTTAGTGGCATCTTGGGTAGAATTGTGCCTCCACAATGCTCCAAACACAAATTAGCATCCGGAAGGGTGTGAATTTTGGGATACATCATCGTCTCCACGTGCCTCGGTTATCTGTTACCGTTGCCCTTTAGTTATGCACTTTACTTTGTGATACCCATATTGTTTCTTGTTATATATCTTGCTATCACTTAGTTGTTTATCTTTCTTAGCATAAGTTGCTGGCGCACATAGGTGAGCCTAGTTTTTTTAGGTTTTTTTCTTGACAAATTAAATGTTAGTTTTATTCCGCATTTGTTCAATCCTAAACTATAATTATTTTAAATCGCCTATTCACCCCCGCTCTAGGCGACATCCACATCCTTTCAATAGGATAACCACACATCATTGGGCAATAGTAGGTAGTGTTGAGAACCATGTTTAAGTAGAGAGTTACACTGGGAAAACAGGTTTTACACCATTGCACACAGGGGGAGAGAGTTGGCGTTGATGGCGGCAAGATTGTGATGCAGATCACCATCACGCTCCTTGCCCCAACGAAACTCTGGCATCACCAGAAGAGGGTGGGAGAGAGCCCCCCTCCTTATTATTGTTCCTTGACCCCGTAGACGGGATGAGAGTTACCTCTCTAGTCCATGTACTCCATGGCGGCGGAGGGGCGGGAGCCCCTGCGAGATTGGATCTTCCCCTCTCTTCTCTTCAGTTTCGTGTTCCTGTTTTCTGACCCTTTACCGTTTCTTAAACTCCCAGAGATCCGTAACTCCGATCAGGCTGAAATTTTGAGGGGATTTTTATGTGTAAATTGGCTTTCTTGCGCCTGAAGAAGAGACTCGGTAGACTTAAGTGGTGCCCACTAGACACCACCCCACGTCAGGGGGACCGAGCGCGCCCTCGTGTCTAGTGGAGGTGGTGGGCCTCCATTTATGTTGATTCCACCTCCCAAAAATCACATTTAATCCAAAATAAATCTCTGTAAATATTTATCGCATTTAGACTTCATTTGATAAGGATATTCCACGAAACAAAAACATAAGACAAACACGAACTTACACTTGGCACTGGATCAATATGGTAGTCCAATAGATCATATAAATGTTGCCAAAAATATGTAAAAGTTGTATAATATTGGCATGGAACAATAAAAAATTATAGATACGATGGAGACGTATCACAGAGTTCTTCAATCTGATATTTGTGCTCTTTATAGGAAGAATATTAATTAGTACACTCCCAGTCCATATATCTTAAGTTATGTAGGAGGATGATATTTTTCATCGAAGATATTGTAATGAGAGTGGCTATTGTGCGCCCACGCACATTGCACCCACGGTGCACCCATAATCAAAAACTTAACAAAACATTTTAAAAAATATGAAACTTTGTGGTTGTGATAATGACCAAATGTTTTAGGTGCTTATAAAATTTGGTGCGAAATGACATCTGAGGAGCTCTGTACAAAAAACAAAGTTTGTACCGAAACATGTGAACAGTAATGTGGGTGGAGCGCATCATTTGTATTTCGTCTTGTATGGAGATCAATTTGATGTTTTTGGTGACCAAACTTTGCAAGCTCCTAAAACATTTTCTCATAATCACATCACAAAGTTTCTGATTTTTTTTGTTTTTTCTTCTATTTTTTTGAATTTACTGTCCACTTCGTGGGTGCACCAAAGGTAGGTGCAGCCACTACTTTCCCTATTGTAATATATAAGAGCATATGTGACTCCTCGCAGGTGTGTTGGTTCCCCCTCCAAGCTTAAAGGGTGATGTAGCACAACGACGACAAGTATATCTCCCAATTAAGAAATCAAGGTATCAATCCAATAGGAAGATCCACAAGACTATGTAAGCAGCTCCTGCACACAAATAGCAAATCCTCGCAACCCAACGCGTAGAGGGGTTGTCAATCCCTCATGGTAAAGTAAGGATAGATTGAGAGATGCGAATAAGAGTGATAACAAATAGAACGCAAGAAGGTATTTTCGGGTTTTTCATAATATAGATCTGAAAACAAAAGAGCAAATAAAGTAGAAACAAAAATAGCAAAGTAGAGATTGAAAAGAGATGATGTGAAGTAGACCCGGGGCCCGTAGGTTTCACTAGTGGCTTCTGTCGAGATATGGCAAGCGATGGGTAGACAAATTACTATTGGGCAATTGATAGAACAACAAATAATTATGACAATATTCAAGACAATGATCATGTGTATTGGCATCACGTCCAAGATAAGTAAACCGACTTTTGCCTACATCTACTTCTATTAGTCCACACATCGATTAAGAAATGGACTAATGCCTTAAGAACGATGACATGATGTGCATAAGATCTATTGATGTAGGAATAGATCCATCGTTTTATCTGTGATATCAACGATACATGCATGTCATGTCTCTTTTTGTCACTGATATTGAGCACCGCAAGATCAAACCCATCACAAAGCATCTCTTCCTATTGCAAGATAAAAGATCAAGTTAGCCTGACAAAAACCAAATATCGAACAAGAAATACGAGGCTATAATAATCAAGCATGAATATGTTTTCATAAATCTGATAGTACACTCACAATTAATCGGATCCCAACAAACACACCGCAAAATAAAGAGTTACATCATATGGATCTTCAAGAGACCATTGTATTGAGAGACAAAACGAGAGAGAAACCCAACATCGGAGGAGCACCAATGAGGATGGTGAACCCCTCCATGATCGTGTTCCTCTCCGAAACTTGCTCTAGATTGGAATTTGTGGCTCTGGAACTTGCGGCGGGTGAAACGATTTTTCATCGACTCCTCTAGGGTTTTCGGAATATTGGGGTATTTATAGAGCTCACATGCGATGGAGAAGCTTCTAGAGGGCTGATACGTCTCCAACGTATCTATAATTTTTGATGGTTCCATACTATTATCTTGTCAAACTCTGGATGTTTTGTATGCCTTTTATATCTTTTTTCGGACTAACTTATTAACTCAGTGCGAAGTGCCAGTTCCTGTTTTTCCGTGTTTTTGACCCTTTTCAGAGGAGAATATTAAACGGCGTCCAAACGGAATAAAACCTCAGAAAATATTTTTTTCGGAACAGAAGATATGCAGGGGCGTGAGAACCAAGGCATAGGCCACCAGGGGAGGGCACAAGCCCCCTAGGTGCGGCCAGGGGGGCCCGCGCCTAGCAGGCTTGTGGCCCCCCTGTGGCTCATCTGCCCTACCTCTTCCGCCTATAAATTCCCGAAAAATCTAAAACTACGCGAGAGATCCACGAAAATACTTTTCCGCCGCCGCAAGCTTCTGTCTCTGTAAGATCCCATCTGGGGCACGTTCTGGTGCCCTGCCGAAGGGGGGATTTGGATACGGAGGGCTTCTTCATCAACACCATTGCCTCTCCGATGATGCGTGAGTAGTTCACCATAGACCTTCGGCTCCATAGCTAGTAGCTAGATGGATTCTTCTCTCTCTTGGATCTTCAATACAAAGTTCTCCATGATCTTCATGGAGATCTATCTGATGTAATCTTCTTTTGAGGTGTGTTTGTCGAGATACGATGAATTCTGGATTTATGATCAGATTATCTATGAATCTTATTTGAGTTTCTTCTGATCTCTTATATGCATGATTTCATATCCTTGTAATTCTCTTCGAGTTGTGGGTTTTGTTTGGCCAACTTGATCTATGATTCTTGCAATGGGAGAAGTGCTTGGTTTTGGGTTCATACCGTGCGGTGACCTCTCCAAGTGACAGAAGGGCAGCGAGGCACGCATCATGTTGTTGCCATCAAGGGTAAAAAGATGGCGTTTATATCTATTGCATGAATTTATCCCTCTACATCATGTCATCTTGCTTAAGGCGTTACTCTGTTCGTCATGAAGTCAATACACTAGATGCATGCTGGATAGCTGTCGATGTGTGGAGTAATAGTAGTAGATGCAGAAAGTATCGGCCTACTTGTCTCGGACGTGATGCCTATATGTATGATCATTGCCTTAGATATCGTCATGACTTTGCGCGGTTCTATCAATTGCTCGACAGTAATTCGTTCACCCACCGTAATATTTCCTATTTTGAGAGAAGCCAATAGTGAACACTATGGCCCCCGAGTCTACTTCACATCATATTTTTAGCCTTACACTTTTACTTCGTTGCACTTTCCACCTTCATATCTCACTTTTTAATCAATCTTGAAGGGATTGACAACCCCTTTATAGCGTTGGGTGCAAGCTCGTTTGTGTTTGCGCAGGTACTCTGGACACTTGGCTTGATTCTCCTACTGGATTGATACCTTGGTTCTCAAACTGAGGGAAATACTTACTGCTACTGTGCTGCATCACCCTTTCCTCTTCAAGGGAAAAAACAACGCAAGCTCAAGAGGTAGCAAGGGCCCCACTAGACACCAGGCTGCACTAGGGGCCTCTACGCATCCTGATGTCTCGTGGGCCCCATGGGGCTTGTCTGCTGCTCTTTCTTGGTTCCCAGGTTCTCTTCTGGTCCAAATAAATCTCTATAAAGTTTCATTACAATTGGACCTCATATGATATGGATTTTTTGCGAAGTAAAAACCCAGCAACTGGCACTAGGCACTATGCCAATAGGTTAGTCCCAAAAATGATATAAAATTGCTATTAAAATGATTATAAAACATGCAAGAATTATAATATAATAGCATATAACAAACAAAAATTATAGATACGTTGGAGACGTATGAACATCCCCAACGTTAATTCCTTCTCGTCCTCGAGTAGGTAAATGATAAATACCAAATTTTTGATGTGGAATGCTGCCTCACATGTTCATCATATTATTTTTCTTTCAGGATGGACATATAGACTTATAGATGATGCAAAGCAATAGTCTAGATTTTTACATGAAAATTTCAATACTCAAGCATATCAACAAGCAACCAAGTCTTTCAAAATATCAACGCTAAATAACGTTATCCCTAGCCCATCTTGCTTTATCATTGATCCGTTCATGCAACACACTCAAATATTAACTACATCCAATGCTCAAGTATGATAATGGTGTTCCTTAGTTGGGGCTTTATAAGAGAAGATGGAGATTAAAATTAAAAAATAAAAATTGCAAATAGTAAATAGATAGGCCCTTCGCTGAGGGAAGCAGGGATTTTTAGAGGTGCCATAGCTCAAAGTAAAAACTTAGAGATGATTTTTTAGGGTGGCATGCTTTTCGTGTCAATGAGAACGACTAAGAGTTTTCCAATATCCTCCATGATAAACAAATCATAGGCGGTTCCCAAACTGAAAATAAAGGTAAATCCTTTTCCACCATTCTTTCATATTCAACGGCTAGCAATATCCACGAGTGTCGTCCATAACAACACTTTCCAAGGAATTTATTATCTGGCAACATAATTTTCCTTTTTGTTTTTGTGACTGGGCATCCTATTACCGCCATACTCTCATGCGATGACAAGCGAATAAACTCTCATCTTGAGAATAACCTATTTAACTGTTGGAATTATGCCCTAGAGGCACTAATAAATGTATAGTTATTATTATAATTCCTGTATCAAGATAATAGTTTATTATCCATGCTATAATTGTATTGAATGAAGACTCATTTACATGTGTGGATACATAGACAAAACACCGTCCCTAGCATGCCTCTAGTTGGCTAGCCAGTTGATCAATGATAGTCAGTGTCTTCTGATTATGAACAAGGTGTTGTTGCTTGATAACTGGATCACGTCATTGGGAGAATCACGTGATGGACTAGACCCAAACTAATAGACGTAGCATGTTGATCGTGTCATTTTGTTGCTACCGTTTTCTGCATGTCAAGTATTTATTCCTATGACCATGAGATCATATAACTCACTGACACCGGAGGAATGCTTTGCGTGTATGAAACGTCGCAACGTAACTGGGTGACTATAAAGATGCTCTACAGGTATCTCCGAAGGTGTTAGTTGAGTTAGTATGGATCAAGACTGGGATTTGTCACTCTGTGTGACGGAGAGGTATCTCAGGGCCCACTCGGTAATACAACATCACACACAAGCCTTGCAAGCAATGTAACTTAGTGTAAGTTGCGGGATCTTGTATTACGGAACGAGTAAAGAGACTTGCCGGTAAACGAGATTCAAATAGGTACGCGGATACTGACGATCGAATCTCGGGCAAGTAACATACCGAAGGACAAAGGGAATGACATACGGGATTATACAAATCCTTGGCACTGAGGTTCAAACGATAAGATCTTCGTAGAATATGTAGGATCCAATATGGGCATCCAGGTCCCGCTATTGGATATTGACCGAGGAGTCTCTCGGGTCATGTCTACATAGTTCTCGAACCCGCAGGGTCTGCACACTTAAGGTTCGACGTTGTTTTATGCGTATTTGAGTTATATGGTTGGTTACCGAATGTTGTTCGGAGTCCCGGATGAGATCACGGATGTCACGAGGGTTTCCGGAATGGTCCGAAAATGAAGATTGATATATAGGATGACCTCATTTGATTACCGGAAGGTTTTCGGAGTTACCGGGAATGTACCGGGAATGACGAATGGGTTCGGGAGTTCACCGGGGGGGGCAACCCACCCCGGGGAAGCACATAGGATTTTGGGAGACACACCAGCCCTTAGTGGGCTGGTGGGACAGCCCCAAGGGGGCCTATGCGCCAAGAATAAAGAATCAAAGGAAAAGAAAAAAAAGAGGGAGGAAGTGGGAAGGGAGGGGGACTCCTCCCACCAAACCAAGTCCAACTCGGTTTGGGGGGGGGGAGTCCTCCCCCCCTTGGCTCGGCCGACTCCTTGGGGGTCCTTGGACCCCAAGGCAAGGCCCCCCCCCCTCCCTCCTCCTATATATATGGAGCAACTAGGGCTGATTTGAGACGACTTTCTCACGGCTGCCCGACCACATACCTCCATAGTTTTTCCTCTAGATCGCGTTTCTGCGGAGCTCGGGCGGAGCCCTGCTGAGACAAGATCATCACCAACCTCCGGAGCGCCGTCACGCTGCCGGAGAACTCTTCTACCTCTCCGTCTCTCTTGCTGGATCAAGAAGGCCGAGATCATCGTCGAGCTGTACGTGTGCTGAACGCGGAGGTGCCGTCTGTTCGGTACTAGATCGTGGGACTGATCGCGGGATTGTTCGCGGGGCGGATCGAGGGACGTGAGGACGTTCCACTACATCAACCGCGTTCTCTAACGCTTCTGCTGTACGATCTACAAGGGTACGTAGATCACTCATCCACTCTCGTAGATGGACATCACCATGATAGGTCTTCGTGCGCTTAGGAAAATTTTTGTTTCCCATGCGACGTTCCCCAACAGTGGCATCATGAGCTAGGTTCATGCGTAGATGTCTTCTCGAGTAGAACACAAAAGTTTTTGTGGGCGGTGATGTGCGTTTTTCTGCCCTCCTTAGTCTTTTCTTGATTCCGCGGTATTGTTGGATTGAAGCGGCTTGGACCGACATTACTCGTACGCTTACGAGAGACTGGTTTCATCGTTACGAGTAACCCCCTTTGCTCAAAGATGACTGGCAAGTGACGGTTTCTCCAACTTTAGTTGAATCGGATTTGACCGAGGAGGTCCTTGGATGAGGTTAAATAGCAACTCATAGATCTCCGTTGTGGTGTTTGCGTAAGTAAGATGCGATCCTACTAGATACCCTTGGTCACCACGTAAAACATGCAACAACAAAATTAGAGGACGTCTAACTTGTTTTTGCAGGGTATGATTGTGATGTGATATGGCCAACGATGTGATATGATATATTGGATGTATGAGATGATCATGTTGTAATAGAAATATCGACTTGCATGTCGATGGTACGGCAACCGGCAGGAGCCATAGGGTTGTCTTTATACTAACGTTTGTGCTTGCAGATGCGTTTACTATTTTGCTAGGATGTAGCTTTAGTAGTAAATAGCATAAGTAGCACGACAACCCCGATGGCAACACGTTGATGGATGATCATGGTGTAGCGCCGGTGACAAGAAGATCGTGCCGGTGCTTTGGTGATGGAGATCAAGAAGCACGTGATGATGGCCATATCATGTCACTTATGAATTGCATGTGATGTTAATCCTTTTATGCACCTTATTTTGCTTAGAACGACGGTAGCATTATGAGGTGATCTCTCACTAAAATTCCAAGACGAAATTGTGTTCTCCCCGACTGTGCACCGTTGCTACAGTTCGTCGTTTCGAGACACCACGTGATGATCGGGTGTGATAGACTCAACGTTCACATACAACGGGTGCAAAACAGTTGCGCACGCGGAACACTCGGGTTAAGCTTGACGAGCCTAGCATGTGTAGACATGGACTCGGAACACATGAGACCGAAAGGTCGATCATGAATCATATAGTTGATATGATTAGCATAGGGATGCTTACCACTGAAACTACTCTCGACTCACGTGATGATCGGACTTGGGATAGTGTAAGTGGATCATGAACCACTCAAATGACTAGAGAGATGTACTTTTTGAGTGGGAGTTTAGCATATAATTTGATTAAGTTGAACTCTAATTACCTTGAACATAGTCTAAGTCCACTTTGAATATATTTGTGTTGTAGATCATGGCTCACGCGACAGTCATCCTGAATTTTAATACGTTCCTAGAGAAAGCTAAGTTGAAAGATGATGGAAGCAACTTTGTAGACTGGGCTCGTAATCTTAAGCTAATCTTACAAGCTGGGAAGAAGGATTATGTCCTTAATGCTGCGCTAGGAGATGAACCACCCGCTACGGCTGATCAGGATGTTAAGAACGCTTGGTTAGCACGTAAGGAGGACTACTCAATAGTTCAATGTGCAGTCTTGTATGGCTTAGAACCGGGACTTCAACGTCGCTTTGAGCATCATGGAGCATTTGAGATGTTCCAGGAGTTGGAGTTTATCATTCAGAAGAACGCCCGGATCGAGAGGTATGAGACCTCCGATAAATTCTATGCTTGCAAGATGGAGGAAAACTCGTCTGTCATGTAACATGTGCTCAAAATGTCTGGGTACTCAAACCGTCTCGCTGAACTGGGGATTGAACTCCCGCAAGAAGCTATCACTGACAGAATCCTTCAATCACTGCCGCCAAGATATAAAGGCTTTGTGTTGAACTACAACATGCAAGGGATGAACAAGTCTCCCGGCGAGTTGTTTGCGATGCTGAAAGTCGCAGAGTCTGAACTCCGTAAAGAGCATCAAGTGTTGATGGTAAGCAAGACCACTAGTTTCAAGAGAAACGGCAAAGGCAAGAAGGGCAATTCGAAGAAGAGCGGCAAGCCTGTTGCCAATCCGCCGAAGAAACCCAAGGATGGACCTAAGCCTGAAACAGAGTGCTTCTATTGCAAGGGTATGGGTCACTGGAAGCGCAATTGCCCCAAGTATCTGGCAGATAAGAAGGCGGGCAAAGAAAAATCAGGTATATTTGATATACATGTTATTGATGTGTACTTAACCGGCTCTCGTAGTAGTGCCTGGGTATTTGATACCGGTTTTGTTGCTCATATTTGCAACTCGAAACAGGAACTGCGGAATAGACGAAGGCTGGCGAAAGACAAAGTGACGATGCGCGTAGGAAACGGTTCCAAGGTTGATGCAATCGCCGTCGGCACAGTGTCACTTCAGCTACCATCGGGATTAGTGATGAACTTAAATCATTGTTATTTAGTGCATGCGTTGAGCATGAACATTATATCTGGATCTTGTTTATTGCCAGACGGTTACTCTTTTAAGTCTGAGAATAATGGTTGTTCTATTTCTATGAGTAACATCTTTTATGGTCATGCACCGAATGTGAGAGGATTGTTCATATTGAATCTTGATAGCGATACGCATATACATAACATTGAGACCAAAAGAGTTAGAGTAAACAATGATAGCGCCATATTTTTGTGGCACTGCCGCTTAGGTCATATTGGTGTAAAGCGCATGAAGAAACTCCATGCTGATGGACGTTTGGAGTCACTTGACTTTGATTCACTTGACACGTGCGAACCATGCCTCATGGGCAAGATGACTAAGACTCCGTTCTCCGGAACAATGGAGCGTGCAAGTGACTTGTTGGAAATCATACATACCGATGTGTGTGGTCCAATGAGAGTGGAGGCACGCGGTGGATATCGTTATTTTCTCACCTTCACTGACGATTTAAGTAGATATGGTTATGTCTTCTTGATGAAGCACAAGTCTGAAACATTTGAAAAGTTCAAGCAATTTCAGAGTGAAGTGGAAAATCATCGTAACAAGAAGATCAAGTTCCTACGGTCTGATCGTGGGGGTGAATATCTGAGTTTCGAGTTTGGTGCTCACTTAAGACAATGTGGAATTGTTTTGCAGTTAACAACGCCTGGAACACCACAGCGTAATGGTGTGCCCGAACGTCGTAATCGTACTTTGTTAGAGATGGTGCGATCTATGATGTCTCTTACTGATTTGCCGTTATCATTTTGGGGTTATGCATTAGAAACAGCTGCATTCACTTTAAATAGGGCACCATCAAAATCCGTTGAGACGACACCATACGAACTGTGGTATGGCAAAAGGCCAAAGTTGTCGTTTCTTAAAGTTTGGGGATGTGATGCTTATGTCAAAAAGCTTCAGCCTGAAAAGCTGGAACCCAAAGCGGAAAAGTGCGTCTTCATAGGTTACCCAAAAGAGACAGTTGGGTACACCTTCTATCTCAAATCCGAGGGCAAAGTGTTTGTTGCTAAAAACGGAGCTTTTCTCGAGAAGGAGTTTCTCTCGAGAGAATTGAGTGGGAGGAAGATAGAACTTTACGAGGTTGTCGAACCTCTCATCCCTCTGGATGGTGGCGCAGGGCAAGGGGAAACCTCTGTCGTTGCGACGCCGGTTGAGGAGGAAGTTAATGATGATGATCATGAAACTCCAGTTCAAGTTTCTGTTGAACCACGCAGGTCGACGAGATCACGCGCTGCTCCAGAGTGGTACGGTAATCCCGTCTTATCAATCATGTTGTTAGACAACAATGAACCTGCAAATTATGAAGAAGCAATGGTGGGCCCAGATTCCAACAAATGGCTAGAAGCCATGAAATCCGAGATAGGATCCATGTATGAGAACAAAGTGTGGACTTTGGAGATACTACCTGAGGGCCGCAAGGCTATTCAGAACAAATGGATCTTTAAGAAGAAGACGGATGCTGACGGTAATGTGACCGTTTATAAAGCTCGACTTGTGGCAAAGGGTTTTTCACAAGTTCCAGGAGTTGACTACGATGAGACTTTCTCACCCGTAGCGATGCTTAAGTCCGTCAGAATCATGTTGGCAATAGCTGCATTTTTCGATTATGAAATTTGGCAGATGGATGTCAAAACGGCGTTCCATAATGGTTTCCTTAAGGAAGAGTTGTATATGATGCAACCCGAAGGTTTTGTCGACCCTAAAAATGCTGACAAGGTGTGCAAGCTCCAGCGATCCATTTATGGACTGGTGCAAGCATCTCGGAGTTGGAACAAACGCTTTGATGAGGTGATCAAAGCATTTGGGTTTATACAAGTGGTTGGAGAATCTTGTATTTACAAGAAAGTGAGTGGGAGCTCTGTGGCGTTTCTAATATTATATGTGGATGACATATTACTGATTGGAAACAACGTAGAGCTTTTGGAGAGCATAAAAGGTTACTTGAATAAAAGTTTCTCTATGAAGGACCTAGGAGAAGCTGCTTACATTCTAGGCATTAAGATCTATAGGGATAGATCAAAACGCCTGATAGGACTTTCACAAAGCACTTACCTTGATAAAGTTTTGAAGAGGTTCAAAATGGAACAGTCCAAGAAAGGGTTCTTGCCAGTTTTACAAGGTACGAGATTGAGTAAGACTCAGTGCCCAGCAACTGATGAAGATAGAGAGCATATGCGCTCCATCCCCTATGCTTCAGCCATAGGTTCTATCATGTATGCGATGTTGTGCACTAGACCGGATGTTACCCTGGCCATAAGTATGGCAGGTAGGTTCCAGAGTAATCCAGGAGTGGATCACTGGACAACGGTCAAGAATATACTGAAGTACTTGAAAAGGACTAAGGAGATGTTTCTCGTGTATGGAGGTGACGAAGAGCTCGCCGTAAAAGGTTACGTCGATGCAAGCTTTGACACAGATCCGGACGACTCCAAGTCGCAAACCGGATACGTATTTATTCTTAATGGGGGTGCAGTAAGCTGGTGCAGTTCCAAGCAAAGCGTCGTAGCAGATTCTACATGTGAAGCGGAGTACATGGCTGCCTCGGAGGCGGCTAAGGAGGGTGTCTGGATGAAGCAGTTCATGACGGATCTTGGAGTAGTGCCAAGTGCACTGGATCCAATAACCTTGTTTTGTGACAACACTGGTGCCATTGCCTTAGCAAAGGAACCACGGTTTCACAAGAAGACCAGACACATCAAACGATGCTTCAACCTCATCCGCGACTACGTCGAGGAAGAGGACGTAAATATATGCAAAGTGCACACGGATCTGAATGTAGCAGACCCGCTGACTAAACCTCTTCCACGGCCAAAACATGATCAACACCAGAACTGTATGGGTGTTAGATTTATTACAATGTAATTCACATGGTGATGTGAGGGCTAGATTATTGACTCTAGTGCAAGTGGGAGACTGTTGGAATTATGCCCTAGAGGCAATAATAAATGTATAGTTATTATTATAATTCCTGTATCAAGATAATAGTTTATTATCCATGCTATAATTGTATTGAATGAAGACTCATTTACATGTGTGGATACATAGACAAAACACCGTCCCTAGCATGCCTCTAGTTGGCTAGCGAGTTGATCAATGATAGTCAGTGTCTTCTGATTATGAACAAGGTGTTGTTGCTTGATAACTGGATCACGTCATTGGGAGAATCACGTGATGGACTAGACCCAAACTAATAGACGTAGCATGTTGATCGTGTCATTTTGTTGCTACTGTTTTCTGCATGTCAAGTATTTATTCCTATGACCATGAGATCATATAACTCACTGACACCGGAGGAATGCTTTGTGTGTATCAAACGTCGCAACGTAACTGGGTGACTATAAAGATGCTCTACAGGTATCTCCGAAGGTGTTAGTTGAGTTAGTATGGATCAAGACTCGGAATTGTCACTCCGTGTGACGGAGAGGTATCTCAGGGCCCACTCGGTAATACAACATCACACACAAGCCTTGCAAGCAATGTAACTTAGTGTAAGTTGCGGGATCTTGTATTACGGAACGAGTAAAGAGACTTGCCGGTAAACGAGATTCAAATAGGTACGCGGATACTGACGATCGAATCTCGGGCAAGTAACATACCGAAGGACAAAGGGAATGACATACGGGATTATACGAATCCTTGGCACTGAGGTTCAAACGATAAGATCTTCGTAGAATATGTAGGATCCAATATGGGCATCCAGGTCCCGCTATTGGATATTGACCGAGGAGTCTCTCGGGTCATGTCTACATAGTTCTCGAACCCGCAGGGTCTGCACACTTAAGGTTCGACGTTGTTTTATGCGTATTTGAGTTATATGGTTGGTTACCGAATGTTGTTCGGAGTCCCGGATGAGATCACGGACGTCACGAGGGTTTCCGGAATGGTCCGGAAACGAAGATTGATATATAGGATGACCTCATTTGATTACCGGAAGGTTTTCGGAGTTACCGGGAATGTACGAGGAATGACAAATGGGTTCCGGGAGTTCACCGGGGGGGGGGGGCAACCCACCCCGGGGAAGCCCATAGTCTTTGGGGAGACACACCAGCCCTTAGTGGGCTGGTGGGACAGCCCCAAGGGGGCCTATGCGCCAAGAATAAAGAATCAATGGAAAAGAAAAAAAAAAAGAGGGAGGAAGTGGGAAGGGAGGGGGACTCCTCCCACCAAACCAAGTCCAACTCGGTTTGGGGGGGGAGTCCTCCCCCCCTTGGCTCGGCCGACTCCTTGGGGGTCCTTGGACCCCAAGGCAAGGCCCCCCTCCCTCCTCCTATATATATGGAGCAATTAGGGCTGATTTGAGATGACTTTCTCACGGCTGCCCGACCACATACCTCCATAGTTTTTCCTCTAGATCGCGTTTCTGCGGAGCTCGGGCGGAGCCCTGCTGAGACAAGATCATCACCAACCTCCGGAGCGCCGTCACGCTGCCGGAGAACTCTTCTACCTCTTCGTCTCTCTTGCTGGATCAAGAAGGCCGAGATCATCGTCGAGCTGTACGTGTGCTGAACGCGGAGGTGCCGTCCGTTCGGTACTAGATCGTGGGACTGATCGCGGGATTGTTCGCGGGGCGGATCGAGGGACGTGAGGACGTTCCACTACATCAACCGCGTTCTCTAACGCTTCTGCTGTACGATCTACAAGGGTACGTAGATCACTCATTCCCTCTCGTAGATGGACATCACCATGATAGGTCTTCATGCGCGTAGGAAATTTTTTGTTTCCCATGCGACGTTCCCCAACATTAACATGGAAGATACCGGCCACCCCTCGCTGCTTCGTGAACGGTATGGGCACACAAAACAAAATTTTATTTTGAATATTAGAGTTAGCACTTGCAAATTTAGTTGGAGTAACGTTGAAATACCGCATATAGGTAGGTATGTGTAGCGACCCGACTCAAGACGAGTCAAGCCTCTGGTGTTTCTGTCCCATCCCAAGATCATGCTGGTACACACACAGTACATAATGTATATATTCAAGAGTGCAATCACACAGCTTTATTAATCGAAATCTCATAAAGAGTACTTTATTACAATAAAGAAGTACAATAAAGTGGCTGAAGGCCAACTCATGAGATTATCTAACGAAGACTAAGCGGAAGCATCAGGTAGACGAGTCCATCCGACTCCAAGGGCATGTCGCTGAGCGTAGAACGTAGCCTCACTCCTGGTCGGAAAATTACTCTACCACATGATACGTTGCAGCCAGGTAGGTCAGCATATAGAATATGCTGGCAAATCATCAGAGACAGGGGTAAAATAATAATCAACTATCTCTACATGCATATTTGGCCGGTGGAGCTAAGTTTTGCATAAAGCCAGTTTTATCCTACAACAAAAGGGGTTGAAAGCAAAATTTACTACAATGTTTGTTGTTAACGAGATGGTTCCGCCAACCAGTTCTCGTACCCGAATAGTTGTTAACACCCACATCATTATTAAGTTGTGTCGAGAGTTCAGGGGAAATTCAATGCCTTCGGCTCAAGTTGTCCATGACCGTGGACACGGCTAATCGATTAGGTTGGGTACTCTGCAGAGTTTTGCACACGTTCCCCACAAGATTTGATCGCCTCCGAGTTTGTCCTCGCATTTCCAGGTGTTTGAAGACCGGAAGATCAAAACATGGTCTTTCAACGGGTCCCTCTGAATCCCTGTCGGTGCCCATCCATTCCTACCGTTCGTCTACATCTGCTAGCACCGCCTGTCCAGAGTCGCCGCGTTGTCCAACCAAGCCAGAGCCCATAATGACTTGTGGCTGTGCAGGTAAGCCTTGAGTCTTGAAGTCTCCGTCCGTCTCTTCAAGCCTGGGTGAAGCTTTCCGCAGGATGACATGGCCTCTCCAGCATCCCGGGCATCCACTGGGTTCTCCAGGGAGCCGATCAACCGTCCTTCACCCAGAGTTGCATTGCGTCAGAGGTCTTGAAAATCTTGTCTTACTCCGGTCTTGATTATTATATCAACCTCGCATCGCTCGTGGAATACACTCAACCGATAACCCGTCTACTTAAGCATAGCAAAAATAACATTGTCGTCCCGGGTCCAAGTGTCGGGGTGTTGTGTTCCTACCACATGATACTACAACTTAAGCTAAAGTTTCCAAGTAACTAGGCAGCATGCAATGGGGCAAATAAGGTGATCTACTATGCATTGAAAACATAGGTAAAATAACATGATCAAAGATGACTTGCCTTGACGATAGTTGTCTTGCTCGAGCATCTCTAAGTAACACGCTTCGCACTCTGGATGATCTACCGATACAAACACAAAGCACACCATAAGCAATTCAATCATGCCACAAGTAAAAATAACATCACATGCAATGATTTGCGAAAGCCTAAGCAAAAGAGTTTATCGCGCGCCGGTATGGCAGAAACTTGTTTCTGTTGAAAACACCAGTAAATATACTTTAAAAATTCTGAAACTTCTACCACAGTAAGATTTTATCACTAGCAAGCAGTAGCGAAAAGAATCAACTCAAAATCATTTTTCAAACTCCTGGAATAGGCAAAACAGTGTTTAAACGAAATCTGCTCTAACTTATATTTAACAATTTCAAACATAGACAAATTATATATTTTCAACAACTACAGGAAATTTGTGAGCTACTGGAAAAAGAATCAATGTCATTGGACTTCACGATAAAAAGTTGTGGCCAAAACAAAATTGAAAGTTTCTGTTTTTGTAATATAGACAGAAAAAGTTAAAACTGCTAGTGCTAGAAGAGAGGGTATACGTGTCCTAATGCTATTGGCTGCGGGGCTGTTTGTTGAATGGTTTCGGGCAGATGTCCGAAGACTAGCAAGTCTTCTGGTTAATTCATAAGTGACTAAAAGAACCTACTGGTTTTCTGAGATAAACCGAAGGGTTACTAGCGATCTAATCTAGACCGCTGCATGAGATCTAAGGGCTGAGAAGTAATCAAAGAAAAAAAAACAGAGAGAGGAGGGAGAAAAACTACATGCTGGCCGCGGTGTTGCACCGGCGAGGGAGAGGGGGTAGCTCCGGGGCGGTGGGGCTTCGGGGAGTCGGCGGCGGGGTCCTCCTCCACGGGGGGAGGCGGCGGTGGAGAGAGAGAGCTCGGGGGGGGGGGGGGGGGGGCTCTCCCAGGCGAGCCGAAGTGGCAGCAGCTTCGGGCTGCTGCTGCTGCTTCTCGTGGAGGCGGCGGCGGGTCGTGGAGGAGGCGGCGGCTCGTGACGTGGCGGCGGTGGCTATGGTTGGGGAGGGGTGGCCGAGGGGGGGGGGGGTTTATATAGGCCTTGGGGAGGGGTGGCTATGGAAGGAGAGGAACTTCGGGCAGGGTATCCCGTGTACTGGGGAGACTCGGTCTCGGCTTGGTGGAAGAAGGAAGGTGACGGGGGGAGGTGGCCCGGGCAGAGAGAGGAGGGAGGCGGTGGGGGGGAGATGGACAAGGAAGGAGGAGAGGGAGTAGGGAAGAAATCCCTGGTGGAGGTGGTGCGGTCTCGGGTGAGAGGAGCAGTAAGGAAAGAGAGGAGAGAGGTAGAAGAAGGAAAGAGACATGGGGGAGAGAAGGGCCGACGTGGTGCTATGGCGTGCTGGGAAGCCCCTGAGCGATGGGGCTGTGGTGCATGGCTGGGCTGAGCCATTTGGCTCGGCCTGGCCGGTTCCCCTTTTTTTTGAAAAAGAACAAACAGCAGCAAAAAAATATATATATTTCCTAGCTAACAAATACTAGAAATAATATGTACTAATATATATATATACACTAGAATACTTAGGAAAAAAAACAGAATAATATATACAACTAATATATATATATATAATATATATATATATATATATATACATATACATATAATATATCTATGGGAACCCTAGTTCCACCTAATGCAAACTTTTAAAAATAGTTTTATGCAATAGGTCAAACAACGAGATTGAAAAAAAAAACTCAACTAAAAACAATTCGGAGTTTAGAAAATTTGCAAAACCAAATTGGTGACTTCAAATAATATCGAAACATTATGCACTTTTATTTGACAGGGGAGAAGTCATATTATCTCCACTCCAATAAATTGCCCAAAGTCACATAACGAATAGAATTTTCAGAAGAGCAAAATATTGCATAGAAAAATATGGAATGCATATGAATGATCTATTAACATCCTAATTTAAGAAAATTGGGATGTTACAGTATGGTGGACTCATTTGGCACAACTTTTGGTTTAGTATTTGGATGCACAAGTAGTATTCCCGCTTAGTGCAAGTGAAGGCTAGCAAAAAGATTGAGAAGCGCCCAACCAAGGAACAAAAATCTTCATAATTGAACATTAAACATAACTAACACTGAATAATGCAACACAAGTAGGATGTAATTTCATAGCATAATTATTGACTTCATGTGCATGCATCGGGAATCACAAACCTTAACACCATTATTCTTACTAGAGCATAATTACTCGTCAACATAACTCTCATATTACTATCTACATATCGCAAAACTATTGGAAGAATCAAGTTTAATATCCAATGATCTTCACAAAAATTTTATTATATCTTTCATGGTCATTCATCACTCTGGGACTAATTTTCATTTAAAGAAGATTGCCAATGCCAATAACAAGCTCTCAAACAAGTATAAATGAAGCACGAGAGCACACATTTCTATAAAATTTTCAACCCTCAAAATTATATAAGTGAAGCATGAGAGGATTTCTTCAAAATTTCACGAACTCTCAAAATAATTGAAGTGAAGGATGAGAATAAGTTTCTTCAAAAATAATACCACCACCGTTGTCAAAACAATATAAGTGAAGTACTTGAGCAATTACATGGCTCAAAAGATTTAAGTGAAGCATAAAGAGTGATTCTAACAAATCATAGCATAATTTGGCTATCTCAAATTGGTGTGTTCAGCAAGGTTTATTATGACAAACTATCCAGCAAATAAAGGAAAGACACAAACGATACAATATTCTCCATGGAAAACTCACGATATGTGATGAATAAAAATATAGCTCCAAGTAAAGTTACCGATGGTTTGTAGAAGAAAGAGGGGATGCCTTCTGTGGTATCCCCAAGCTTAGCTGCTTGGTACTCCTTAGATATTGCCTTGGGGTGCCCCTCACGCATCATCGAAGGAGCACCAATGAAGATGGTGAACCCCTCCGTGATTGTGTTCCTCTTCGAAATGGGCTCTAGGTTGGACTTCATGGCTCTCGAACTTGCGGTGGCTTAAACAATTTTTGGTCAACTCTTCTAGGGTTTTCTGAATATTGTGGTATTCATAGAGCTCAGAGGTGGTGAAGAAGCTTCTTGAGGGTCCCACTAGACACCAGGACGCGCTAGGGGCCTTTAGCGCACTCTGATGTCTAGTGGGCCCCCCATAGGCCTTGTGTGCTGCTCATTCTTAGTTCCCAACTTTCCTTCCGGTCCAAAAAAATCTCCGTAAATTTTCATGGCAGTTGGACCTCATCTCATATAGATTTTCCGCAAAGAAAAAAACAGCAAAAAACTACAACTAGCACTAGGCACTATGTCAACAGGTTAGTCCCAAAAAATGATATACAGTTGCTATATAATGATTATAAAACATCCAAGAACGATAATATAATAGCATGGAACAATAAAAAATTATAGATACGTTGGAGACATATCAATATTGTTTTGGTATTCTTCTCACGCATTATGAAATGGCACTACTTACTACTATCAATAGATGAATAAATTGATTCGTGTTTTCTGTAAATTCAACAGAGTAAGGTGAAGGCTTTGAATTTTACTCTCTATATTTACTCATGTTTTTGTAGTTGGGATTAGCTTTATATTTTTTTTAATGTGAATTATTTTATCTGTGTGTTATAAACTCATTTTTTCATGCTAAATTATCTGTAATTTGCTCCTCTCCTTAAGATTCTCACTTGTCCACTATTTTCCAGGCCCTCACATTCAGGTTACTTTTTTACTTGCTCCTTTACCTATACACACACGTTGCTTATCATGAATTGTTTACAGAAAGAAGATACATTTAATATTTTGTTTGACTCTGGAATGTTTCCAGATAATGCTCATAGAAGAATGTATAATTACTGTCTACATGTCACTGATTCATCTCATTGTTCTTCACGGACATCTAGAAGGAATGTGTTACATTTTCTTTTCTTCGACGGTTATTTGCAAAAGAAGCAACATTTTCCTGGTATCTCCGAAAGATTAGTCATGTCTCCCATTTGTTCTATTTTATTTCTTAGGAGCAATATCAATTTAATATATATAAATATTGTCAACAAGAATGCTCATCATTGTTTAAATTTCATAGTATTATAAATCCGTAACTTCTGCCAACATCTGATTATAGGTTTCACAAATTTGATTATCATTTGTTCTGTTCTAAATGTTGTTCCTATACAAAGCTAACTTGGAAATAATGTGAAATATCCTCATGGGTGGTTTGAGGGTGCAACTCATGAGTTGTCATGGCATTGAGGTTTTGGTGTCAGGATTACAAGCCAATATAGTGATCTCGATTTGATACAACAAGAGCACTTACTTACTCCCATGTTCGTTGAGATGTTAAGAAACCACCCATGGAGAGGGCTATTATCATATATATGTTCAAACTTAAAGTCGCCAAAGGCAAATAGGTTTGGTTTTAATTATAATTAATATGTATTGAGAACAAAGGTATGTTGCCAAAAGTATATCATTTATGCACATGCATCATTTCTCACCATAACAATTGACCTGTAGTTCTTTGCACAGGTAGCTAATTTGACTCCACTATTAGCATGTGGAAAGATATTGTACTTTATTAATATTGGCACATAACAGAATGCGCCTAAATACAATGCCCATCAGGTGGGAGCTGCGCAGGCTGCAGCGACGATCGAGAAGTCGGCACCGGTGGGCACTCCTATCTCGTGGGTTTGTTTGAACATGCCAGTGCGGCATGTGTCCCCCTCCAAGTCGGGCATTGAGGATATGCTAGGTTCCCCTGCTCGAGAGGTGTCGGCCCTTATAAGCAAGAAGAAGAAGTCCTCGGTCAGGAAGTTCTCGGTGAAAAGCAGGGCGACTCTGTGGCGGGTTTGTGCCGTAGGTTGGATGATGACTTGGGGGCTGCCTCTGGATCTCCTTCCAGGGCGGTGAAGCGCCCCCCTTCGGCTCCTTCCCCTCTCATCCGCACTTCCACTTCCATGGCTCGCAAGGGGAAGCAGGTGCGGCACTCGGGGGAGTCGGTGGCGGCGCGTGCGGAGCGGAGGTCTGCGACCAGGGATCTTTTACCTTCAGGTTCGCTTCCTCCCTCCAGTCCCTCTTACCCACCCTCCCCTATTAGGCTAGTGTTGACTTCTTTGTCCGATAATCATCTATTGCGCGTTAGTGAGGATGTGGGGGTCTCCTTTGATGCGTGATTTGGGTCCCCAGCTGCTGTTCTTGCTATTATCTGGGCCAATGAGGTGGCTCAGGCGGCCATTGGAAAGGCTAAAGACCTGGCTGCAGTGAATGGGATCGCTGCAGCCCAGGCGAGTGTGGAGGTGGGTGCTACTAGTAGTGGCCAGGCCCCCTCCACCTTCTAAGAGGGTCCCTTCTAAGCGTGCCAAATCCTTCGTGGCCCCCTTTAGGTCGAGTCTTCGTATCAAAAACCTTTCTTTCAAATGAGAGCCCTATTCTAGAATATTAGAGGCTTCGGCACTAGGGGGCATCGGTACCAAATTATGGATGTTGTTAGAGATGATAACATTGATGTAATTGGGTTGGTTGAGACTTTAAAGGTTTCCTTCGCTCCTAATGAACTCTCTGCGGTTGCGGGGATGGACAGATTTAATTGGGATTTCCTTCCTTCCTCCGGCCATTCTGGAGGAATCTTACTGGGCACTAAGCGCGACGTGTTAGATCGTGTGGCTTTTGATCATAGTGTCTATTGGGCCAGCTCGGTGGTGCGAAGTATTAATAGGCTTTTCGAAATAATGGTCGTGTACGGTCCTGCTGACCACTCCATGTCCTTCTTATCTCTGGATGAAATCGCTAAATAAATTGATGCGTGTGCGCTTCCTCTGTTGTTTGGGGGTGATTTTAATCTCCTTCGCTCCCCTGTGGATAAGAGCTCTAGTAACTTTTCATGGCCTCTGGTGGATGCCTTCAATTCTTTCAGCCGCGACTGCACCCTTCGTGAGCTTCCAAGGGTGGGAGCCCGCTTCACCTAGTCTAACGGGAAAGCTAACCCTATTCGTTCGGTTCTTGACCGAGTCTTTATCTGTCCTTCCTTTGATACCCTGTTTCCCCGAGCCTCTCTCAAAGTCAAGGACATTGTTGGCTCAGATCATGCTCCTCTTATCCTCGACGCGGGTTTCGAGGCACCCGTTATCCCATCTCGCTTCCAGTTTGACGCGTTGTGGCTTCTCGTGGATGGATTCTCGGACTTGTTAGCTTCGAAAATCTCAGGACTTCTTCTGTCTTACCGTCGGTCCATTGTCCCCATGGATGACTGGCATAAGTGCTCCTATGCAATCCATAAGTTTCCGCATGGCTGGTCTCGTAACAGAGTAGCTGAGGCGCGGCATGATAAGGGCTCTCTCGGGGCCCAGATTGCATGCTTGGACGCTTTGTCAGATGGGCAGGTGCAGCTTGAGATTGAGTGGGGTACGAGGTATAACCTCGAGGAGGCCCTTATGTTGCTGCATCGGCAGTCGGAGGTTTATTGGCGCCAAAGGGGCACCTTGAACTGGACCTTGAAAGGCGATGCCCCACGGCTTATTTTTTTGCGATTGCCAATGGGAGAAGAAGGAGGTGCTCCTTGGATAGCCTTCTTATAAAGGGGGGTGGTTCTTATCAGGCTGTGATTATGGCGCATGTGGTTCAATTCTTCTCTTCCTTGTATGTGGCTAGATCGGAGGCTGGGTTGTCCATTTCGTTCTATCTTTCGAACGCTCCTTCAAAAGTATCCCCTGCTGAGAATGATGCATTAATCTTGCCTCTATCTGATGAGGAGATTTGGGTCGTGATCTAGTGAGCTAATCCCAACGTGGCTTCGGGACCTGACGGATTCTCCATTTTTTTCTTCATAAAATTCTAGCCACAACTTAAGGCCCTTGTCTGTAGGATCATTCAAGGGTTCTATCTTGGGATGGTGGATATCTCCCGTCGGTTATCTCCCTCATCCCTAAGGTCAAGGGTGCGGAGCTCATACCCCAGTTTAGGTCGATTGCCATTATTAATCATATGGCCAAATTTCCTGCCAAGGGTTTTTCCTCACGCATGTGCCCTGTTGCGCATCGCACGCTTATCCCTTTCCAATATGCTTTCGTGAAAGGCAGATTCATCCTCGACGAGATTCTCTGCCTTCATGATAATCTTCATGATCTCAAAGCCTGCAATGTGCAAACGGTGATTGTTAAGTTGGACTTCAAGAAAGCGTACGACTCGGTTAGTTGGCCTTTCCTCAGATAGGTTCTGCTCGCCGAAGGCTTTGACGGGGCATATGTGCATTAGATTATGCAGTTGGTTTCCGATGGGCATACAGCAATTTCGGTGAACGGGCATACCAGTCCTTTTTTTGCCAACGGTAGGGGCCTAAGGCAAGGGGACCCGGCTTCCCCGATCATGTTTAACTTTGTTGCCGATGCTTTCTCGTGTATTCTGTCTCGGGCAGCTACCTCGGTCCATATCTCTCTGGTGATCTCTCACCTAATCCCCCATGAGGTCACCCACCTTCAATATGGGGACGATACTATTATCATGGTAGAGCTTAATGATTCCTACCTTGCCCATCTCAAGTTCATTCTGCTCTGCTTTGAAGCTCTCTCGGGACTTGAAATTAACTTTGCGAAGAGCGAGGTCATTATTACTGGTGTTGAGGACGGCGAGGTTTGGCGCGTGGCGCACCTCCTTAATTGCAGTATGGGGTCCTTTCCTTTGAAATACTTGGGTCTCCCGATTGCCCCGTTTAAGCTCTGTGCTAAGGAGTTTGCACCTATTTTCAACAAGATTGGCAATAGGGTGCTGCCGTGGAGAGGTAGATATAACACGAATGCGGGTAAGGTGGCCTTGATGAACTTATGTCCATCCTCCCTTCCTATGTTCACCATGGGTTTTTACCTTCTCTCTGCGGGTATGCACGATGGTTTCGACAAGCATAGAGGTGCTTTTTATTGGAACTCTATTGAGAATAGATGTAAGTATCGATTGTTGGAAATATGCCCCACAGGCAATAATAAAGTGGTTATTATTATATTTCCTAATTCATGATAAATGTCTATTATTCATGCTATAATTGTATTAACCGGAAACCGTAATACATGTGTGAATATACATATCACAATGTGTCCCTAGTGAGCCTCTAGTTGGCTAGCTCCTTAATCAATAGATGATCATGGACATTGGTGTTGGTGAACGTTGCATGGGAAACAAAAAAATTCCTACGCACATGAAGACCTATCATGGTGATGTCCATCTACGAGAGGAGATTTGGATCTACGTACCCTTGTAGATCGCACAGTAGGAAGCGTTAAGAAATGCGGTTGATGTAGTGGAACGTCCTCACGTCCATCGATCTGCCCCGCGAACCGTCCCACGAACCGTCCCACGATCCGTTCCGATATAGTGCCGAACGGACGACAGCTCCGCGTTCAGCACACGTACAGCTCGATGATGATCTCGGCCTTCTTGATCCAGAAAGCAAGACAGAGAAGTAGATGAGTTCCCCGGTAGCGTGAGGGCGATCCGGTGGTGGTGTAGGAGCTACTCCTGCAGGGCTCCGCCCGAGCTCCGCACAAATACGATCTAGAGGTAAAACTATGGTGTCTAGATCTGAGTTGCACGTGGCAAAAGTTGTCTCAAATCCGTCCTAAATCACCGCTATTTATAGGAGGGAGGGGAGGAGGCTTGCATTGAGGACCAAGCCCTCAAGGGTGCGCTGTCCAAGGAAGAGGATGAGTCCTGCTCCAATCCTACTCCAACTAGGATTGGAAAGTGGAGTCCTTCTCGTCCTTCCCACCTCCCCTTTTTTTCTTTGGTTTTCTTCTTATGGCGCATAGGCCCTCTTGGGCTGTCCCACCAGCCCACTAAGGGCAGGTGCGCCCCCCCTAGGGCCATTGGGCTTCCCCCGAGAGGGTTGACCCCCTCCCGGTGAACTTCCGGAACCCATTCGTCACTTCCTCTACAATCTCGGTAATGCCCGAAAACCTTCCGGTAACCAAATGAAGTCATCCTATATACCAACCTTCGTTTCCTGACCATTCCGGAAACCCTCATGACGTCCGTGATCTCATCCGGGACTCCGAGCAACATTCGGTAACCACACATATAACTCAACTATACTAAAACATCGCCGAACCTTATGTGTGCAGACCCTACGGGTTCGAGAACTATGTAGACATGTCCCGAGGCACTCCTCGGTCAATATACAATAGTGGGACCTATATGCCCATATTGGATCCTACATATTCTCCGAAGATCTTATCGGTTGAACCTCAGTGTCAAGGATTCATATAATCCCATATGTCATTCCCTTTGTCCTTCGGTATGTTGCTTGCCCGAGATTCGATCGTCGGTATCCACGTACCTATTTCAATCTCGTTACCGGCAAGTCTCTTTTTTTGTTACGTAATACAAGATCTCGTGACTTACACTTAGTCATATTGCTTGCAAGGCTTGTGTGTGATGTTGTATTACCGAGTGGGCCCCGAGATACCTCTCCGTCACACGGAGTGACAAATCCCAATCTTGATCCATACTAACTCAACGGACACCTTCGGAGATACCTGTAGAGCACCTTTATAGTCACCCAGTTACGTTGTGATGTTTGATGCACACAAGGCATTCCTCCGGTGCGAGTGAGTTATATGATCTCATGGTCATAGGAATAAATACTTGACACGCAGAAAACAATAGCAATAAAACGACACGATCAAAATGCTACGTTCATAGTTTGGGTCTAGTCCATCACATGATTCTCCTAATTATGTGATCCAGTTATCAAGTGACAACACTTGCACATAGTTAAAAAACCTTGAATATCATTGATCAACTGGCCAGCCAACGAGAGGGTGGCTAGGGATATTGTTTTGTCTATGTATCCACACATGTATCTATGTTTTCATTCAATACAATTATAGCATGGATAATAAACGATTATCTTTAAACAGGAAATATAATAATAACTATTTATCATTGCCTCCAAGGCATATTTCCAACAGTCTCCCACTTGCACTAGAGTCAATAATCTAGTCCTCACATAGCCATGTGATTTACATTGTAATAAATTGAACAGCCATACAGTTCTGGTGTTGATCATGTTTTCCCGTGGAAGAGGTTTAGTCAGCGGGTATACTACATTCAGATCCGTGTCCACTTTGCAAATATTCACGTCCTCTCCTTCAACGTAGTCACGGATGAGGTTGAAGCGTCGTTTGATGTGTCTGGTCTTCTTGTGAAACCTTGGTTCCTTTGCTAAGGCAATGGCACTAGTGTTGTCACATAACAGAGTTAATGGATCTAGTGCGCTCGGCACAACTCCAAGATCTGTCATGAACTGCTTCATCCAGACACCCTCCTTTGCTGCCTCTGAGGCAGCCATGTACTCCGCTTCACATGTAGAATCTGCTACGACGCTCTGCTTGGAACTGCACCAGCTTACTGGACCCCCATTAAGAATAAATACGTATCCGATTTGCGACTTACACTACAAGTAATATGCTAGTACACGACGATATTTTTTCGTCGCTACATCGTCACGGTTTTTCATTTACGACAATCGCACCACGAAAAACCAAGCGTCGAAAATGGAGCGTCAGAAATGAACAGCAACGATGTTTTGGTCAAAATCGTCGTAACTTTATGACGATTCCTCGATTGTCGTAACCTTTACGACGATCCTAAATCATCGTTGACAATCAAACCCAGTCCTACGTGGCAGTCCTAAGTGGCAAAATTACGACGAAATCAAAACGTCATGGCTGAAATCAGCCCAACCCATTTCAATTGATCACATGGGCTCATTTTATTTTTTTTGGGCTTTTCTTATTGGGCTTCTTTTAGGCCTTGGCCTATTTTCAGCCACTTTAGTTTTTTTTCGAATTTTTTTTATCATTCTAATTTGGGCTTCTTTTGGGCCTTGGCCTTTTCATGCCCAAATACATTTGATCCATTTTCAGTTTTGGCCTTTTTTTCATTTTTGAATTCAGCAACTTTTTTTTCTTTTATGTCCAAATAAATCTAAGCCCATACAGATTCGAAGCTCATACACATAAATCTGAGCCCATGGAACTTTGAAGCCCATACACAGATTCTAAAACATCTCAGCCCACATCACAAAGTCAGCCCACATCACAAAGTCAGCCCACATCACAAAGTATGAAGCACAACCAAAATCTGATATTATATAGCCCACATCACAAAGTATGTAGCACAACCAAAAATTTCAGCCCACACCAAAAATAGCATAGCACATACAGATCCTAAATCTGTAGCACAAGAACTGCTACCAAAATCTGAGCACAACCAAAATAAATTTTAGTCCACACCATAGTTATCAAGTGCATAAGAACTGCTATGAAAATCTAGTTCTAAAATCAACTAGTTTCCTGTTTTGGCTCCAAGCAACGCCATCAGCTGAGCATACTTCACATCATTTTCTTCCGCCTTCTTCAGCAGCAGCTCATAGGACTTGTCAAGTTCAGCTTGTGCAGCTTCAGCTTCTGCTGCCTTCCTCTTCATAGCATCCATCTCTTCACGCATAACTTCACTTCTTTGACGCAACATCTCGAGCTGCTCTTGTAGATCCAGCACACGAGCATTGACAGCAGCATTTGACTTGCTGGACTTGCCAGTAGAGTTTGGCTGCAGACCAACATTCTTCAAGAATTTGCTTGATGGGCGATGCTTGGTCAGAACTTCCGCAACAACTGAAACAAAAGACTTTCGCTCTTCGCCTTCTTGTACACGAGCAGTCATCTTCTCTTCCATCTCAGACTGAAAGATAATGAATGCATTGAGAAACAGTTTAAATCCATGAGAAAGAAAGCAAAATAAGCGCCCAATAATGAGGAAAGCAGACATAATGAAACCAGATTTCTGTTTCAGGTTAATAGAACCAGTAGAGTTTGGCAATACCATCTCCCAATAAGATAGGAATAAGTTTCTGGTTTCATGTTAATAGAACCAGGGAGAGGAAACTACTTATCCAGAAATTACATACAGAAACTAATGAAACAGGAAACTACATAAAACCAGAAACTAATGAAATAATGAAACTACATACAGAAACTACTTATACAGAAATTAATGAAGAATAATGAAGAATACAAAAACTACTTATACGGAAACTACATACAGAAACTACTTATACAGAAATTAATAGAGAAACTACTTATACAGAAACTACATACAGAAACTACTATTTTACTGGTTGTTATTTTAGACTCAGCAAACTACATGTATAAGCATGTATCAACACATAGCAGGATAATAATACAAAGTCAAACAGGCATTTTACTGGTTGTTACAATAAAATGCTGGACACAAAAGGAGCTGATGCATATACTACTTATAGTGGCTCATCCAGAAACAAATCCATGTTTTTCACTCCTAGAGCATACAACGGTATAGCACATGAGACCAGAAACAAATCCAAGGAAGATTACTTACTATAGCAACTTGAACATCCTCTGAGAATCCATGTTTGGTGCTGTTGTGTGTCGCCTTGAAAATGTCCAAT
This sequence comes from Hordeum vulgare subsp. vulgare, assembly GCF_904849725.1. NCBI lineage: Eukaryota > Viridiplantae > Streptophyta > Magnoliopsida > Poales > Poaceae > Hordeum > Hordeum vulgare. The sequence goes on along the minus strand of NC_058519.1, from coordinate 154,986,649 downwards.
GCAGATAACACTTCACCCTTTCTTTGCTCTTGCTGAAATGTTTTTCAACAACAACCCAACCATTAGCTTTTGCAACAAATTGATGCTTATGTCTAAAGGAAAACAACTAAAGGAACAACAGTGTTGGATCTTACAGTTGCATGCACATGAGCAACATAGCATCTTGAACCAGTTTTCTGCGCAAACTTGACTTTTGTTCGATTAACCTTGTTATTGGCACATGTCTCCTACATATGTGCACATCAGATCATCACTTCCATACAATAAAGCAAATCACACAGTTTGCATGGGCAAGGTAAAGCAACAGTCACGCATTTACATACGTTGTGTCTTGGAGTTGACCACAGCTCGACCAGCCTTTCCCATTCAGTATCCGTTATGTCAGAAACAGGGGACTTGATGCTAACCTTGCTTGCTTCGACATTGTCAAAGTACCGCTTCTTGACATGATGGCGTCTGTTCCTCAACGAATTCTTCAAGACATCAGTGCATGCATACTCAATGACACTTGATTCCGTGTCCATCTCAAAATTTGCCTACAAAGGCAGCAAACAAGATGAGTACCAAGATTAACCATCATATGAGATGTATAATAACAAGGAAAAAATACCACATTCAGCAACAAGATAGTTAGCTTACAGATACTTTTCCTATATAATTCTGCAGAAGACTTGGGTTCTTTTTATACTCCTTGAAGTGAGGAAGCAGCGGCATATGAGCTCTCGCAATGAGGCCACCCTCAGATGCTAGCTTTGCAGCCTGCACGGGCTTCTCCGGACGCCTCATCCCTTCAGCGATTTCAATTCTCACCTTTGCTCCCATTAAACGTGTCAACTTTTCTAGCCCTTTGCCATTCCTAGAACTCTTGACCACATCAACAGCACCTGAAAAGGATACATTCAAAAATTAGTCAAGACTAGTAGTCACCCATACATGCATTGCTTACATTTAGAAAATGAACTAGTAAGAAAAGAAAACTAGATGAACATGCCTTCATCACCCATTGGCTGCTCAGGTTCTGTAGAAAGGACTGTCAAGTTCAACTCATGGCCATGATTGCTGACCACAGAAGGTGCAACGGGGCTGAGGTCCATGCACATCCTCCTTCCTTCTTCCATGGAGGCCAACTCATCATCAGTTCGCAGTGGTCCTTGACCCTTGTGCAGCAGGCTCTTGTCAACATCCTCCGTTACTTTCTGCCTAGTGAGTCTAGCCACAACTGGTTCATCATCAGGTGTCAGAAGCCTCTTTGATCCTTCTGTGAGTCTAGCCGCATCTGGTTCATCGTCAAGTGTCAGAAGCCTCTTTGATCCTTCTGGAGATAGAGCTAACACCCTTCCTGGAGCCATTAGAGTAGATGTTTCTGAAACTTTCCTCCTGTTTCTGTTAGCACACTTCTTCTTCCTAGAAACCTGCAGGGTGTCGTATAAAAGGCAAGGACGGCAGAATTAGATCACAAGAAAATTCTGCAATGTACGAAAAAAGAAAGCACACAACATACAACTCCCACCCCAAACAAGATAGAGTTTGCACCTTTCCTTTCTTCTTCACTAATTTGTCATCAACTTCCTCTCCATCAATAACTTCATCATCTTTAGGGTTGTAGTCTGAGCTTCCATCTTGTGTTATGGCAGATGCCGATTCATCACAAGTAGCTGCACTACCGTCTTCACGTGCATTTGACTTCCTAATCATTGATACTATCGCACCAAGACCTAGCGATTGGAACATGCGGTTGTTCCTCATCATAGTTCTAGCCCTAATCTTCTCGATCTCAGTCAGGGGTTCTTCTTTACATGAATAAGAAAACATAGCCATTAGATGAATGGTTGAAATGCATAGGGAAGCAAGACAACTCAAACAACTAAGGTATCCAATAAGATCTTAGTTTTATTTAATCCTAGTACATTAATGGCACAAGCAAAATATAAACCAATTGTTTGGACTAAAACAATATATTTCAATTACCAGATTACAAGCATGAGCTAGGCACATTTCTATAGTTAGTACATAGACACACCCAGGCGCCACATAATATATTTTGTGTGAAACTTACAAACAAACAGTATTGCACCCAATGTCCCATGCATCCTGGTAGCTTAACATGGCTGATAAAACAAGCGTACAATAAGTAGCAAGTTGTATACCAGGCGACGACTGCTTCGTCCTTGTCATGGCTGATCTCGAGGGGCTGTAGGCTGATCTCAAGGGGCTGTATATGTGCTGATTGTGCTGATGGTATCAAGTTGCCCTAATAGCTTGCAAAACAGAATGAACACGAATGAGATACAATGGGGATAAAGTAGAATGATCCTCCAATGAACTAATATTTTATCAATCAATTTCAGGAACAAAACCACCATAAACAGGGCCAAGAACTCAATAGATTCAATTAATATCTAAGAAGAAGCACTTGTATAACAAGCTTATACAACAGGGCCAATCAAGCTTGATGTAATAACAGGCTAGTGATGCCGTACAAAATATAGATTAAAGTAAAAGTTGAGTTACTAACAATAGACTATTTACATTAATAGTTAATAACAAACCAACAACCATATACACTTTCTTTAGATTAACTAAAACTACCAGCCTACCAGGCACATGACCACTTGCTTCAGATCGACAAGAATTAGTAGATGCACAAGTCAAAACCTTCAACAAACAAATTACTCCCAGGATTTTATTTACAAGGTGATGAGCACTGGCAATGAGCACTACCGTATACAGCATAGACTACCATATAAGTTCACAACTTTACATAGGTGTTCCACACCATAAATTTTACAGAATCACAACTAACAGAAATTAGGGAAGCGAGATAACCACAAAATCACACGGTCACGGCAGCTTGACTCCAAAACTTGGGACCTGCAATGGAATAAGAAATATTACTTAGCATATACAATGAGCTACCTGACAAAAGCATGTGAAAGAAGATCGTGCTATATGTTTAATGATCGCGTTCCTGTGTTAACATACATCGAATTGCACCCTGTTTCCACATGGCCTAATATTGTTGACCTTTTAATCTAATTGATCGAAGTGTTTTACGCATAAACATGCAGAATGGATGGTGCATTACTTTTGGCAAAGTTGAATGCGTGCCATAATTACAACAGCTTTCTAGCAAACGAACATCCATATTGACGACACAAAACAATCGAAATTCTGCAAGAACACGATATGTATGATGTCACGTCACATAAGCATAATTACAACAGCTTTCCAGCAAACTACTAAAGGGCCTGAAGGTAGCACTGGGCAGGACACTAACCAGGCCAACTTACTACTCCTGGTAGCACTATTCTCACGTTCAGCAGTAGTACCCCTTATATGCTATAGCTAATAGCTAACTAAACACATACACACACACACACACCAACATGCCTACTAGCATGAGCATTCTCATGGCTCTCATGTGCTTGTGCAATTGCACAAGCATGTGTGAGTGATTCACACACATTGCACACACTCTCACACACACTCACACATGGTGATCTACCTCTACTCAAGCCTTGGGGGTGTTTGCACCACACAAGCACACATGCACCTAGTGGCTTGCTCACACAAACACTAGCATCACCTACATCAACTAACATAGCAATAAAATACAAACAGCAATGGAATTAGGCAAAAAAATAAAAGGCTTGGGGGTGTTTGCACCACACAAGGACACATGCACCTAGTGGCTTTCTCACACAAACACCAGCATCACCTGCATCAACTAACATAGCAATAAAATACAAACAGCAAAGGAATTAGGCAAAAAAATAAAAGGCTTGGGGGAATCGATCCCAAGACCCCCAGGAAACTACACACAACAGCATGCCACCGTGCTACTGCTCGAGCACTTGACTGAATAGGGACTGCTATCAGGGTAACTCCTCTACTAATCAAAATTAAAGACGAAAAAAGACATGCATCCGCGCATATATGAACCTGCGGCCCACAAAAAGAGCCTAAAACTCGATCTACTCGCAGATTTACCGCAAAAAGAGCCTAAAACTCGATCTACTAGCAGAGCATGGGTACTACACGCAAGCAAGCACGCAGATCTGAAGCTATTCGAGACCACGGACAACGAATCGAAGCAGGGAAGGTGGAACGGATTGGGATGCTCACCACCGAGGAAGGAGAAGGACAGTCCCAGACGAGAGCCGCTCCGCGCGTTGTCGCCGTCGACGAGAGCCACTCCGTGCGTCGTCGCCGTCGTCTGTAGCCACCCCGTGTCGTCTCCCCGCAAAGTCGCGAGCCGTCGCCGTCGTCAGTAGCCGCTCCGCGCGTGGTCGCCGTCGTCGGGCGTCGTTGCGAGCCATTTGGGGAAAGGGTTTGGCTGCGGGTGGAGAGGGGAATGGGGTTTGGCCGCGGGTTTGGCCGCGGTGATGGGGTCGGTCGGCCGGTTGCCGTGGCGGGGGAGGGGAGAGGACGAGCGGTTGATACGGCGGGCAACGTGGGAGGGCTTGGAGGGAGGGTGAGGAGGCGGCCGGCGGCGGTGAGGGCCTCGTTGGCGGGGGAAACCCTAGGCTTTCGATTTGGGGGAGACGAGGGTGGGAGGGGGGAGAAGCAGACAGTCGACCAACATCCGATTTGGTGTTTTTTTCGGGTGCGGGGTTTGGCCGGGAGGGGTTTGGCGCGTGGAATTGGAGGGAAGAATTGGTGGGAAGGGAAATTTTCCCTTTTTTGACAAGAATTGGAGGGAATTTTTCTGTGTTATTTTTTAGATAGTTTTTATGTAAAATATTACAATCTTAAATAATGTGAAAAAAAGTTTTAGTGCTAGTTTGGCAATGTAGTATTTTCAAATCCATAGTAATTTAAAACCTTAGTAACTTAAATCCATAGTAATTTTAGACGTGGTATTTTTAAAATTGTGGTATTTATTCAAAGAAACCATTGTATTAAGAAACTCATAGTTTGCTATGAATGCCCAAGGTTACGAATGCTATGAATGATAGCTTGCTCGCTCCCTACTCAGAGAAAGATATCTCGGATGCCCTTTTTCAAATTGGACCGATGAAGTCCCCCGTGGAGGTGGTGCAACTTCTTTACAACAGGGTTGATGCCGGAAGGGGTTAATGACACCTCCATCGTGTTGATTCCCAAAGTCCAGCACCCCTCCTCCCTGAAGAATTTCCGACCTATCTCATTATGCAATGTTTGTGTGATCTGCTGGGGCCAGACACCAAACTCACTAGCATTTGGTCACTTACCAAGATCAAATATCATGGTGCTTGGCGTCTGGCCCTTTTCCACGTCAGCAGGTCACGCGGGCAACATGCTAGATGCCAGAGACCATGGCATTCAGCGTACGACTCATTGCCTGTAGGTGCTAATAAACGTCCTGATTCACGAGCAAGTTGCTCGCGGGGTTCGTTGCCTACTCGACACCACAGTTGAAGATTTATCTCTGATAATTCCATTATCGCCTTCGAGTGCATACATTATATTGAAACAGGGGCTAGAAGCAATGATTTTTGTGACTACAAGTTGTTGTTGTTGTTGTTGTTGTCGTCGTCATTTTTGTTGTTGTTGTTGTTGTTGTTGTTGTCGTTGTCGTTTTTGTTGGTTGTCGTTGTCGTTGTCGTTGTCGTTGTCGTGGTCGTGGTCGTGGTCGTGGTCGTGGTGGTTATTGTTGTTGTTGTTGTGGTGGTGGTGGTTGTGGTTGTTGTGGTTGTTGTTTTTGTTGTGGTGGTGGCGGTGGTTATTGTTGTGGTCGTGGTCGTTGTCGTGGTCGTGGTCGTGGTCGTGGTCGTGTGGTTGTGGTTGTGGTCGTGGTCGTGGTCGTGGTCGTGGTCGTGGTCGTGGTTGTGGTTGTGGTTGTTGTTGTTGTTGTTGTTGTTGTGGTTGTGGTTGTGGTTGTCGTGGTTTTTGTTGTTGTCGTTGTCGTGGTCGTGGTTGTGGTTGTGGTTGTTGTTGTGGTGGTGCTACAATTCAGTGCACAAGAGATGCCATACTCGATATAGGGTTGAACCTCAAGGCAACTTCTGAGGACATACCAAACCATCTTGTCATAGTCATCACGAGCAGGCACGTAATCTGAAGCTCCAAGAAAGCTCACACCATGCTTGAAAACCGAGAGATCACCACCTTGCGAATCATCCCGCTCTCTGTTTCTACCCGGTCGATTAAATCTCGTTTCCACATCATCAACGTACCTCGAGCAAAATGTCAAGCACTCATCGACAATATATGCTTCGGCAATGGACCCCTCCGGTCTGGCCGTGTTTCGCACATACCGCTTCAGTGTAAGCAGCCTTCTTTCGATCGGGTACATCCAGCCGTATTGTACAGGTCCTCTAAGCATTGCCTCTTCACGTAAATGGATGGCCAAATGAACCATAACATTGAAGAAAGATGGAGGGAAAATCTTCTCTAGCTTGCAAAGGATAATTGGGATTTCTTTTTCAAGTCTTTTCAGAACATCTAGCTTCAGTGTTTTGACGCACAACTCTTTAAAGAAATTCCCTAGCTCAGCAACCGCTTCATATATTTCCTTATCCATCAAACCTCCGAGTCCCCCCGGTAAAATCCTTTGGAGCAGGATGTGACAATCATGTGTTTTCAGGCCTTGAAGCTTGCATCCATCAGGAGAAACACATTTTGCTAGGTTCGCGGCGTACCCATCTAGAAATCTCACATTCATAATATATTCACAGAATGCAAGCTTTTCTTCTTTAGTCATCGTATACCATGCTTCTGGCATTTCGAATGACTCTCCATCTTCAGAAGGCTGTAGGTGCAAATCTTCTCTTATGCCCATGTCTTCCAAATCTAGCCTGGAGTTAACCGTGTCCTTTGTCTTTCCTTCAATATTCAGAAATGTCCCTAGCAGATTCTCACATATGTTTTTCTCGATGTGCATAACATCAAGATTATGCGTGAGCTTCAGGTGTTTCCAGTACGGGAGGTCTCACAGAATAGACCTCTGGTCCCAACATTGACCCTGCTGACGCTTTCTTTTCTTTCCATGCTTTCCTGGTCTCACATCTTTGACCTTGTCAAGTTGCTGCTCAAGCTCTTCTTGAGTGAATTGTGCTGGCTTGTCGCGAGTTTCAGTCTCGCCGTTAAAATCCTTGCTTTTCCGCCAAGGATGGCTGCGACTAAGAAAATGGCGGTGCCCAGTAAAGCATATCTTGCTCCTTATTCTCTTTGAGCAAGGGTCCTTGTCACAACGAACGCATGCTTGATACCCCCCTGAGGTCCTCCCCGATAAAGTGTGCAGCGCCGGGTAATCATGGATGCACCATAAGATCGCAGCACGTAGATTGAACTTTTTGGGACTTCCGGCATCATATGTAAGTACACCCTTCCATAGCAGGAGCAGTTCATCTACGAGGGGCTCCATAAAGACATCAAACTCCTTGCCGGGAGAATTTGGGCCCGGAATCAGCAACACCATCATGACGTTGGATTGATCCATAAATGCCCATGGCGGAAGGTTGTATGGAATCACAAATACAGGCCACATACTATAGGATGTGTTCATCTTTCTAAATGGATTAAAACCATCACCGGCAATGCCGAGTCTAAAGTTCCTTGGATCAGCGGCAAATTCTTTATCTAATTTGTCCAACTCTTTCCATGCCTCCCCGTCAGCTGCATGGCTGAGTTCACCCTCCGCGGCTTTCCGATTTAGCTTGTGCCATTGTACCTCCTCCGATTGTTTCTCCGACATAAACATCCTCTGTGGCCTTGGAATCAAAGGAAATTGCCTCAATACCTTCACCGGTATCCGCTTCTTCCCATCAGCATTTTTCCACCTGGAGGCATTACATTTTGGACACTCGTCGTAGTGGGCAAACTGCTTCCGAAACAACACACAGTTATTCAGGCAGACATGGATTAAAACATAGCCAAGTCCCAATGTGCTGATTATACTCAATGCTTCATCATAAGATTTGGGAATTTCGCTATCTGGATATTGCAAGGTCATGATACGGAGAAATCCGTTGAATTGAACATTGGTCATCCGGTAGAAAGACTTGGCGTGAAGTAACTTCACGGTGAAGGAAAATTTGGACAATTTACCACCATCACTAGCTGGGCGCTTCGCCTCCTCTAACAGCTCGGCAAAGATTGTCTTCTGTCGATCACCTTACAGTTCTGAATTGTAGAAATCCTTAAACAACTCAGGAATTCTGTCATCTTCATTTCCACCCTCCTCAAAACCGGCACACGCTGGCCGATCATCTTGTACAAAATCATTGCCTTCATCAACATGGTGTGGGTCTGCATCAGGTTCAGGTTCAGGTTCAGGTTCAGCATGTAAAGGTTCTCCATGATAGACCCACCAATCATATGTGCTTGCCCTCCCATAAATCAATAGATGAGCCTCTACAGTTCCTAGAGGTTGTTGTGCACGGTTGAGACAGCTCCGACATGGGCAAAGAACATGAGCATCCTCGGAAGCACTTCTGCGAACAAATTGCATAAATTCTTCGACTCCTTTTGTATGTTCAGCGGAAAGCCTTCTAACTCCTTTAATCCAGCTCCTGTCCATCTGCCAAAGACCAAGAAATGTTGCAACTTAGCATCAATCAAATCTCAGAGACCAACAGTAGCTAGCAAAAAGCAAACCAAACCTAGATAAATCATCAGTGAGCAATATTATCAATATTGTTTGCATTCAAAGCTAGCAATAAAAGGCACAAATTTACTACAATGGATTCACGAGAGAATTTGTTCATCTGAGACAGCAAGCACATATCATATACTCCAGGATCAAGCAAAGTGATATATCATATACTCCAGGAGTGAGCAACATTATCAATATTGTTTGCATTCAAAGCTAGCAGTAAAAGGCCTTTTAAATCAGAACAAATTTATTTGGGATATATCATATACTCGAGGAGCAAGCAAAGTGATTTAGGCTGATTTAAACAATGGATTATTAAGAGCAATGCTAGAACCAACTACTGCAACATTCGACCATGAAACAAAATACTTAAGCAAATTAATTTGGCCATGTTTAGGATGAAGCAACATTCATCCATGTTCATGAAGAAGTAGGGGAAGAAGTAACATCCATTCATCCATGTTTAGGAAGAAGCAGCATCCATTCATTTGCTTAAGTATGCACAGATTACACACACAACATAAAATATGAAGAAGCAACATCCATTCATTTGATTAAACATTCATCCATAAAATATGAAGAAACAACATCCATTCATCCATGTTCAGGAACATACCTCGAAGAAGCAAGGGAAGAAGCCGCCGCCGGACCAGACCTCTACCGCTGAGAGCCCCACACCAGCTCCCTCCGCCGCTCAGCGCGCGCCCCCGCACCAGCTCCCTCCGCCGCTCAGCGCCCCCGCACAAGCCCCCTCCGTTGGGCACGACCGCACCAGCCCCCTCCGTTGGGCACGGCCGCACCAGCCACCGCCGCCCGTCACCTTCGCATCAGCCCCCGCGGCCGGCCACCTCCGCATCAGCCGCCGCTACGGTCACCAGATCCGCCGCCGCAACATATCTGAAAGCATCCCTCTGTGCTCTTGTATCTATCTGAATTAGGGAAGGATATATTTCCAAACTTACTATATATTGGTTGAGTTGTATCCAACTAACAGAAGTTAGTGGCTAGCGCAGTGGCTAGCGTAGTGGCGGTTGGCGCAGAGCTCTCGGGTTCGAGTCCCAGCAGCGCTGAATTTTTGCCAACAGGGTTTGTAAATGGCGCAGTGGTGCACACGATGTGGACAAGCCCATTAGCAAGCCCAATATAAAAGTAAGATGAAAAAAATAGACAACAGAAAAGTAAGATGAAAAAAAAATCAATACATTTTACAATGTTTTTATAATCGTCGTAAACATTATGTTACATCGTGTTACGATGTTTTTATAATTGTCGTAAAAGTTATGACGATCTCATCTTATGCGGTTACGACGTTTTTGGCTCACATCGTCCTAATTTATATATAGATTTGATCCCCTCAAACGGTTTACGATGATCTCGGATGAAATCGTCATAGATTTATGACGAATTCATCAACGACATTTTAAAAAACGTCAAGTATGAGCATAATTCTTGTAGTGTTAGAGTCATCCGGATCGGTGTCAAAACTCGCGTCGACGTAACCTTTTACGACGAGCTCTTTGTCACCTCCATAAATGAGAAACATTTCCTTAGTCCTTTTCAGGTACTTCAGAATATTCTTGACCACCGTCCAGTGATCCACTCCTGGATTACTCTGAAACATGCATGTCATACTTATGGCCAAGCTGACGTCTGGTCTAGTGCACAACATTGCATACATGATAGAACCTACGGCTGAAGCGTAGAGGACGGAACTCATTTGTTCTCTATTTTCCATCGTTGCTGGGCATTGAGTCTTACTCAATTTTATACCTTGTAATACTGGCACGAACCCTTTCTTGGATTGATCCATTTTGAACTTCTTCATAACTTTATCAAGGTATGTGCTTTGTGAAAGTACTATCAGACGTCTCGATCTATCCCTATAGATCTTAATGCCTAGAATGTAAGCCGCTTCTCCTAGGTCCTTCATAGAGAAACTTTTATTCAAGTAATCCTTTATGCTCTCCAAAAACTCCATGTTGTTTCCAATCAGCAATATGTCATCCACATATAATATTAGAAATTCCACAGAGCTCCCACTCATTTTCTGGTAAATACAAGATTCTCCAACCACTTGTATAAACCCAAATGCTTTGATCACCTCATCAAAGCGCTTATTCCAACTCCGAGATGCTTGAACCAGTACATAAATAGATCGCTGGAGCTTGCATACTTTGTTAACATTCTTTGGATCGACAAAACCTTCGGGTTGCATCATATACAACTCTTCCTTAAGAAAACCGTTAAGTAACGCCGTTTTGACATCCATCTGCCAGATTTCATAATTGTAAAAGGCAGCTATTGCTAACATGATTCAGACGGGCTTAAGCATCGCTAGCGATGAGAAAGTCTCATCATAGCAACTCCTTGAACTTGTGAAAAAACCTTTGCCACAAGTCGAGCTTTATAAACGGTCACATTACCGTCTATGTCCGTCTTCTTCTTATAGATCCATTTGTTCTGAATAGCCTTGCGGCCTTCAGGTAGTACTTCCAAAGTCCACACTTTGTTCTCGTACATAGATCCTATCTCGGACTTCATGGCCTCCAGCCATTTGTTGGAATCCGGTCCCACCATTGCTTCTTCATAATTCACAGGTTCATTGTTGTCCAACAACATAATCGTTAAGACAGGATTACCGTACCACTCAGGAGCAGTACGTGATCTTGTCGACCTGCGAGGTCCGATAGCAACTTGATCCGAAGTTTCAAGATCATCATCATCAACTTGCTCCTCAACCGGCGCCGCAGCAACAGGGGTTTCCCCTTGCCCTGCGCCACCATCTAGAGGTATTAGAGGTTCGACAACCTCATCAAGTTCTATCTTCCTCCCACTCAATTCTTTCGAGAGAAACTCCTTCTCAAGAAAAGCTCCATTTTTAGCAACAAACACTTTGCCCTCAGATTTGAGATAGAAGGTATACCCAACTGTCTCTTTTGGGTAACCTATGAAGACGCACTTTTCCGCTTTGGGTTCCAGCTTTTTGACCTAAGCATCACATCCCCAAACTTTAAGAAACGACAGTTTTGGTCTTTTGCCATACCACAGTTCGTATGGTGTCGTCTCAACGGTTTTTGATGGTGCCCTATTTAAAGTGAATGTGGCTGTCTCTAATGCATAACCCCGAAACGATAATGGCAAATTGGTAAGAGACATCATAGATCGCACCATCTCTAATAGAGTACGATTACGACGTTCGTACACACCATTACATTGTGGTGTTCCAGGCGGTGTCAACTGCGAAACAATTCCACATTGTCTTAAGTGAGCACCAAACTCCAAACTCAGATATTCACCCCCACGATCAGACCGTAGGAACTTGATCTTCTTGTTATGATGATTTTCAGCTTCACTCTGAAATTGCTTGAACTTCTCAAACGTTTCAGACTTGTGCTTCATCAAGTAGACATAACCATATCTACTCAAATCGTCAGTGAAGGTGAGAAAATAACGATATCCTCCGCGCGCCTCCACACTCATCAAATCGCATACATCGGTATGTTTGATTTCCAACAAGTCACTTGCATGCTCCATTATTCCCGAGAACGGAGTCTTATACATCTTGCCCATGAGGCATGGTTCGCACGTGTCAAGTGAATCAAAGTCAAGTGACTCCAAAAGTCCATCGGAATGGAGTTTCTTCATGCGCTTTACACCAATATGACCTAAGCGGCAGTGCCATAAAAACATGGTGCTATCATTGTTAACTCTAAATCTTTTGGTCTCAATGTTATGTATATGTGTATTATCGCTATCAAGATTCAATATGAATAATCCTCTCACATTGGGTGCATGACCATAAAAGATATTACTCATAGAAATAGAACAACCATTATTCTGTGACTTAAACGAGTAACCGTGTCACAATAAACAAGATCCAGATATAATGTTCATGCTTAACGCAGACACTAAATAACAATTATTTAAGTTCATAACTAATCCTGATGGTAACTGAAGTGAAACTGTGCCGACGGCGATTGCATCAACCTTGGAACCATTTCCCACGCGCATCATCACTTCATCCTTCGCTGGCCTTCGCTTATTCCGCAGTTCCTGTTTCGAGTTGCAAATTTGAGCCATAGAACCGGTATCGAATACCCGGGCACTACTACGAGAGCTGGTTAAGTACACATCAATAACATGTATATCGAATATACCTGATTTTTCCTTGGCCGCCTTCTTATCAGGCAAATACTTGGGGCATTGCGCTTCCAGTGACCCAGACCCTTGCAATAATAACACTCCGTTTCAAGATTAGGTCCAGCTTTGGGTTTCTTCGTTGGATTGGCAACAGGCTTGCCGCTTTTCTTAGAATTACCCTTCTTTCCTTTGCCGTTTCTCTAGAAACTAGTGGTCTTATTCACCATCAACACTTGATGCTCTTTACGGAGTTCTGACTCTGCGACTTTCAGCATCACGAATAACTTGCCGGGTAACTTGTTCATCCCTTGCATGTTATAGTTCAACACAAAGCTCTTGTAGCTTGGTGGCAGTGATTGAAGAATTTTGTCAGTGATAGCCTCTTGCGGGAGTTCAATTCCCAGCTCAGCTAGACGATTTGAGTACCCACACATTTTGAGCACATGTTCACTGACACACGAATTCTCCTCCATCTTGCAAGCATAGAATTTATCGGAGGTCTCAAACCTCTCGATCTGGACGTTCTTCTGAAAGATAAACTTTAACTCGTGGAACATATCAAATGCTCCATGATGCTCAAAGTGACGTTGAAGTCCCGGCTCCAAGCCATACAAGACTGCATATTGAACTACTAAGTAGTCCTCCTTGCGTGCTAACCAAGCGTTCTTAGCATCTTGGTCAGCCGCGACGGGTGGTTCATCTCCTAGTGCGGCATTAAGGAAATAATCCTTCTTCCCAGCTTGGAGGAGCAACTTAAGATTACGAGCCCAGTCTACAAAGTTGCTTCCATCATCTTTCAACTTACCTTTCTCTAGGAACGTATTAAAATTCAGGGTGACTGTCGCGTGAGCCATTGATCTACAACACAAATATTTTCAAAGTGGACTTAGACTATGTTCAAGATAATTAGAGTTTAACTAATAAAATTACTTGCTAAACTCCCACTCAAAAAGTACATCTCTCTAGTCATTTGAGTGGTACATGATCCAAATTCACTAACTCAAGTCCGATCATCATGTGAGTTGAGAATAGTTTCAGTGGTGAGCATCTCTATGCTAATCATATCAACTATACGATTCATGCTCGACCTTTTGGTCTCATATGTTCTGAGGCCATGTCTGCACATGCTAGGCTCGTCAATCTTAAACCGAGTGTTCCGCGTGTGCAACTGTTTTGCACCCGTTGTATGTGAACGTTGAGTCTATCACACCCGATCATCACGTGGTGTCTCAAAACGACGAACTATAGCAACGGTACACAGTCGGGGAGAACACAATTTCGTCTTGAAATTTAACTGACAGATCACCTCATAATGCTACCATCATTCTAAGCAAAAAAAGGTGCTAAAAGGATTAACATCACATGCAATTCATAAGTGACATGATATGGCCATCATCTTGTGCTTCTTGATCTCCATCACCAAAGCACCGACACGATCTTCTTGTCACCGGCGCCACACCATGATCTCCATCATCATGATCTCCATCAACGTGTCGCCATCGGGGTTGTCTTGCTACTTATGCTATTACTACTAATGCTACGTCCTAGCAATATCGTAAACGCGACTGCAAACACAAACGTTAGTTTAAAGACAACCCTATGGCTCCTGCCGGTTGCCGTACCATCGACGTGCAAGTTGATATTAACTATTAAAACATGATCATCTCATACATCCAATGTATCACATCACGTCATTGGCCATATCATATCACAAGCATACCCTGCAAAAAAAAGTTAGACGTCCTCTAATTTGTTGTTGCATGTTTTACGTGGCTGTTATGGTTATCTAGTAGATCGCATCTTACTTATGCAAAAACCACAACGGAGATGTGCAAATTTCTATTTAACCTCTCCACGGACCGCCTCGGTCAAAACCAATTCAACTAAAGTTGAAGAAACCGACACCCGCGAGTCATCTTTACGCAAAGAGGTTGCATGTCAATCGATGAAACCAGTCTTTCGTAAGCGTACGAATAATGTCGGTCCGGGCCGCTTCAATCCAACAATACTGCCGAATCGAGAAAAGACTAAGGAGGGCAGCAAATCGAACATCACCGTCCACAAAACCCTTTGTGTTCTACTCGAGATAACATCTACGCATGAACCTAGCTGTAATACCACTATTGGTGAACGTTGCATGGGAACCAAAAAATTTCCTACGCACACGAAGACCTATCATGGTGAGGTCCATCTATGAGAGGAGATTTGGATCTACGTACCCTTGTAGATCGCACAGCAGGAAGCGTTAAGAACCGTGGTTGACGTAGTGGAACGTCCTCACGTCGCTCGATACACCCCGTGAACCGTCCCACGAACCATCCCACGATCTGTTCTGATCTAGTGCCGAACAGACGTCACCTCTGCGTTCAACACACTGATAACCCACAAGTATAGGGGATCGGAACAGTTTTTGAGGGTAGAGTATTCAACCCAAATTTATTGATTCGACTCAAGGGGAAGCGAAAGAATATTCTCAAGTATTAGCAGTTGAGTTGTCAATTCAACCACACCTGAAAGATTTAGTATCTGCAGCAAAGTATCAGTAGCAAAGTAGTGTGATAGCAGCCATAGCAACGGTAACCAGTAGCAGCACAGTAACATCAGTAGCAACAGATTAACAACAGTAGCAGTGACAACAGTAGCGGCAAAGTAACGTAGCCAGGACCAGTAGGAAAAACTCGTAGGCATTGGATCGGTGATGGATGATTATGCCGTATGCTATTCATCATGTAACACTCATAACACGGAGAGATAAGTAACTAGCTCCAGTTCGTCAATCTAATGTAGGCATGTATTCCGTATGTAGTCATACGTGCTTAGGGAAAAGAACTTGCATGACATCTATTGTCCATCCCTCCCGTGGCAGCGGGGTCCTAATGGAAACTACGGGATATTAAGGTTCTCCTTTTAATAAAGAACCGGATCATACTATGGTCATCTCCGGGAGTGGTTCTGGCTATTATCACTCCGGGGTTGCCGGGTCATAACTCATAGTAGGTGACTACAACTTGCAAGATAGGATCTAAAACACACATATATTGGCGACAACATAAGAGGTTCAGATCTGAAATCATGGAACTCAGGCCCTAGTGACAAGCATTAAGCATGGCAAAGTAGTAGCAACATCAATCTCAGAACATAGTGGATACAAGGGATCAATCCCCGTCAAAACTAACTCGATTACATGATAGATCTGATCCAACCCATCATCGTCTAGCAAGCCTACGATGAGATTACTCACGAACGGTGAAGAGCATCATGGAACTGGCGATGAAGGAAGGTTGATGATGGCGATGGCGACGATCTCCCCTCTCCGGAGCCCAAAATGGACTCTAGATCTGCCCTCCAGAGGAAGAACAGGAGGTGGTGGCGCCTCCGTATCGTAAAACGTGATGAACTCTTCTCCTTGATTTTTTTTCCGGACGAAAGAGGATATATAGAGCTGGAATTGGGGGCGGCGGAGCTCCGAGGGGCTCACAAGCCTGCCAGGCCCGGCCAGGGGGGCGGGCTTGGTGGGCTTGTGGGCTCCTGGCTCCGCCCCTCCAGTTGATTCTTGCGCCAGTATTTTTTATATATTAAACAAAAAATCCTCGTAGATTTTCAGGTAATTCCGAGAACTTGTATTTTTTATGCAAATTAGAGTCCAAAACAAGGGCAAACGAGTTCGGAAAAGTAGATACGTGGGAGACGTATCAACTCCCCCAAGCTTAAAGCCTTGCTTCTCCTCAAGCAATTCAGTTGACAAACTGAAAGAGACAAAAGAAAAAGTTTGATGAACTCTGTTTGATCTTGTTGTTGCAATTATGCCTAACTCATATCCAGAATTTTAGCAAGATCATAAGCAGACCACAAAAGCAAATGACATCTAGGTCTCACGGTAAACTCATATCAATGGCATAATCAACTAGCAAGCAAATAATAACAAGTTTCAAATGTCAACACTTCAATCAAAACAATCATGGAGCAGTACGAATAGATGGTATCTTGCTAGCTCGTTCTGAGACCGCAAAATAAACTAGCATAGATGATACAGTGGCAAAGAGTGAACACCGACGAACAAAGTGAAAGCATAAGCAAGAATGTAAAGTCGGTGAGAAACACGTACTCCCCCAAGCTTAGGCTTTTGGCCGAAGTTGGTTTACTCCCAAGGATGGTCCGGGCGATATCCGAGATCATAACGGGGGTTGTACGGGAGCGCTGCAGCCATTGCCTAATTAGCTACCTCTCGAAGACGAGCAGCCTTTGCCTCCCTCTCATACTCCTCTCCCTCTCCTCTGGTTATGTAATATCTCCGTTTCACGTGAAAGACAAAGAAGGCAGGAGCAGGAAGGGTAATATGGAAAACACGCTGTCGGTTAAATATTAAATGGTATAGTAGGGATTCATCATCCCCCTCAAGGAACTGGTAGCGTGTCAAAGCGACGCGGTCAAGGAAAGCTGTATGGAGCGGGGGATCTCCTTCGCGGATGGGTACTCCAAGGAAATTCGCTATGCGAGTGGCATAGATCCCACCAAAGAAATCCCCTTCATTAGCATTATTATTCAGCCTCCTTGCTATTATAGCTCCCATGTTGAAACTTCTATCACCCATTACTGCGCTCTTAAGAATACTAAGGTCTGGTGCGCAGAGATGACAATGACCAATCTTGCCATTAATGCCTCTGCCTATGAAGAGGGCAAAGTAATGCAAGGCGGGAAAATGAATGCTCCCCATGGTAGCCTCCGTAATATCTCTAGTTTCTCCAACAGTTATACTAAAGAAAAAATTTCTAACCGAAGATTTAGGAGGATCAATAAGACTACCCCAAATAGGTATCTTGCAAATTCTATTGAAATCTTCTAAATCCATGGTATACGATTTGTCATAGAGATCAAACAGTACAGATGTATCACGGCCAACTGAAAATTTGAATCTATGAACAAAAGAGGCAGTGAGCGTAACATACTGTTCACATTTATCGCAGATGAATTCTTCGAGTCCGACGTTATGAACAAGTGTGTCAAACTCGTCTTTGAAGCCTGCCTCAATCATGAATTCATCAGAAGGCCATTCACATGGTTGTACCGGCGCGTTCCTCGCTTGGTAAGGATCGGGCTCCCGGATCGCAAGACGGGGACCTCTCTTGCTTGGGGAACTACCATGATAGTTTCTCCTGAACATCTTCCTTTTTTGAAATTTTCAGTGACCCAAAGGAAAAATGAACAAGGCTCAACTAAACTCATACAACTACTCCCACAAGTGCCTAGAGGCCATATTACGCATCAAAACTACTTGGGACCAGCTAGAATTAGCATGCAAAGCTCAAGAACATGGTCTCCAAGGCAGCAAAAATACGCGAAGTATAAGGCACTAGAGCAAAAACTAGTTGGACCAATGGAGGAGTCACTTACCAAGGAGTAATTTTCCCAAAACCGTTCGGAGAATGGTGCTTTGAGCAAGGACATTGAAAATCCCAGCAAAAGGAGCAAGAACATGGGTTTGAGCTGCGAAATGATTTTTCTGGAGGTAAGAGAAGTGGATGAGAGCTAGAATAAGTGGAGGGGGTGCATGTGGGCCCCACAAGCCTGCCTGGCCCGGCCAGGGGGGTGGTCGGGCCTCCTCGGCTTGTGACCTACTGGCGCATCCCCCAGACTAGCTCTTCGTCTCAGTATTTTTCAAAAATTCCAGAAAAAATCATACTTGATTTTCAGGACGTTCAGAGAACTTTTATTTTCGGGGTACTTTTCTACGGGACGCTAAACCAGAAAACAGGGAAAACTCAACTAAACCTATCATTTTTCTTCTAAACAACCGAAGGTGAAAGCTTGGAACAGAGGTTTGTGACTCCTCTATTCATCCATCTCATGGTCATCGAAAGAAATCCGTCAATGAGGTTGATCAAGTCTTCTTGACAAACCTTTTCGAATCGCAAAAGAGAACGGAGAATTTTCGAATAGTCACTAGGTCACCTCAATGGGGATGTGTATCTCCCCAACAAGCAAATCATACTTCATCTTGACAGGAGGTATAGGGCATTCAAAGCTCCCAATAAGAATTGATGAAGTTTTTTTGATAGCATTGATGCAATGTACTCGATATTGTTTCTTCGGAAAGTGCACCGTATGCTCATTACCGTTGACATGGAAAGTGACATTGCCTTTGTTGCAATCTATAACAGCCCCTGCAGTGTTTAAAAAGGGTCTTCCAAGGATGACCGCCATGGCATCGTCCTCGGGAATATCCAAGATAACAAAGTCCGTTAAGATAGTAATGTTGGAAACCACAACAGGCACATCCTCGCAAATGCCGATAGGGAAAGCAGTTGATTTGTCGGCCATTTGCAGAGAGATTTCAGTGGGTGTCAACGTATCGAGTTCAAGTCTAAAATAAAGAGAGAGAGGCATAACACTAGCACCGGCTCCAAGGCCTCATAAAGCAGTTCTAACGTAGTTGCCTTTAATGGAGCAAGGTATAGTGGGCACTCCGGGATCACCTAGTTTCTTAGGAGTTCCACCCTTGAAGGTATAGTTAGCAAGCATGGTGGAATTCTCAACCTCAGGTATCCTCCTCTTATTAGTAACAATATCCTTCATGTACTTAGCATACGGAGACATTTTGAGCATATCTGTCAAACGCATTTGCAGAAAGACATGTCTAATCATTTCAACGAATCGCTCAAAATCCTCATCATCCTTTTTCTTGGATGGTTTGGGAGGAAAGGGCATGGGTTTCTGAACCCATGGTTCCCTTTCTTTACCATGCTTCCTAGCAGTGAAGTCATTCTTATCGTATCTTCTATTCTTAGGTTGTGGGTTATCAAGATCAACAGGTTCAATCTCCACATCCTTATCATTGCTAGGTTGAGCATCAACATGAACATCACTATCGATATTATCATTAGGCTCATCTTCATCACCAGATTGTGTCTCAGCATCACAAACAGAGACATCGTTTGGATTCTCAGGTGTATCAGCATCTGGGTTGATAGCGTGCGGGTTCCTATCATCTTTCTTCTTCTTTCTAGGATGACTAGGTGCATCAGTGCTAACTCCTTAAGAATCTTGTTCAATTCTCTTTGGATGACCCTCAGGATACAAAGGTTCCTGGGTCATTCTACCACCTCTAGTGACGACTCTGATGGAATTGTCATTCAAGTCATTGAGCAAGTCATTCTGAGATTTAAGTACTTGTTCTACTTGAGTAGTAACCATAGAGGCATGTTTACTCAAGAGCTTAAGATCATTGACATTTCTTTCCACACAAGCACTTAAATGACTAAGCATACGAGCATTTTGTTCCAATTGTCTGCTAACATAATCATTGAAACTTTGTTGTTTGGCAACAAAGTTATCAAATTCATCCACGCATAAGCTAGCAGGTTTATCAAAAGGAATATCACTCTAATCAAACCTGCGCAGAGAATTTACTTCTACTACCTGTATTGGGTTATCGAGACCATGGATCTCTTCGATAGGTGGTAGATTTTTGACATCTTCAGATTTAATGCCTTTCTCGTTCATAGATTTCTTAGCTTCTTGCATATCTTCAGGACAGATGAATAGAATACCTCTTTTCTTCGGAGTTGGCTTAGGAGGTGGTTCAGGAATAGTCCAAGCATTCTCATTGCACAAGATGTTATTCAATAGGGTCTCAGGTAGTTCTACAGTTCGTTCCCTAAAAACACAACTGGCACAACTATCTAGGTGGTCTCTAGAAGCATCGGTAAGTCCATTATAGAAGATATCAAGTATTTCATTCTTCTCAAGAGGGTGATCAGGCAAAGCATTCAGTAGCTGGACGAGCCTCCCCCAAGCTTGTGGGGGACTCTCTTCTTCAGCTTGAGCAAAGTTGTATATTTCCTGCAAGGCAGCTTGCTTCTTATGGGCAGGGAAATATTTTTCAGAGAAGTAGTAGACCATATCCTGGGGGCTACGCACACAACCAGGAGCAAGGGAAGTGAACCAAGTCTTAGCATCATCCTTTAGTGAGAAAGGAAACAGCTTGAGGACATAGTAGTGGCAGATTTTTTCCTCACTAGTGAAAAGGGTAGCTATACCGTGCAGTTTGGTAAGATGGGCTACAACCGTTTCAGACGCATAATCGTGAAAAGATCATATTCGACCAGAGTGATTAACTCGGGGTCGACAGAGAATTCATAATCCTTATTGGTCACAAAGATAGGCAAAGTAGCAAACTCCGGGTCATATTTCATCCTAGCGTTCAGAGATATTTCTTTCCACTTGAGCAATAGTTTCTCAACATCATAGCTATCCTTACACGCAAAAAAATTCTCAGCTATCTTTCCCTCCATAACATAACACTCAGGCTTATCAGGCAATTCATGTCTAGGAGAGCTAGTTTTAGCTGGCAAAATAGCAGGTTCTACCTCAATAGTATCAACAGTTTCAGAAGTATCATCACATCTAGCAGCAACTCTAGCAATTTGTGAATCAAGGAATGCACCTAGTGGCAAAGCAGTATCAAGCATAGCATCATCAGGCAAAGCAGTATCAAGCATAGCATCATCAGGAAAAGCAGTATCAAGCATAGCATCATCAGGCAAAGCAGTATCAAGCATAGCATCATCATAAGCATCATGGGCAGCAAAAGTAGCATCATCAAGCACAGGCGACATATCAAGATTTCTATCAGGAGGTGGTGTCGCAAACTTACTCGTAACTGAAGGTGAATCAAGTGTAGAGCTAGATGGCAGCTCCTTACCTGTCCTCGTAGTGGAGGGCAAGACTTTGGTTCTTGGATCTATCGGATTCTTCATAGTGACCAGCAGATGTAAATCCCAAGTGACTCAGAGAATATAGCTGTGCTTCCCCGGCAACGGAGCCAGAAAAAGGTCTTGATAACCCACAAGTATAGGGGATCGCAACAGTTTTCGAGGGTAGAGTATTAGACCCAAATTTATTGATTCGACTCAAGGGGAAGCGAAAGAATATTCTCAAGTATTAGCAGTTGAGTTGTCAATTCAACCACACCTGAAAGATTTAGTATCTGCAGCAAAGTATCAGTAGCAAAGTAGTGTGATAGCAGCAATAACAACGATAACCAGTAGCAGCAAAGTAACAGCAGTAGCAACAGAGTAAGAATAGTAGAAGTGACAGCAGTAGCGACAAAGTAACGTAGCAAGGACCAGTAGGAAACACTTGTAGGCATTGGATCGGTGATGGATGATTATGCCGGATGCTATTCATCACGTAACAGTCATAACACGGAGAGATATGTAACTAGCTCCAGTTCGTCAATCTAATGTAGGCATGTATTCCGTATGTAGTCATACGTGCTTAGGGAAAAGAACTTGCATGGAATCTATTGTCCATCCCTCCCGTGGCAGCGGGGTCCTAGTGGAAACTACGGGATATTAAGGTTCTCCTTTTAATGAAAAACCGGACCAACGCATTAACATTTGGTGAATACATGAACTCCTCATACTATGGTCATCTCTGAGAGTGGTTCCGGCTATTGTCACTTCGGGGTTGCCGGGTCAAAACACATAGTAGGTGACTACAACTTGCAAGATAGGATCTAAAACACACATATATTGGCGACAACATAATAGGTTCAGATCTGAAATCATGGCACTCGGGCCCTAGTGACAAGCATTAAGCATGGCAAAGTAGTAGCAACATCAATCTCAGAACATAGTGGATACTAGGGATCAATCCCCATCAAAACTAACTCGATTACATGATAGATCTCATCCAACCCATCACCGTCCAGCAATCCTACGATGAAATTACTCATGAACGGTGAAGAGCATCATGGAATTGGCGATGAAGGAAGGTTGATGATGATGATGGCGACAATCTCCCCTCTCTCGAGCCCAAAACGGACTCCAGATCTGCCCTCCAGAGGAAGAACACGAGGTGGCGACGCCTCCGTATCGTAAAACGCGATGAACTCTTCTCCTTGATTTTTTTCTGGACGAAAGAGGATATATAGAGCTGGAATTGCGGGCGACGGAGCTCCGAGGGGCTCACAAGCCTGCCAGGCCCGGCCAGGGGCGGCTAGTGGGCTTGTGGGCTCCTGGCTCCGTCCCTCCAGTTGATTCTTGCGCTAGTATTTTTTATATATTCCACAAAAAAGCCTCGTAGATTTCCAGGTCATTCCGAGAACTTGTATTTCTGCGCAAAAACAACACCATGGAAATTCTGCTGAAAACATCGTCAGTCCAGGTTAGTTCCATTCAAATCATGCAAATTAGAGTCCAAAACAAGGGCAAAAGAGTTTGGAAAAGTAGATACGACGGAGACGTATCACACACGTACAGCTCGACGATGATCTCGGCCTTCTTGATCCAGCAAGCAAGACGGAGAAGTAGATGAGTTCTCCAGCAGCATGACGGCGCTCCGGTGGTGGTGAGGATCTACTCCTGCAGGGCTACACCCCGAGCTCTGCAGAAATACAATCTAGAGGTAAAACTATGGTGTCTAGATCTGAGTTGCACGTGGCAAAAGTTGTCTCAAATCAGCCCTAAATCACCACTATATATAGGAGGGAGGGGGAGGAGGCTTGCCTTGAGGGCCAAGCCCTCAAGGGTGCACCGGCCAAGGGAGAGGAGGAGTCCTACTCCAATCCTAGTCCAACTAGGATTGGAAACTGGAGTCCTTGTCTTCCTTCCCACCTCCCCTTTTTGTTTCTTTTCTTTGGTTTTCTTCTTATGGCGCATAGGCCCTCTTTGGCTATCCCACCAGCCCACTAAGGGCTGGTGCGCCACCCCTAGGGCCATTGGGCTTCCCACGGGTGGGTTGCCCCCCTCCCGGTGAACTTCCGAAACCCATTCGTCACTCCCGGTACAATCCAATTAATGCCCGAAAACCTTCCGGTAACCAAATGAAGTCATCCGATATATCAATCTTCGTTTCCCCGACCATTCCGGAAACTCTCGTGACGTCCGTGATCTCATCCGAGACTCCGAACAACATTCGGTAACCACGCATATAACTCAACTATACTAAAACATCGTCGAACCTTAAGTGTGCAGACCCTACGGGTTCGAGAACTATGTAGACATGTCCTGAGGCACTCCTCGGTCAATATCCAATAGTGGGACCTGGATGCCCATATTGGATCCTACATATTCTCCGAAGATCTTATCGGTTGAACCTCAATGTCAAGGATTCATATAATCCCGTATGTCATTCCCTTTGTCCTTCGGTATGTTAATTGCCCGAGATTCGATCATCGATATCCGCATACCTATTTCAATCTCGTTATCGGCAAGTCTCTTTACTCGTTCCGTAATACAAGATCCTGTGACTTACACTTAGTCACATTGCTTGCAAGGCTTGTGTGTGATGTTGTATTACGGAGTGGGCCCCGAGATACCTCTCCGTCACACGGAGTGACAAATCCCAGTCTTGATCTATACTAACTCAACGGACACCTTCGGAGATACCTGTAGAACACCTTTATAGTCACCCAGTAACGTTGTGACGTTTGATGCACACAAGGCATTCCTCCGGTGCCAGTGAGTTATATGATCTCATGGTCATAGGAATAAATACTTGACATGCAGAAAACAATAGCAATAAAATGACACGATCAATATGCTACGTTCATAGTTTAGGTCTAGTCCATCACATGATTCTCCTAATGATGTGATCCAGTTATCAAGTGACAACACTTGCACATAGTCAGAAAACCTTGAATATCATTGATCAACTGGCCAGCCAACTAGAGGCTTGCAAGGGACATTGTTTTGTCTATGTATGCACACATGTATCTATGTTTTCATTCAATACAATTATAGCATGGACAATAAACGATTATCTTTAAACAGGAAATATAATAATAACTATTTATCATTGCCTCTAGGGCATATTTCCAACAGTCTCCCACTTGCACTAGAGTCAATAATCTAGTCCTCACATCGCCATGCGATTTTACATTGTAATAAATTGAACACCCATACAGTTCTGGTGTTGATCATGTTTTGCCCGTGGAAGCGGTTTAGTCATCCGGTCTGCTACATTCAGATCCGTGTGCACTTTGCAAATATCTCTGGGCCCACTCGGTAATGCATCATCATAATGAGCTCAATGTGACTAAGGAGTTAGCCACGGGATGATGTGTTACGGAATGAGTAAAGAGACTTGCCGGTAACGAGACTGAACAAGGTATAGGGATACCGACGATCGAATCTCTCGCAAGTACCATACCGGTAGACAAAGGGAATTGCATACGGGATTGATTGAATCCTCGACATCGTGGTCCATCCGATGAGATCATCGTGGAACATGTCGGAGCCAACATGGATATCCAGACCCCAATGTTGGTTATTTACTGGAGAGGTGTCTCGGTCATGTCTGCATGTTTCCCGAACCGTAGGGTCTACACACTTAAGATTCAATGACGCTAGGGTTGTAATGGGAATTGTACGTGGTTAAAGAATGTTGTTTGGAGTCCCAGATGAGATCCCGAACGTCAAGAGGAGTTTCGGAATGGTCCAGAGGTAAAGAATTGATCGTGGGAAGTGTTGCGGGAATCACCGGTAATTTGCCAGAACCATCGAAAGGGTTCCTGGGGTCCACCGGGAGGGGCCACCAGCCCCAAGAGGCAACATGGGTCGAAAGTGGATGGGAACCAGCCCCTAGGTGGGTTGGTGCGCCACCCACCTCAGCCCAAGGCGCGCAAGAGGGCTAAGGGGGGGGAACCCTAGGCGTGGGGGCTGCCTTGGGCGCCGCCCCCTCCTCCTCCATCTTGGCCGCCGCACCTCCTAGGGTTTCCCCAGGGGTGGCCGGCCCTCCACCTCCTCCCTCCTATATATAGTGGAGGGCTATTGGGGCTGCACACACAACTCATCTCTCTCTCTCGGCGTAGCCCTACCTCTCCTCCTCCTCGTCCTTCGTAGCGCTTGGCGAAGCCGTGCCGGAGTACCACGCAGCTCCATCGTCACCACACCGTCGTGCTGCCGGAGCTCTCCCTCAACCTCTCCTCTCTCCTTGCTGGATCAAGGCGTAGGAGACGTCACCGGGCTGCATGTGTGTTGAACGCTGAGGCGCCGTTGTTCGACGCTTAGATCGGAATGCACCGTGATCTGAATCGCTACGAGCATGACTCCATCAACTACGTTCTAGTAACCCTTCAGCTTAGCGATCTTCAAAGGTATGAAGATGGTATACCCCATTGCTCGTTGCTGGTTTCTCTTAGATAGATCCTTGTGAAGCGTAGGAATTTTTTTGAAATTACTACGTCCCCCAACATCGGTTGGTCAAATGGAACATTATCTGCAGGCCCAAAAACATGGGAGGTTTGGGCATCATTAACACCGCGGTAATGAACAAATGCCTCATGATCAAGTGGTGGTGAAAAATTATGTCCTCGGGCCGAGGCTCCCTTTGGTTCTCTATCCTCAAGGCGAAATATTTTCCCTCCTCCAACCCTATGTTCGCCTCCCCTAGGGGTGGATCTCAGTTCTGGAAGGATCTGGTGAAGGTTCGGCCATATTCAAAGAACATGTCAAGTTTTTGGTGGGTAATGGCGCCTCCATCCGATTTTGGTTGAATTGGTGGTGTGGGGACCCCAATCTTGCGGTGACCTTCCCTACGCTATTCTCTTTTCTGCCCTAATCCTGATATTTCCATTGCGGAGCTGGCGGGTAATAGCTAGGACTTGGCCTTTTGGCGTGCGCTGTCTCCTGAAGAGTTGGTTCAATGGCAGCATCTTGCTGCCCTTTTTCCCTCGCTCTCGGAGGCGGAAGACTCGGTGGTTTGGCCTCACTCATCCTCGGGCCGGTTCTCGGTTAAATCTTTATATTCCAAGCTGATTGCTCGGAACCCGCCGACTAAGTTTCGCCAGATTTGGCGTGCGCGTATTCCTCCTAAGATCAAAATCTTCGTGTGGCAAGCTTTCAGGAGCCGCCTCCCGGCTGCTGATCAGATTAGGAAACGCAACGGTCCGGGCTCGGACCGTTGTGCTCTATGTGACGCTCTAGAGAACACCAATCATATTTTCTTTAACTGTGTCCTGGCTAAATTGATCTGGTGTTGCTTTCGCTCTTGGTTGCGAGTGACTTGGGCCATGCGTCTTTCTCCGAACTTCGTAACCTCGTCAGTCCCCTGGTGAGGGATACGATGTGTTTGTTCTGGATTGGGCTAGCAGCGGTGTGTTGGGCTTTGTGGACTACCAGGAACAAGTTCACCATTGTACATATCTTTCCTGCTAAACCTGTTGATTGCTTATTTAAAGCTTGATTGTTACTGCAGCAGTGGAGATTATTGACTAAGATTGAAGACATACACAACTTTGACCTGCTGCAGACTAAGATTCGGGCCTCGACTTCTTCCATTTCGTGGCAGGATCCTCATGTCTAATCTCGGAGTGGTGGTTCGCTTGGAGGATGGCTATCCGTGTTGCGGGTGTTGTTGGTAGTCCGGCCTGCGTGCCGTGGGTTTGGCTCGCGCGCCATGTGTCAGACTCTAGGTGTCTCGTTTCCCCTTGGTTGACGGTTAAGACTCGTGTTTTGTGTTGTCTCTCACTCTGCCAGATGATTTTATTTATAAAATCGGACTCATGCCTTTTCTCTAAAAATACATGCATGCATATACACCGAGTCTCCACATAGAAAATTCTCACCAATCAAATTGCACACTCGATAACATGTACTTTTGGAAAATGACTCGAGCGTGAGAGAAAGTTGCCAAGGTATGATCTAGCTACTGAGAAGTTTCTGACTGAGGCATGCATTTGATTTCTATCCCATCGTATATTGTTTCACCACTAACGCATTCATGTTTTTAGTTGGGGTAAATAGTCACAATGCTAACTATTCTTTTCTTGGATTTAGTGGTCTATTCTATCTTCAAATAAAGATGTAGCAGTACATTTAGAAAAAAACATTGTAAGAATACGCCATGAAATGAATTGCTTTACTAACTTACTTTAACAAGACGATATTTGTAGAAATTCCTTTTGGCTCCCGAGCTCCATGGAGGCCTTTAAATTCAAACTTCAAATTTTGTGAAAATTCATATTTTAATATTTTTAAATTTTTTGAAAACAAATATATAGATATATGAAGGTATAATACATAAATGT
The DNA here is from genome assembly GCF_904849725.1 of Hordeum vulgare subsp. vulgare. Classification (NCBI taxonomy): domain Eukaryota; kingdom Viridiplantae; phylum Streptophyta; class Magnoliopsida; order Poales; family Poaceae; genus Hordeum; species Hordeum vulgare. Next base: position 154,958,900 of record NC_058519.1, on the reverse strand, counting down.
GTAAATTTTTAGAACAAAATACGTTGAAATGAGGGTTGTGCAAAAAAGAAAAATCTGAAACTTTTTAACACATGCTATTATTCATCATTTTAGACAATGAATTTGTCTTTTTTGTAGAGGTTGCGTTTCAAAGTATTTCGACCTGAAATTTTACACACATACGGATCACGTTCTTGTTTAGTTGTATATTTTTTCAGATTTTTTGAAACTAAAATTTTCGAATTTCAAATTTTTCAAAAATTTCGGCCTCGATGGCTCTCGGGAGCCAAACGTCCGTTCCCCAATATTTGGCTCTATTTGTTTATATCAGTCCTTAACATTAGTGTGAAAACGGACGGGCGCCGCAAAGCCGTCATCAATGATCTAGCATTATAAGATGACACGTCTGCTAAAATGGAAAAAGGAAAATGAGTTCTTCTCACTGGTAGAAAAAGAGGCTTCCGTCCAGCCCCATAAGTCGCGAAACTGTAGGAACCGCGACTAATGAATTCTTTAGTCGCGGTTCGGAAGACGAACCGCGACCAAAGTCCTGGGCCCAGGGCGCTCGGTGGCCAGCTGGTGCACGTGAGGGGCTTTAGTCGCGGTTGGCCAGGCCAACCGCGACTAAAGGTCTTTAGTCGCGGTTGGCCACGCCAACCGCGACTAAATCTCATCCCCTATATATATACCAGTTCAGCACACTCACTTAGCCATTGGGTGCCACTTCTCTTCACAAGCTTCACAAGGGGGTGTAGGTTTGCTTTTGGTTCCTCTTATGCACACAAGGTGTTTGATGAAATGCCCCAAGAGCGTGAAACAAACATGATATGAAGTGTTGGAGCCACACTTTCCTCATTTATTTTTTCCTCCTCGATCGCGGTTAGCAACTTGAACCTTTCATGCATGTGTGTCATTGATAAAATATGCATGTGTGTTGTTCATTGTTTAATTTCTATTGTTTATAGCTAGTTAGTTTAACAAATGCATGATGGTTAATTATATATTTTATATTATAATAATGCAGATGAATCGGCAATGGATGTACGGTAACCGACTCTCCCGCGAGTTCACTACGGGTTTGAAAGATTTCCTCGTAGTGGCTAATGCGAACAAGCAGAAGGGTTTTGTTATCTGTCCATGTGTTGACTGTAAGAATCAGAAGGGTTACTCTTCCTCAAGAGAAGTTCACCTGCACCTGCTTCGGCACGGTTTCATGCCAAGCTATAATTGTTGGACCAAGCATGGAGAAAGAGGGGTTATAATGGAAGAAGATGAAGAAGGGGATGATTTCATCGATGAAAGCTATCTTGCTCATTTCGGTGATACTTTCATGGAGGATGCTGAAGGTGAAGGGGAAGGTGAAGGGGAAGGTGAAGGTCAAGAAGAGGCACGTGATGAGACCGTTGATGATCTTGGTCGGACCATTGCTGATGCACGGAGACGCTGCGAAACTGAAAAGGAGAGGGAGAATTTGGATCGCATGTTAGAGGATCACAGAAAGTCGTTGTACCCCGGATGCGATGATGGTCTGAAAAAGCTGGGCTGCACACTGGATTTGCTGAAATGGAAGGCACAGGCAGGTGTAGCTGACTCGGCATTTGAAAACTTGCTGAAAATGTTGAAGAATATGTTTCCAAAGAATAACGAGTTGCCCGCCAGTACGTACGAAGCAAAGAAGGTTGTCTGCCCTCTAGGTTTAGAGGTTCTGAAGATACATGCATGCATCAACGACTGCATCCTCTACCGCGGTGAATACGAGAATTTGAATGAATGCCCGGTATGCACTGCATTGCGTTATAAGATCAGAGGCGATGACCCTGGTGACGATGTTGAGGGCGAGAAACCCAGGAAGAGGGTTCCCGCCAAGGTGATGTGGTATGCTCCTATAATACCACGGTTGAAACGTCTGTTCAGGAACAAAGAGCATGCCAAGTTGTTGCGATGGCACAAAGAGGACCGTAAGTCGGACGGGGAGTTGAGACACACCGCAGATGGAACGCAATGGAGAAAGATCGACAGAGAGTTCAAAGATTTTGCAGCTGACGCAAGGAACATAAGATTTGGTCTAAGTACAGATGGCATGAATCCTTTTGGCGAGCAGAGCTCCAGCCATAGCACCTGGCCCGTGACTCTATGCATCTAGAACCTTCCTCCTTGGTTGTGCATGAAGCGGAAGTTCATTATGATGCCAGTGCTCATCCAAGGTCCGAAGCAACCCGGCAACGACATCGATGTGTACCTAAGGCCACTAGTTGATGAACTTTTACAGCTGTGGGGCAGACCTGGTGTCCGTGTGTGGGATGAGCACAAAGAAGAGGAATTTGACCTACGGGCGTTGCTTTTCGTAACCATCAACGATTGGCCTGCTCTTAGTAACCTTTCGGGACTGTCAAATAAGGGATACAATGCATGCACGCACTGCTTACATGAGACTGAAAGTGTACATTTGCCAAATTGTAAGAAGAACGTGTACCTTGGGCATCGTCGATTTCTTCCGAAAATTCATCCAGTAAGAAAGAAAGGCAAGCATTACAACGGCAAGGCAGATCACCGGCCGAAGCCTGCGGAACGCACTGGTGCTGAGGTATTTGATATGGTCAAGGATTTGAAAGTCATCTTTGGAAAGGGTCCTGGCGGACAATCAGTTCCGAAGGGAGCTGACGGGCACGCAGCCATGTGGAAGAAGAAATCTATATTCTGGGAGCTAGAATATTGGAAAGTCCTAGAAGTCCGCTCTGCAATCGACGTGATGCACGTTACGAAGAATATTTGCATGAACCTCCTAAGCTTCTTGGGCGTGTACATGAACTTCGTAGGCAGGCATTCATGTTGAAGGAGAAGAAAGAGCGGGCGGAGAACCAGGAGAACAAAGCCTTGGAGGAGGCCGAGAAAACGGAATTAGAAAGTAAAAAAAGCGGGAAACGAGTTGCCCAGCTCGGGGAACAAAGTAAACAATCGATTGCCCCGCTTATAGTGAAAGCCGCCGGTCCGGATGACCCCGATATCATAGCAGCTGCGGCAGCACATGGATTGACTGTAACGAGTGCCAGAGAACAAGCGGCCAACTTAGGTATTACTCTTCGTGAACTCTTAGGCCTTGATGAGGCGCCAGTGAAGGAGGTAGTAATTACATATGTGAAGAATGGGCCTCTCGTCGAGCCTGCGCAGGAAGAGGATCTACCTCCACAAATGAAAGGTCTGCTGAAATGGTACAAGGGTTACATAAAAAAGAAAAACGCCGAAGAATATATTTATGCGGAAGTTAGATATGAGCATCACTTCAAACATTACTATGTACAAATTCATCTGAGTGAATTGTTCCAGCTTTTCAATCTGCGCGAGCTCGACAAATCTATCGTCAGTTGCTACGTTCTGTAAGTGATTTATTTCTACCCCATCTCGTTCATATTGCCTGCACTATATATATGTCGTAACTATATTGTTGTGTCCGCTATTATACATGCAGAATGAAGATTAAGGAATGCAGAGTAAGGAACATCCATGATGTTGGGTTCATTGACCCACACATCGTTAATGGATATGTGTTGGAGCATCACCCCGCCGACATGGAGGCAGACCTGTGGCAGTTTCTTACAAAGCAGGAACTCAAAAGTGATATTCTATTTCCTTACCATTTTGGGTGAGTGTTTCTGTCTTGAGCACATTCTCTTTTGTTTACTCCATGCATGGTATGTGGCCGGCTAATCGATGAGTTATGCATGACGTACTGTGCATGTATCGTGTCCGCAGGTTCCACTGGATTCTGCTAGTAATTAAAGTTGACACCTCAGAATGTCTCGTCCACGACTCTCTGAATATGGATCCAAAAATTTGGGGCGGCATGAGAAGAATGCTGCAGAAGTAATTATTTTCATTCATTTGCGCTCTATATCGATCGGCCTATTTCGTTCATTTCCTAATATCAAGTAACTAGTAACTCTCTTGTTCATTTAATTTTCTTTGCCTCGTAGGGTTTGGAGACGGTTCGTAGATACAAAGGTCGGTGAATTCAAAAAAGAGCTAGAATTCAAAAGGTCAAAGGCTAAGAATGGTGGGGATATTCAGCCAGCGGGGAATGTCTGTGAGATGATCCGGAGATACACCTCTGAGCGGGTTCCGAGTGATACCAATGCTCAGAGGAATAACCTCCGGGTGATGCTTAGTCCAGAAGCTCGCTTCCGACCACTTCAAGAGGAACTAGCTGGATGGTTCAGGACGGAAGTCCTCCATCCTAAAGGAGAACACCATTACGAGGACGTAGAACTTTATATGCATTAAATTATGTATGGAAACTTGTTCAAAATTGTATATGGTCATCCGATGATATTGAATATATATTGTATATTCCTCTTGAATTCTTTTTGGTTCTAATTTCAAATTTGTTTGAAATTGTACATTCATATGCATGTATGTAGTACCGTAGAATATGTGAAACTCCTTCAAAATTAAAATAAAGCACAAAAGAAATAAAACAATACAAATTAAACAGAAAACAGGTTTGGGGGGGGGGGGGGGGGGCTAAAACCCTAAACCTGCGGCGGCCTTTAGTTGCGGTTGTCCATAAGAACCGCGACTAAAGGTCCTCCGCCCCGACGGCCGCCTGGCGCCCACGTGGACGGGCCTTTAGTTGCGGTTCTTAAGCAACCGCGACTAAGGGGGGGGCCTTTAGTCGCGCCTATTTGGTCGCGGTTGCGCAACCGCGACTAATGGCAGTTGCGAACCGCGACCAAAGGCCCTTTTTCCACCAGTGTCTATGCACTTCCAGGGCCACCATACTGGAAGGAAAATCCATCAGGACCATTTTCTGAAGCTGAAGTGATCATCACGTCGTATATGTTGGAGTTGTCGACGTCCTTGGTCGTCCTAAATTTGACTTTCTTGCCGCCACGGACCTCTACCCACTTGAACTTGGCGGCGCCATTGTTACTGCCCGTCCCCGGTGCTATGCCGCTGCCCATGGGAGGCCTCTTACTCCCCGGGGGCACGTACACGATCCCTCCCACCTGGACCTGGGAGCTGCCGTCCATGCCGTTGACTATGGCGCGTGGGAAGTAGCCGACCATCTGTGCGTTGAGGTAAACTAACCAGTTCCCGGTCTGGCCATCCTGTAAACAACGTAATAATTGTATTTCAGGAACACTTGTCAAGACGTAGTTGTTCAGGAACGTGTGATGGATGAAGGCTAGCTCACCCTGCTGATGGCTAAAGCAATTGATGATCCACTTGGAAGGGCCATCCCAGGGGTTATATATTGGTTTACCGCTACAAATCCGGGGCACTGCATGTTCAGGCAGCCCGTCTCTTTGTAGTCATCAGCCTGTACCAAAACATATCGTATTCCGAGAGTAAATGTACAACATAAACAAAGTTTGGTCCATTGCATTTAAATCTCTTCACAATACGCACCGTCCAATAAACCAGGAAACGGGTTTGTCCGTCGCCTTCGCGGCCAGGATCGACCTGGTTGATGCAACATGTACTAGTGTTAAGAGACCACAGGAAACTAAGTGTTCACTTCAGCTTGTCAAATGTCAAAACTTACATGTCATCCAGCTTGCACGACGGTCACTTTGCTCGGCCTGTCATCCACTACCAGCATCTGAGCTGTGGAAGCAGCACCGAACGGAATAGGGAGATAATACACCTCGATCACGGCCCTTGCGCTCTGGAATGTCTCGCCTTTCTCGCTGTCTAACAACACCTGGGCGAACTAGGGGAACGCCATGGCATCAACGGTGAGAATGTCAATCCCGTTGCTCAGATAACGAGTGGTAGTATTGTGAACCGAATCAATGAAGAAATGCAATAAAGATTCAAAACAAATCTATCCTAAAAACAACCGGGAGAAATGTTGACGATGGCAACTTACATGCTGCCCGTCAATTCCCCTAGTGTCATACGTTGACGTTGGTTTGTACACCGGAGGAAGTGCACGCCCCCTTACAAGATCTTCCTTGAGAGTTCTCCGTATTGGAACAGTTCCGTAAGGACAACCTTCCCCTCTTGTCGGTAGACCAGTGCCGGAATTTGAATTTGGCGGCATCTGATCCCACATAAAGGTTTCTCAAAAAAGAAAACATGTCAATAATGTGTGCATACCAAAGGAAATAAGAATTGATAAAACACAAGGTCATGGTTTTTTTAAGAACTACAAGGCGGTGGGTTCCACAATGAAATAACGATTAGTGTGCAAAGAAAACCTTTTTATTTTACAGTGCAAATACATCCAAAAGTGCTTTGCGTATGCTTTCTAGATGTATTTGCACTATAAAATAAAAATTACTTTTTACGGGGAATACTCCATGTAACTAACGCTAACGTACTGCAGTTGGAAGGCAGGGACAGAAATGGAAAGCCTAGTGGGAAATAGAACTACGGTCATGCCATTGTTTTTTTTGGAGAGAGCCATTTCCTATGGTATGTGCCGTTTCCAGTACAGTGCTCGGGAATACTACAAGGACATGTCAGAGTCTAATACAACTAATAAAGGGCAGATAGATCTGTAAATCTAACATCGATGACTAAAAAAAGGGATTACATGTACCATGTTTCTCTTATCATCGGCTGCTTTTCAACGAATATTACATCAAAGCAATATTTTTTTCATACAAATTTCTGACAGTAAAGATAGAAAATGCAAAATGGTGACCTGTACTATGTGGTCCTTCAGGAGAGGATGATCGAATGCGGGCTGCTTGTAAATGTCGACCCAGTCAAAAACAACCCCATAATTATCCTGCCATTTCATCAAATACAGAATAAGTACGCCGTATTTGGTTCTCGAATCATCTTGAGAACTTGGCAACGAAGTGCTTGTTCCGATGGCATGGTTACCTTAAAGGATTTGACATAGGGCTTGTTAAGCATCTTGAGCTCTCTCTCCACTTCGAAGTCGCTTTCCGAGAACGTTGAACTTCTTCCCCGGCCACAGCTAAAGAACAAAAAAGAGAGGAATGGCATCACAGTGATCAACGGGTGCCTCTTCATCTTAACTTCTTCTTGATTGAAAATTGCCTACGACGTTGGGACGTCTTTTGTAATTCGAACGCACATATATAATTGCCGAAGTATATATAGGGTTGTATTGACAATGATGGAAAGTTATGGAATATATAGGAACCAGTAATTACGGAGAAACAACAACATACTTAGATGATTTCTGCTCTCATTGCTTTTATTTTGTTGTCGAAAAGAAGGGATTCATTCATTTGATGGACGAATTACTAATCTGAGTGCGGCAAGGAATTAACCATATAATATCATTACATGGCAATACAGAATCATGATTTGATTTTGTTACTACATTTTCTCAATGATCTCATGTTTATATAATTTGGCAATATGGATATGACTGGGTGACTGCTGCAACATATCTAAGTACTAGCTATATTTCACGTTAAGAAGAAAATAGTAGCAATTTTTTTTAACGAAGTGTCACGTGAAAACCAACGACCAAAGAAAACAAGGCAAAATCGTGCCTCTTGCGTAAGCAAAATCGTACCTCTTATAGAAAAAACAGAAAATATGTTTTTCCCTTTCCCTCTCGCAAAAGCAAAACCGTGTCTCTCACGGAAGCAAAACCGTACCTCTCATAAAAAATTTAAAAATATATTTTTTCTTTGTTTTCGAGAGGCGTGCCTCTAGCGAAGCCAAAACCGTGACTCCCACGGAAACAAAATCATGCCTCTCACAAAAAAAAATTGAAAACACATTTTTTCATGCAAATTTTTTTTTTAATTTTTTCCGTCAAAAAGGTCAGAAATACCGGTGAAAAAAATGAAACACAAAAAAAACCAATCTAATAAGGCGAAAACATGTGCGGAAAAATAAAATAAAATAAGATGCGGAGAAAACGTTCAGAGGGCGACATGCGACGGCGGGTGAAAACGCGTCATGTAACGGTGCGTGGGAGTACTTGCTACGATGGTCCCGAAGAGGCGCTCGCTAACTAATGGCTCCGATTGGATATGGGAGCTTTATGGGTTGGCGTGAGGCTGGTGTTTTTTTCTTTGTCGTTTTCTGGGCTTGCTTCTAGCGTGAGATTTCTTTTCTGAGTGCTCGTTTGCCCACGGGATGGAACCAACACTAACAAGACTATTCCTCTACTTTGCTTTAATTTTTCTTTTTTTTATCTTTATCTTTAACTTTTTTATTTTCCTGTTTTTTATTATTATTATTTCTATTATTAAAAATATTGCCATATGCTTGTACATATGTGCATACAATTGCATGTAAGGAAATCTCAGTCGACGAGCTAAGAGCATCTCTAGTAGATCCCGCATTTCGCCAGCCCGCAAACCTAGGATGAGGGTTGCCGCAAAGCGCTTTACAGTTTCATTTTTGGCTGCGGCACAACAAACACCGCAATGCGGAACTGCAAAATAGAATATACTGTTTTGCAGTTCCGCACTGCGGTGTGTGTTCTCCTGCAGCCAAAACCGGACCTGCAAGCAAAATCTCCATCAAATTCTTATGTAAACATTAATTAAAATATTATAAAAATAGTCAAACTTACAAGAATGGTTCAAATGAAAGAATTAATCAAATAATCCAATACAACAATTGTCCGGAATAAAAGAATAGTTCAAATTCCACAACAATTAAATGGATGAACATAAAAATCTCTACTGCCCATGCAACTGCCATATGTGCTCAATGAGATCATGCTGCAGCTGGGTGTGCCCATGGACGTCCTCTATATGCCAGTAGGACTCCAGGAAAGCCTAAATACGATCAGAGTTTCTAGATGGCTTCACACGGCTACCAACATTGTCGTAGAAGAACTCCAAGTTTAAATCCATCTCATCTTCAATGATCATGTTGTGAACAATCACACAACATGTCATGATGTTGCTGAGGTTTTTCTTATCCCTAAAAACAAGCTGACCCACGAACAATAGCAAATCTAGATTGCAAAACCCCAAAGGCTCTCTCAGTATCCTTTCTGCACGCCTCTTGTTGCTTAGCAAATTCAGCTTGTTTCCTAGTGCTTGGGTTGGATATAGTTTTCACGAAAATAGTCCAAGGAGGATAAATGCCGTCGGCAAGGTAGTACCCTTGAGTGTAGGCATTACCATTCACAGTGAAGTTGCAAGCAGGAGCATCACCACTAGCAAGCCTTCCAAATAGGTGTGATCGTCGCAACACATTGATATCATTGTTGGTGCCCGGCAAACCGAAGTGGCAATGCCATGTCTACAAATTCTCGGACGCTACTGTTGGAAATATGCCCTAGAGGCAATAATAAATTAGTTATTATTATATTTCTTTGTTCATGATAATCGTTTATTATCCATGCTATAATTGTATTGATTGGAAACACAATCCTTGTGTGGATACATAGACAAAACACTGTCCCTAGTAAGCCTCTAGTTAACTAGCTCGTTGATCAAAGATGGTCAAGGTTTCTTGACCATAGGCAAGTGTTGTTACTTGATAACGAGATCACATTATTAGGAGAATCATGTGATGGACAAGAGCCAAACTATGAACGTAGCATATTGATTGTGTCGTTTTATTGCTATAGTTTTCTGCGTGTCAAGTATTTGTTCCTATGACCATGAGATCATATAACTCACCGGCGTCGGAGGAATACCTTGTGTGTATCAAACGTCACAAGGTAACTGTGTGACTATAAAGATGCTCTACAGGTATCTCCGAAGGTGTCCGTTGAGTTAGTATGGATCAAGACTCGGATTTGTCACTCCGCGTGACGGAGAGGTATCTCGGGGCCCACTCGGTAATACAAAATCACACACAAGCCTTGCAAGAAATGTGACTTAGTGTATGTCTATTATGGAACGAGTAAAGAGACTTGCCGATAAACAAGATTGAAATAGGTATGCGGATACCGACGATCGAATCTCGGGCAAGTAACATACCGAAGGATAAAGGGAATGACATACGGGATTATATGAATCCTTAACACCAAGGTTCAACCGATAAGATCTTCGGAGAATATGTAGGATCCAATATGGGCATCCAGGTCCGACTATTGGATATTAACCGAGGAGTCTCTCGGGCCATGTCTACATAGTTCTCGAACCCGCAGGGTCTGCACACTTAAGATTCGACGATGTTTTATGCGTATTTGAGTTATATGGTTGGTTACCGAATGTTGTTCGGAGTCCCGGATGAGATCACGGACGTCACGAGGGTTTCCGGAATGGTCCGGAGATGAAGATTGATATATAGGATGACCTCATTTGATTACCGGAAAGTTTTCGGCATTACCGGGAATGTACCGGGAGTGACGAATGGGTTCCGGATGTTCACCGGGGGGGGGGCAGCCCACCCGGGGGAAGCCCATAGGCCTTAGGCGTGCCGCACCAGCCCTTAGTGGGCTGGTGGGACAGCCCAAGAGGCCCTATGCCCAGGAATCAAAGGAAAAAAAGGGAAAGTGGAAAAGTGGAGAAGGACTCCACCTTCCAATCCTAGTTGGACTAGGATTGAAAGGGGAGGACTTCCCCCTTGCTTCGGCCGACCCCTTGGGGCTCTCTTGAGCCTCAAGACAAGGCCCTCCCCCTACCTCCTATATATACTGAGGTATTAGGGCTGATTTGATACAACTTTGCCACGGCAGCCCGACCACATACCTCCACGGTTTTTCCTCTAGATCGTATTTCTGCGGTGCTCGGGCGGAGCCCTGCTGATATAGATCACAACCAACCTCCGGAGCGTCGTCACGCTGCCGGAGAACTCATCTACCTCTCTGTCTCTCTTGCTGGATCAAGAAGGCTGAGATCATCGTCGAGCTGTACGTGTGCTGAACGCGGAGGTGCCGTCCGTTTGGCACTAGATCGGAGCGGATCATGGGACAGATCGCGGGACGGTTTGTGGGACGGTTCGTGGGGCGGATCGAGGGACGTGAGGACGTTCCACTACATCAACCGCGTTTTTTAACACTTCCTGCTGTGCGATCTACAAGGGTACGTAGATCCAAATCTCCTCTCGTGGATGGACATCACCATGATAGGTCTTCGTGCGCGTAGGAAATTTTTTGTTTCTCATGCGACGTTCCTCAATAGTGGCATCATGAGCTAGGTTCATGCGTAGATGTTATCTCGAGTAGAACACAAAAGTTTTTGTGGGCGGTGATGTGCGATTTGCTGCCCTCCTTAGTCTTTTCTTGATTCCATGGTATTGTTGGATCGAAGCGGCTCGGACCGACATTACTCGCACGCTTACGAGAGACTGGTTTCATTTCTACGAGCAACCCCGTTGCTCAAAGATGACTGGCGAGTGTCGGTTTCTCCAACTTTAGTTGAATCGGATTTGACCGAGGAGGTCCTTGGAGAGAGGTTAAATAGCAATTCATACATCTCCGTTGTGGTGTTTGTGTAAGTAAGATGCGATCCTACTAGATACCCATGGCAACCACGTAAAACATGCAACAACAATTAGAGGGCGTCTAACTTGTTTTTGCAGGGTGTGCTTGTGATGTGATATGGCCAATGACGTGATGTGATATATTGGATGTATGAGATGATCATGTTGTAATAGTTAATATCGACTTGCACGTCGATGGTACGGCAACCGGCAGGAGCCATAGGGTTGTTTTTAAACTAACGTTTGTGTTTGCATATGTGTTTAGTATATTGCTAGGACGTAGCATTAGTAGTAATAGCGTAAGTAGCAAGACAACCTCGATGGCGACACGTTGATGGAGATCATGATGATGGAGATCATGGTGTGGCGCCGGTGACAAGAAGATCGTGTCGGTGCTTTGGTGATGGAGATCAAGAAGCACAAGATGATGGCCATATCATGTCACTTATGAATTGCATGTGATGTTAATCCTTTTAGCACCTTTTTTTGCTTAGAATGATGGTAGCATTATGAGGTGATCTGTCAGTAAAATTTCAAGACGAAATTGTGTTCTCCCCGACTGTGTACCGTTGCTACAGTTCGTCGTTTTGAGACACCACGTGATGATCGGGTGTGATAGACTCAACGTTCACATACAACGGGTGCAAAACAGTTGCACACGCGGAACACTCGGGTTAAACTTGACGAGCCTAGCATGTGCAGACATGGCCTCGGAACACAAGAGATCGAAAGGTCGAGCATGAATCATATAGTTGATATGATTAGCATAGAGATGCTTACCACTAAAACTATTCTCGACTCACGTGATGATCGAACTTGAGATAGTGGATTTGGATCATGTACCACTCAAATGACTAGAGAGATGTACTTTTTGAGTGGGAGTTCTTAAGTAATTTGATTAGTTAAACTCTAATTATCTTGAACATAGTCAAAAGGTCTTTACGAATTATGATGTGGCTTGCGTTATAGCTCTACAGTTTTTATATGTTCCTAGAGAAAAATTAGTTGAAAGTTGATAGTAGCAACTTTGCGGACTGAGTGTGTAAGACTGAGGACTGTCCTCGTTGCTGCGCAGAAGGCTTATGTCCTTAATGCACCACTCGGTGTGCTGCACCTCAAGCTTCGTCTGTGGATGTTGTGAACATCCGACATACATGTTTCTGATGACTACGCGATAGTTCAGTGCAAAATACTTAATGGCTTAGAAGCAAGGCGCCGAAGACGTTTTGAAATGTCATGGAACATAAGAGATGTTCTGAAGAGATGAAATTGTGATTTCATGCTCGTGCCCTTGTTAAGAGGTATGAGACCTCCGACAAGATTCTTTGTCCACAAAGTAAAGGAGAAAAGCTCAATCGTTGAGCGATTGTCTGAGTACGACAATCGCTTGAATCAAGTGGGAGTTAATCTTCCAGATGAGATAGTGATTGTTCTCCAAAGTCACTGCCACCAAGCTGTGAGAAGCTTCGTGATGAACTATAACATATCAAGGATAGATACAATGATCCTTGAGCGATTCGTGATGTTTGACACTGCGAAAGTAGAAATCAAGAAGGAGCATCAATAGTTGATGGTTAGTAAAAACCACTAAGTTTCAAGAAAGGCAAGGGCTAGAAGGGATACTTCGTGAAACGGCAAAACAGTTGCTGCACTAATGAAGAGACCCAAGATTAAACCCAAACCCGAGACTAAGTGCTTCTGTTATGAGGGGAACGGTCACTGAGGCGGAGCTAGCCTAGATGCTTTGTAGATAAGAAGGCTGGCAAAGTTGAAAGAAGTATATTTGATATACATGATGTTGATGTGTACTTTACTAGTACTCCTAGTAGCGCGAGGGTATTGGATACCGGTTCGGTTGCAAAGTGATTAGTAACACGAAATGAAATCTACGGAATAAACGGAGACTAGCTAAAGGCGAGGTGACGATACATGTTGGAAGTATTTCCAAGGTTGATATGATCAAACGTCGCATGCTCCCTCTACCATCGGGATTGGTGTTAAACCTAAATAATTTTTATTTGGTGCTTGCGTTAAGCATGAACATGATTGGATCGTGTTTATTGCAATACGATTATTCATTTAAAGAGAATAATGGTTACTCTATTTGCTTGAATAATCACCTTCAATAGTTTATTGAATCTTGATCGTAGTGTTGCACGTGTTCATGATATTGGTGCCAAAAGATACAAGGTAATGATGATAGTACCACTTACTGGTGGCACTGCCGCTGGAGTCGTGTTGGTATAAATTGCATGAAGAGGCTCTATGCTGATGGATCTTTATACTCACTTGATTTTGAATCACTTGTGACATGCAAATCATACCACATGAGCAAGGCCTTGTTTTCATTGAGATGAGACAAGATAGTAACTTGTTGGAAGTAATACATTTTGATGTATGCAGTCCAATGGGTGCTGAGGCACGCAGTGGATATCATTATGTTCTTACTTCAATGACGACTTGAGTAGATACAGGAGTATTTACTTAATGAATCACAAGTCTGAAATATTGAAAAAGTTCAATTCTTTTTCAGAGTGAAGTTCGTCGTAACAAGAGGATAAACTGTCTACGATATGATCATAGAGATGAATATCTGAGTTGCGAGTTTTGGTACACTATTAAGACAATGTGGAAGTTGTTTCGCAATTCATGCCACCAAGAACACCATGGTGTGATGGTGTCATAGCCGCGACCTATTTGATATGGTGCATGCTATGATGTCTCTTATCGAATTACCACTATCATTTATGGGTTATGCATTAGAGACAACCGTATTCACTTTAAATAGGGCATCGCATAATTCCGTTGAGATGACACAATATAGACAAAGGTTTAGAGAAATCTAAGGTGTCGTTTCTTGAAAGTTTGGGGCTGCGACACTTATGTGAAAGAGTTTCAGTCTGATAAGCTCGAACCCAAAGCGGATAAATGCATCTTCATAGGATATCCAAAACAGTTGGGTACATCTCCTATCTCATATCCGAAAGCAAAGTGATTGTTTCTAGAAACGGGTCCTTTCGAGAGGAAAGGTTTCTCTCGAAAGAATTGACTGGGAGGGTGATAGAACTTGATGAGGTTATTGAACCATCACTTCAACTAGTGTGTAGCAGGGCGCAGGAAGTTGTTCCTGTGGCGCCTACACCAATTGAAGTGGAAGCTGATGATAGTGATCATTGAGCATCAGATCAAGTTACTACAGAACTCATAGGTCGACAAGGTCGCGTACTACTACAGAGGTCATGTTGTTGAACAACAATGAACCTACGAGTTATGGAGAACCCAAGAGGCCCTATGCGCAGGAATCATAGGAAAAAGAAAAAAAGGGAAGTGGGAAAGTGGAGAAGGACTCCACCTTCCAATCCTAGTTGGACTAGGATTGGAAGGGGAGGACTTCCCCCCTTGCTTCGGCCGACCCTTTGGGGCTCTATTGAGCCTCAAGGCAAGGCCCTCCCCCTCCCTCCTATATATACTGAGGTATTAGGGTTGATTTGAGACAACTTTAGCATGACAGCCCGACCACATACCTCCATGGTTTTTCCTCTAGATCGTATTTCTACGGAGCTCGGGCAGAGCCCTGCTGAGATAGATCACCACCAACCTCCGGAGCGCCGTCACGCTGCCGAAGAACTCATCTACCTCTCCGTTTCTCTTGCTGGATCAAGAAGCCTGAGATCATCGTCGAGCTGTACGTGTGTTGAACGCGGATGTGCCGTCCGTTCAGCACTAGATCGGAGCGGATCGTGGGAAGGATCACGGGACGGTTTGTGGGACGGTTCGCAGGGCGGATCGAGGGACGTGAGGATGTTCCACTACATCAACCGCGTTTTTTAACACTTCCTGCTGTGCGATCTACAAGGGTACGTAGATCCAACTCTCCTCTCGTAGATGGACATCACCATGATAGGTCTTCGTGCGCGTAGGAATTTTTTTGTTTCCCATGCGAAGTTCCTCAACAGCTACGGCCTCAAGCACAACTGTTGCATCTCGGCTTTTGCCACAATATTTCCCGTGCGAAGACTTCTGACGATCTTTCCAAGTCCAATGCATGCTATCTGTGCTACCTAGCATACCCGGCCAACCTATCCTTTCATTCATCGTCATCAACCTCTTTGTATCATCTTCGTTTGGTGCTCGAAGATAAGTGAGACCAAACACACGGATCATAACCTTCGCGAACCTACGCACGAACTCTATTGTAGTATCTTCACCAATACGAAGATATTCATCAGCATAGTCCGCAGCGATTCCGTATACAATAACCTTCATGGTCGCGGATATCTTTTTGTATGCACTAAATCCCGATAATCCAGTGGCATTCCTCCGGCGAGTAAAATAGCGAGAATTTGAATCGCAAGCCTCTACTATTTTGACAAAGAGGGATCGGCGCATTCGGTACCTTCGCCGGAAGAGATTGGCGGGATAGGTTGGCCGCTGGGCGAAGTAGTCTCGCATCAACAGTTCGTTGCCGAGGTGGCGATTGCGCGGGATGCATAGGCGGCCTACCTTCGATCCACGCCGCTGACTCCTCTGTCGATTCTCGTACTCCTTGATGGCCATCACGACCACCAACATCTCCTGCCGATGGTTCGCCAGGAGGTTCTCCACATCTGAGTCGTCGGAGGAGGAAGAATCGGCGACCACAAATTCCTCATCGGAGCACAATTCCATCTATCGAAAGAAGAAAATGAGAGTGCGCGGCGGAGCGGTTGGGGGCAAAGGGGAAGAGGGAGGCGAACTACACCTGAGGTCAAGAGGCCGGCCCGGTGGGGGTCGGTCCCGACAGGAGGCGCCGCGGTGGCGGATGCCCTATCGTCGGGGCGGCCTCGATCTTGGGCGGCAGAGACAAAGACCCGGCGCCGCCGTCGGAGCCTGGATGCACAGGGCCTGCGGTGACGTGCGGCGGCGGCGGTGGCAGGGAGAAGGTGTTCAGCGGCCGGAACCTAGGGCGGCGACGGCGAGGGCGGTCGTGGTGGCTGGAAGGGGAAAGGGGAGGGAAGCAACCCGCGCGCTGAAATGTCCCTCCCGTCAAGTATTTTCGCGCAATGCACGGCACCCCCGGGCGCGTCGCGAAACCTTGTTTTCACAGTTCCGTGACGAAAACTGTCGCATCCCTCAATTTTTTTTGCAGACCGGACACTTTTGCGGGATCTGTTGTGCGAACGTTTTCGGCACGAAACGACAAAACGGCGGTTATTATACAGTTTTCATGAAAATGCGGGATTTTCTAGAGATGCTCTAAGCCGTTTGATCGGTAGATTGAAGATTTGTGAGTGATGCTTTTTTATGGGTGAGCGATGGTTTTTTTGTTAGGATGAGCGATTCTTTTCTTTTGTGTTGTGTATTACGCTGCGACCGACCTGCTCTATCCTTTTTGATATTTTTGGGTTGTTGGGCATGTGATGGGAAGGCCCGAAAGCCTTTTTCTTTAAAAGCTAAGCTTTTTTGATTATTTATTTATTTCATTTTCTTTTTTTTCGGTATGGACTAAAAAACTTTGTTTTCGGTCTCTTTATTTTCTTGTGAATTTTTCAAAATAATATGTGTTCCTTGTGATGTTAATTTCTCTTTTGGTTTTCCGTTTATTTTTTCTTAATTCCTTCATTTCTTTTGCTTTTTAAAACTTTTTTATTGCTAACAACTTGCTTTTTGCTATTTTTTATTAAACAGCAGATTATTTTCTTGTTTTTGTGTTTTTATTTTTACATAAAATGCATGAAATACATTTTTATGCAAATGTTTATGGGTTTTGTTAAAATTCAGTTAAGTGAGTTTTAGTCAAATATCAATCAACCCATACACCATTAATTTCATTTGAATCTCATTAAGTCTTTGTTTTCATGTGGGAAGCAAGGTATGCCCGGTTGCTCGAAGGGAACGAGGTGTTTTCGTATTTTGTTGGATTTTTCTTTTATTTTTTTTCATTTTTATCTGTGTTTTATTGTTCTTTTTTGTTTTCTTCCAAGTGCTTTTCAACACTTTTTTGACACTAGACATTCAGCTGCAAGTGTCCCTCATGACCGCAACTATATGTCTTCAAGACGACTACAACTATGTAGTATTTTTGTCGAGGGAGGGCAATTGCATGTCTTATCGCTAGGGAAGGAACTGCAAGTGTTGCCACTGACTGCAACTCGTGGTGTTTTCTCGAGGAGAGCAGGGTAGTTGCATGTTTGTTACTAAGTATGCAACTGCAAGTGTCACCCTCCGACCGCAACTGCATGTCTTCAATGCGGCTGCAACTCTTTAGTGATTTTGTCGGGAGGGAGGTGTGGCACCCCCAAAGAGGGCCGACGCACACCCATTCCCAGGATAAGACCGAATGCACGCCAAAGACATGATACATCAATTACAGGCAAGAATGGCTTTATTAATATAATGGAGTATTACAATACTGTTGCTTACAACAATATTACACAGCAACAAAGCTAACTAAATGGCAGCAGTGGTCTTGAATCAACGGCAACAACATCTCTGGCCGGGCTCCATAACTCGCAGGACTGGCTGGGTTACAATCTAGCACGATGAGTCTTCTCCTGCAACTGGCCACGTGCAAGGCCAGGTGAGTACTTTGAATGTACTCGCAAGACAACCAAATACATAGCATCCAAACAAGCAGATAACAAAGCTAACACTATGTTGTATAGGAATTATTCTAAGCATGGCATGGAATTAACAGGAAAGCAGCATCACATGGATCAAGCATGTAATCTAACTAACTAGCATGGCAAAGATCACAACAAGTGTTTAAATTACTTACTGTTACCGAATGTCAACTTACTCTCTTCTGCGTTGTTCCACAACCCTCGACATACTCTAATACAACGTGAGCGAATCCAAATCACACCCATATCATATGATCATCTGACCACTCATCATATAGCCTTCTCTTGGCTAACATATTATGTTCCCGACATCCTTCGATGTCCACATAAGATGAGTTCTTCCATCATTACTAACATGGATATGGTTGACCACCTACTGAGGTCAGGTCGGGCTGTCCAATACCGTGGACTCGGCTATTCGAATAGGTTTGATACTCTGCAGGGGTTGCACACTTTACCCACACTATGGAGCAGTGACCCCGTGATCCCATTCGGGTGGACCAGCATTGCTCCAACGAAACTTGTCTGACCTGTGACTCTCTCATCGTACCATCGACAATCATCCTCCCCCGAGTCCTGCCCTGGGTGGCCCTGTGTCCTTATGACACGTGCCACTGTCGGGGCCAAACTAAACTGTCCCAAACACGGACGTCGGCACCAACAACTCAACTGGCTCACAGGGTTATCGCCGCCTACCTGATCAGGGTAGCACGCGTGCATAACCCCCCCTCTTTGGAGGTACCGGTGAAAGAGCGTGCTATCAGACCAAGTGAAGGCCGTCCCATATCGGCAAATGCGGTTGCACGGGTAAGCCCGGACAGGTGACTCAAGATCAACCAACTAGGTTGCATTTGTTAACTCAACTTCACCTATCCATCACTGTACCATTACTTTGACGTGTATAAGTGCGGAACAATAGTGTAGCAAACAATAATGCTGATAATCATGGCATGAGATCAAACGCTAGTACAACATGTCCACATTATTATTATTATTTTTATTAGCATGGTAATATGTAAACAAGACATGGCATTAGATAAAAAGTAATGCTAGGAGCTATTACTGATATCATCACAAGTGTATGTAAATGCAGGCTAACAGGTGATACACATAAACACACAGGGTGCAAGCAAAGTCATCACGCTAGTCCAGAGCTTATGATAAGAGGTTGGCTTGCCTCGGGGCAACGAATAGTCCGGGAAGAAGCGCGATAAAATGCCGGAAATATTTCCGGAGATGTTTCTGATGACCCACAAGTATAGGGGATCAATCATAGTCCTTTCGATAAGTAAGAGTGTCGAACCCAACGAGGAGCAGAAGGATCTGACAAGTGGTTTTCAGGATGGAAATATCTGCAAGCACTAAAATTATCGGTAACAAGTGATTGTGTGGTGAGATGATTCGTAGCAAGCAACAAGGTGGCCCAATCCATTTTGTAGCAACGGATAAGCCTGGACAAAGTCTTATAGGAGGAAAAACGCTCCCGAGGACACACGGGAATTTCTGTCATGCTAGTTTCATCATGTTCATATGATTCACGTTCATTACTTTGATAGTTTGATATGTGGGTGGACCGGCGCTTGGGTACTACCCTTACTTGGACAAGCATCCCACTTATGATTAACCCCTGTCGCAAGCATCCGCAACTATGAAAGAAGAATTAAGATAAAGTCTAACCATAGCATTAAACTAGTGGATCCAAATCATCCCGTTACGAAATAACACATAAACTAGGGTTTAAACTTCTGACACTCTAGCAACCCACCATCTACTTACTACTTCCCAATGCCTTCCCCTAGGCCCAAATAATGGTGAAGTGTTATGTAGTCGACGTTCACATAACACCACTAGAGGAAAATGAACATACAAGATATCAAATTACCGAACGAATACCAAATTCACATGACTACTATTAGCATGACTTATCCCATGTCCTCAGGAACAAAAGTAACTACTCACAAAGCATAATCATACTCATGATCAGAGAGGTAATGAGTAGCATCAAGGATCTGAACATAAACTCTTCCACCAAATAATCCAACTAGCATCAACTACAAAGAGTAAACAACACTACTAGCAACCTTACAAGTACCAATCGGAGTCGCGAGACAGAGATTACTTACAAGTGATGACCTAGGGTTTGGAGATGAGATGGTGCTGATGAAGATGTTGATGGTGACGAGTCCCCTTCGATGAGAGGAGTGTTGGTGATGACGATGGCGATGATTTCCCCCTCCTGGAGGGAAGTTTCCCTGGCAGGATTGTCCTGCCGGAGTTCTAGATTGGTTCTGCTCAAATTCTGCCTCGTGGCGGCGGCAAAACCACGAAAAAGCTCCTGTCTGATTTTTCCTGGACAAAACCCTCCATATAGCAAAAGAGGGGGGCCAGTGGGCCAGTGGGCTGCCGACAAGCCCCCATGGCGTGGCCTGGGGGGGTGGCCGCACCGTGCAGGCTTGTGGGCACGCCCTGGTGCCCCTCTCGCACTTCTTTGGCCCAGTATTTTTGATAAATTGGGGAAAAAATCCCCGTTGATTTTCACGGTGTTTATAGTTGCGCAGAATAGGTATCTCAACTTTGCTCCACTTTCAAGCCAGAATTCCAGTTGCCGGTATTCTCCCTCTTCATGTAAACCTTGCAAAATAAGAGAGAAAAGGCATAAGAATAGTACCGTGAAGTGAAATAACAGCCAAAGAAGCGATAAATATTAACATGAAAACA